>NC_136897.1:28244025-28254025 GCF_949152265.1 Phoxinus phoxinus
CCAGCCGCGCACACACGCTCCCGGCAACCGTCACCATGACGACCGAATCCAGCCCCGGCAAACGCGAGAAAGACAAGGAGAAGGACAAAGAGAAGCGCTTCAGTCTCTTCAGCAAGAAGAAGCAGTAGACGTCAGTCTGTTCCCCTGCAACGGAAACATTCGATTCTCTCATTTCCTCCATTCTTTTCTTCTTCTTCTTCTTCTCGTTTCGATTCTGTCATTTCCCATTTCCTTTTCTGTCTGCCCACCTCCAGTGATATCCCAGCATGCAATGCTCATGAAGACGCCACACTCTGTGCCTGACACCCCACCAATTGGGTTCCAAAGTTGTACAAAAAAAAACGAGAAAGGAAAAAATCAAGATGTCTAACCCAAAAACAAGGTCGTTTCTAGCTAGAGTGTGTCGCGAGTCGGGAACATTCCCGATTCCAATCCCGATTCGGAAGTTTTAAAAAGGACCAGATGTGTTTTTTTACGCTTTTATGTTTCTATTGTGGTTGATTTTCAAAATCCTGAATCTTGCTCTCTCTGGTTTTTTGTAATGTGTGTCATTGAGGGGTCTGGATATTTAAAACATTTTCCTCAATTTTGTGAGGCTGTCTTGGAGAGACGACGAATCTCTCTTTGTTGTTCGGGAACAAGACAGTGACGCTTCGGAAAGACTCCACGCTAGCGGATTGTCGCGCTGAGTGAGATAGCTATGCCAAGTTTCGTCAGATTTGCCTTTTAACGATTATAAGCTGATTAAACAGATACTTGCTAATATGAAAGTAGACTAACTCGATTCGATCAGATCGCACCAAACTGTAAGAATGTTTGCTATATATACAGAGGACTAGTAACCTGAACCAGTTTTTATTCTTTTCGTTTGTTAATTGTCATTTAAACTCTTGGGTTTTATCATAATATATGTTTCAAATAATTATAGTACAGAGTATAAAAATTAGATGTATTATAAACACTTTAAAGCATCAATGTTAAGTGAGCAGTGGGACATTTACTGGTAAAAAGGTAATGTTACTCCAACAACAACAACAACAATAATAGTAAAAAAAGAACAAAAAAATATGAATACGGTTACTTGCTTGTGGGCTATAGCACTGAGCATTATCTTTTCTCTTTGTTTTCTCGTTATGGCTTCATCCCGCTCTTCTCCTGCTCTTTGATACATAGTGCGCATCCCCTCCGTCACTGTATCTATTGTAAGTTTCATCTACTGCACAATCAAAAGCATCATACTAGGAATGAAATCGGGCGTCCTGAGCGCGTATAGAAACCCGACGCTCAGATGTATGAAACTGCACCTGTAGACTTTAACCCCTGCCCTGTTAAATATGTGCGATGTCATTAAATGCTTTTAAACATTACTCTTATCTATCGACTCATCTGTGTGTTTGTGTGTGTGTTTATTCAGCTAGATTTGCTCTTTCACGGTGTTTGAACATAAATGAGTTGGCACTGTGTGAACACAACCATCGTATTTTAATGGTAAAAAAAATCCATTTAATCTCCATAAGCAGTGTCAATAAGCCAATTGGAGATTGTAGCTTTTGTGAGGCATATGCTTAGGCCCCGCCCACAACTGCTGACAGGCTCCGCCCTATTAGCATAGACCCCGCCCCCAGTGAGCTGTACACAACAGGTTAAGGTCTTATTAAAGTTATTCAGTCAAGAGCAGTGAGAGATTTTCTGTTTTTCTTTTCTTTGGTTCATATTAACAGCATATATATCAGTGGGTACGCTATTATCACTTTAATACACAGATCTAATGTGATTTCTTTCCCTGCTGTTAACGTTCACACACATAACCAACTGTGTTTTTGTGAACTTTGTGTTTTTGTTTTTGATATAAAACAGCCATTACATATTTAAAACAGTAATATCCTATACTAAACTTAAACTAATCTTGACAAACTATATATCATTTGAAAGCTTACAATCTCTAGTTTACATATTTTAAAATAAATGACAGAGGAGCCGTAATTTATCAATTTGCAACAAGAATATGTTCATACTCCTGAGGCGTGTTCAGACCTTTATTTTGAAATAGTGATGAACATGAAAAATCATGAAAGAATGGTAGAAACCTCAGTTTGTTTTCATGCCAAGAGTTCAGAAGATAGCATCCATTCAATTCTTTTAGAAAAAAAGCTCTGAAAATGTTTTAAATATAAAGAGAATAATAATAGATTCAGCATTAGTGATGTGCAGCGAGCTATAATGCACATACGTGATCTTCTGTGTTTCTTAGAGGTTGAGTTCATTTCTAAATCTGCCAAACTTCCAACACTACTTCTGAATAGGATGTCTACTTCATAAATTGTATGAAAATTGTAAAAATAATGGTTCAGACTCAAACCACATATGGAGATGGAGGCGCCCTTATATGGGCAGTGATGTCCACTAGTGGAGAAGTGTGGTACTGCGCCCAAACTACATCTCACTGAACGCTCATTTACTGAGATATCAACCTAACATTTGAACACAACTTTTGCTTTGATTTCTTTGCATTTTTAGAGTCCACCAGGTTTTGAAAATATATATTTTATATAAAATATGAATAAATACTTTTTTTACGTTGTACATTTTCATAAACTCAAATTCTGTTTAACTTTCTTAATTTATTTCACTTCTACAAAAATCTGCCACGTCTTCTTAAAAACAAGACCAATCTTACATCTATATTCCAAAGCATTCTTGAATTACAACCATTTAAGTTCGAAATGTGCATTTTCATGTCTATTAAAAAAAGGGGGGCGCTTGCGAGTGAATGAGATAGGCTACTAATCATAGCTACTAATACTCACTGGACGCTCTGTGTCATCCAGCTTTCTGTGCTCGTGATTAATATTGCTTTATAAACATATGCAGATTCAGATAATAAACCATCATAAAGATGAAGAACTGAAATATCACATGAACGCGATCGAGATGATAATCAAAACCACAGATGTTTTGTTTGGCAAAGTATCAGAGGAACGAGCGGGAAAGGCCACGCCCTCTTCTGGATATAAGGGCGGGGTCCATCAGCTAATTTGCATTTAAAGACACATGCACGAAAACAGTTTTCCCTTCCACTCAAAATTGGATATTTACAACATAGTATAATAAACGATCTCATAAGTATTTTGAGCTGGATCTTCACAAACACATTTTTGAGACACCAAAGACTTATATTACATCTTGTAAAAACATAATAGGCAAGGTCGTGAACAGATCCGAGAAGAAGAACGTCACGGGTTGCCATTTAGTAAAGGATTAGTTCACACACACACACACACACACACACACAAAAAAATATTCCATAATTTACTCACCCAACTCAAGCCATCCAAGGTGAATATGACTTTCTTCTTTTAGCTTTTATATTAAAATATATCCTGGCTCTTCCCAGCTTTATATGGGAGTGAATGGAGCCTGAGATTTTGAAGCCCAAAAAAGCGCATCCATCCATCATAACAGTAATGACTCCAGGGGTTAATAACGGCCTTATGAAGCCAAGGAAAATATCCATAACTTTATAAACTATAATCACTGGCTTCCGGTGACGTCCGGCTAATTTTATGGTTTTACTGTGTTTTTGATTAAATGAATGCACCCTTTCTGAGCAGAAGAGACTACTTTCTATCTATCAAATACATAAAGAAATATTGCCGACCCCAAACTTTTAGTGTATTTCAGAAGGGGGGGGGGGGGGGGGGACCTCATAACACACACACACACACACACACACACACACACACACCATCTGTGATCTCCGTATGTCTGTGATTAGTTGATGAGGTTTACTGATTCAGCGACGGACGCAACACACACACACACACACACACACACACACACACACACAATCAGTACGACTTCCTGTCACGTGACTTCAGCTTTGCCTTAAAGAATTTTCACATCCTCTATCCCGCTGGGAGAGAAGAATCACATTTGAGATCTGTGTAATATCTGACATTTTCGAAGGAAAGAATAGAGTTTGTAAAAAAACGTCTCTGGATTTTTTTTTATTTTTTTTTACACAAAAACATCAATAACTGCGATATCTAGTTTAAAAGTAAAGGGAAACGACGCCAGTAAAAGGTTTAATGACATTTAAATAGCATTATGTCTGTTAGCATAACCCTAAAAGGAAAGGAAAGCAGTTTCTTGCGGATATTTGAGTGCATGTGTTGCTGTTAGTAATCAGATTACTAGAGTAATTGCATCAGGCTAACTCAGCTTTACTCCTGAAACCAAGAGACCGTGTATCACAACCAACATTTGACTCAGATTTACACACTTAACATGGTTATAGATCTGAGACTGTTGATCTGTAGCATATCATTATTAAATGAAACTAATGAAACAGACATTATGTAAAAGCTATTTTACTTTAGCTAGTATCTTTTGAAAGTATTTTCAATATTAATGTGATGTATTATTAGAAAATAAATATATGCACGTTGTTTTTTTATGCTAATGAACTGATGAACGCTGCAGTGTGTGCAAACCACATCATCCATTCATGAAGATCTCGACAGATGCACGGAGCTCTTCTCCAGTCACGTGACCCCGTCTTAAGAGCATCAGTGATGTGGGGATTTCCTTCCGCTGGGGATTATGGGATGCTGGGGATGCCCTTCCCGGCGTCCTCTCCGTGACCGTGAACATGTCCAGTCACACGTCAAACTCGCTACTGTAGGTTTGCAATGGCATCGCAAGCACATCTGTATCCATTCGACATCACATTTGCAGATGTGTGCAATATTTTTTTGTTTTTATCAGAATCGCAATGCAATGTTAATGCAATAACAATAACTAGGCTACATTAAATCCGGAATTCTTTAATAATCAAATTTTGGTTTATTTTATTTTATTTCATCCAGTTTGATCTTAAATTCTTTGTGTAATCGTATTTGAATTACTTTCTAATTGTATAATTATTTACAATAATTTGAAATACAATCACATTAATTTAAGATTTTTCTAAAAATGCTTTTGATATCTCCATACATGCTGTTGTTTAAAATATAATATAACGTGAATGTGATATATTACAATACAATATTACATTATAATAATATATAAGATAACATAATATAATAGAACATTACATTAATATAAGATAACATAATATAATATGACATAATATAACATATTAGAAAATTTAAAATTAAATAAAATGTACTAATATAGGGCCTAATATAATATAATATAATATAATATAATATAATATAATATAATATAACCTTTTTGCTGCCTCTCAATAGGGATATATAGTAAGAAGACCCGTATGTTCGGCACGTTCAGCACGTTGGACAGCGCGTGCTGAGCGCTCATGGGATTTGTAGTCATTTTCGTGGAGTTGCGCGTCATTAGAAACCGTTTAGAACTACACGTCCCATGATTCTTTGCGCGGCGCCGCTCTCTCAGCTTGTAGGCATCATCGGAAACGGGCCACAAGGCGTCGTAGTAACCAAGCCGAATAGGTTACTAGAAACCAGAAATCATATTCTCCAAATTATTACGCCAATAACTCAACTGAACGCGCCTCTCCTCCCTCGTCGCTGCGCTGCGTCCGCGGTGGAGAGATTAATCCTCCTAAAGCAGCTCGCGCGGATCTTCTCCTGCGTCCAGAATGAGGCTTTCTGCATCTCAGATGATCCAGTGATCCGGATCACGCGAGGAATGGAAGAGTTTGCTTCAGTATCGCTGGGAATTGAAGAGCTTTAGGCGAAAGTTGAGGGAGATGAAGACGTTTGTGGGTGAGATCTGATCGTCGGTGGAAATCGTGGAGATTTTCTGCAATCCGGGAGGCAAACACGCCGACTTTTGCCCTTTAGAGAAGATTAACAGCATGATGGCTTTGAGCTGAAGACCTGAAGTCTCTGCAACCCTTTAAACACGTCCAGACCTCAGTGTGCTGGAGGTGTCCAGCCTGCAGATGATGTGGTAGATGTGGTTTTAATGGTAATGCAGATTTACCATGCTCTCTTTAAAGGCTTTTCTACTGTAAAGCCTGATGCAATGTCTGGTAGGTGCAACCAACTATTCCATTGACTGTATAATCGTATGCTGTAGTTGAATTCCCTTTAATTTGGATCAACAAAATCAACATTTTATTCATGATTCAAGCCTGATTTCTTCATGACACCCATTGGGATCTCCAAGCAACCTTCCCAGTACAGGTGACCCAGCCGATGGTCCAGTTATGATGCATGCATGATCCTCTCGATGGTGTTGGTGGTTAAAGATCTGAACTGGTGACTGGATTGTGTCCTTGACCCCCAGAGAAGGAAGGAAGTCCACGGTTAGTCAGCTAAATGACACATTTGTGAGTTGTGGAGCATTGCAGATCCCGAGAGCATGGCGGAGAAGACGGCTCCTCGCTGTCAGCTGAGGCTGGAGTGGATTCACGGATACAGAGGACATCAGTGCAGGAATAACCTGTACTACACCGCCGGGAAGGAGATCGTGTACTTCGTGGCTGGAGTCGGAGTGGTCTACAACACCAGAGAACACACACAGAAGTTTTACTTGGGACACAACGACGACATCATTAGGTATGATGTTCTTTACAACATTTATAACAGGAATTTGGGTTACACTTTATTTTACAGTGCCCATATGTCACATAATTACATGCAACTAACCCTCAGCCTAACCCTATAGTAGGGCTGTAAACGATTAATCGCGATTAATCGAATCCAAAATATAAGTTTGTGTTTACATAATATA
Source organism: Phoxinus phoxinus (assembly GCF_949152265.1). Lineage (NCBI taxonomy): Eukaryota > Metazoa > Chordata > Actinopteri > Cypriniformes > Leuciscidae > Phoxinus > Phoxinus phoxinus. The sequence continues at coordinate 28,250,746 of NC_136897.1, forward strand.
TGTGTGTGCATTGTGTATAATTATTTTGTATATATAAATACACACACATGCATGTATATATTTGAGAAATATTTGCATTTATACACTGCATATATTTTTATATGATTTATAATACAATTGTGTTTACATATATTATGTAAACACAAACTTTTATTTTGGATTCGATTAATCGTTTACAACCCTAACCCTATAGTAAGTACATGTAGTTGATTAATATTACTCAGTACTTAAATATACTTACACTGTAACAATGACACCTTAAAATAAAGTGTAACTGCTTATTTGAAGGTGATTATATATTTAAGTACTGAGTAATATTACACAACTACATGTACTTACTATAGGGTAGGGTTGTGAACGATTAATCGAATCCAAAATAAAAGTTTGTGTTTACATAATATATGTGTGTGTATTGTGTATAATTATTTTGTGTATATAGATACACACACATGCATGTATATATTTGAGAAATATTTGCATTTATACACTGCATATATGTTTATATGATTTATATTATATATAAATAGAACTTTTATATATAAATAACACCTTTTTCTTAAATATATACATGCATGTGTGTGTATTTATATATACACAAAATAATTATACACAATACAATTGTGTTTACATATATTATGTAAACACAAACTTTTATTTTGGATGCGATTAATCGTTTACAACCCTAACAAGTACATGTAGTTGCGTAATATTACTCAGTACTTAAATATACTTACACTGTAACAATTACACCTTAAAATAAAGTGTAACTGTTTATTTTAAGGTGTAATTGTTACTGAGTAATTATATATTTAAGTACTGAGTAATATTACGCAACTACATGTACTTACTATAGGGTTAGGGTAGGATTAGTTGCATGTAATTATGCATAATTTACTATTATGTAAGTACATGTAACATATGTAACAAGGACACTGTAAAATAAAGTGTGTTCAAAAAATAGCATTGAATTACCATGTATATTTTTTAAATGCCAAAAGCATCATGTATACCATGGTAAATTATACGGTAAACATTAAATACCATCATATGTAGCGAGGTAATACCATGTTTTTAATGTCATGTTATGTCTTGGAGTATCGTGATGTGATGTGACACATGCTATGGTAATACCATGATTTCTGGACATGTACCATGGTAATGCCACGGTATAATTTTAAATGTGACGATGTATCATGAGACACTAATTATTCAGTACCATGATAGTTAACAAAATACCATGCTAATACTATGTTTTTTGGCACATACCATGGTAATCTCAGTGTTTCTACAGTATTATGGACCGGCACTATGGTAACACTGATTTTTTTGGACATACCATGTTTTCTGTACATTTACCATGGTAATATCATGGTATTCTTTTAAATAACACAAGGTATGATGTAAATACCATGGTAAACTAATAGCATAATTATTCAGCACCACAACATTTCATGGTAATATCATGTTTTTTACCATGGTAATGTCATTGTATTTCTTGGAGAACCATGATATCACAGTTTTTTGGACAAGTACCATGGTAATACCATAGTATTCTTTTACAGTAAATGTGACAATGTATCATGAGACACTAATTATTCAGTACCATGATAGTTAACAAAATACCATGCTAACACCATGTTTTTTGGCACGTACCATGGTAATCTCAGTGTGTTTCTACAGTATTATGGACCGGCACTATGGTAATACTGATTTTTTTGGACATACCATGTTTACTGTACATTTACCATGGTAATATCATTGTATTCTTTTACAGTAAATGTGACAATGTATCATGAGACACTAATTATTCAGTACCATGATAGTTAACAAAATACCATGCTAATACTATGTTTTTTGGCACATACCATGGTAATCTCAGTGTTTCTACAGTATTATGGACCGGCACTATGGTAACACTGATTTTTTTGGACATACCATGTTTACTGTACATTTACCATGGTAATATCATTGTATTCTTTTAAATCCCACAAGGTATGATGTAAATACCATGGTAAACTAATAGCATAATTATTCAGCACCACAACGTTTCATGGTAATATCATGTTTTTTACCATGGTAATGTCATTGTATTTCTTGGAGAACCATGATATCACAGTTATTTGGACAAGTACTATGGTAAATCCATGATTTCTGGACATGTACCATGGTAATGCCATAGTATTCTTTTAAATGTGACGATGTATTATGAGACACTAATTATTCAGTACCATGATAGTTAACAAAATACCATGCTTTTTAGCACATATACCATGGTAATGTCATTGTACTTCTTTAAATGGCGTAAGATATGACGTAACTACCGTTTCATGCTAATATGTACCATGGTAATGTCACAGTATTTTTTGGTGTACCATGACATCTACATTTCTTGGACACATGCTATGGCAAAACCATGTTTTTCGGGTCACGTGTCATGATGATACCATGTTTTTAGGACATTTACCATGGTAATGCAATTGTAATCTTTTAAATGCAATGACATGCAATACCATGGTAAATTAATATATCAACCAGTACCATGGTAATGTCATTGTGTTTCTTAGTATAGTTTTTTTTACCATAGTACATTTTTACCATAGTATTGCCTTGCTTTATTATTTGAAATAGAGTACCATGTGATTACCATGGTACATGAATAATCATTGATAGTAAACCATGTAACACCGTCACTGTACCACGGTAGTTTCCCCGCAGTGAGTGTGTGCTTCTCCAGCGTCTCGTCGACAGCAGTTCCTCAATGATAAAGTGGTTTGTATCTGATTTGCGCCGATGATATCTGAACATCAGCACGTCTTTTCATCCACACACTTATCTGACCGCCGTCTCCTGGCGCATCAGTGCTGCTGACCGTCAGGTCCTGAGACGAGCGGTCACGCTCAGATCCTGATCATATCATTCAACAACAGCGGGACTGGAGAATGAACGGGTTCATGTGCAGGAGGACAGCGCTGGTGTTAGAGCCTTTTCATGTTGAGCAAATCTGTGTGTGTGTGAGAGAGAGAGAGAGAGAGAGAGAGAGAGAGAGAGAGAGATGGACTGATACGGTGAGGAAGTGACCGTGTTTTTTCTCCCGCTCTCGCCTCCAGGTGAACTCCGTCTGTAAAAGAGGACGCTTGTGTTTCTATAGCAAGGTGAAAGACAAAATTTGAACATGCATGGGACAAACTAAGATGGATCATATCCCAAAAATATATATATATTAAAGGGGGGGGTATAATAACCCTTTTCACAAGATGTAAAATAAGTCTCTGATGTCCAG
>NC_136897.1:28259025-28263783 GCF_949152265.1 Phoxinus phoxinus
TAGAAGTGCGTTCACTGCAGTGTGTAGTGTAGAAGTAGAAGTGCGTTCACTGCAGTGTGTAGTGTAGAAGTAGAAGTGCGTTCACTGCAGTGTGTAGTGTAGACGTAGAAGTGCGTTCACTGCAGTGTGTAGTGTAGAAGTAGAAGTGCGTTCAGTGTAGTGTGTAGTGTAGTGTAGAAGTGCGTTCAGTGTAGTGTGTAGTGTAGTGTAGAAGTGCGTTCAGTGTAGTGAACACACACATGATGAGTCTGCTGTGGCTGGTGTTTTAGCAACAGTTATTCGACGTGTTTACGTGAATCTTAGGACGCATTTACATGACCCAATTAAAAAAATAAAATAAAATGATGACCCATGAACATGTGAGCAGATATTCTCTTTCATATGTGGAAATAAATCTGATATGAACCGAATACGTGCATTCGCGTCCGCCATGTAAGCAATCCAACCGTGATCACATGACTCCTTTCAATGGCGCAATAGAGGATTCATAAGTTAAAGGTAAAGTCCCCCTGTGGTGAACACACAGCTTTTTAATGTTGTTTATGTGTGTATGGTGTTATTAATCTGCTTTAACACACACCATGTGTAAGTTCATAAGTCGACAGCATTGCTGAGTATTTTCTGCTTAAAACTGCAGTGAACCAAAGACAGTCTCAAAAACACGGTTTGAAATCGCTGGTGTTTCTGACGTCACACACTACCTTGACCAATCAGATCAACGTGTGATCGTCCACCAGTGGATCTCTGAGTGAGGGAGTGAGTGGAGGCGGGGCTCATTTGCATATTCATAGAACCACGCATACTAAATGAGGCAATGGTGTCGAGTTACATTCAAGATATTTTAAGACATGATTTTTTTTCATGGAAAAAACTTTTAAATATGTAATTTTGGTGATGAAAGATGAGTTTTAAGGGATACAATGATTGACTACAGGACGACTTTAAGACATTAAGATATTATTTGGTTTCTAGGTTCTTTGAAGCACCAGACAATTCACGAGTTCACACTTACAAATAAGTCAGATGGAATAAAAGCGTAGTTGGCGTGCTGTCCGAGGAGAGGGCTCAGGGCTCGGTATTCGGCCCGAACCCAGAGTACCCCCCCCCCCCCATCACCACCCTTCACCCAACCCCCCCCCCCCCCTACAGTGAGGAGTCGGGGTGGTGGAGGGATGCTGGGAAACTGTCATGGAAAGTTAGGTGAGTTGACAGAGTGGATATATATATATATGCTTCTTGTCATGCTGATTAGGGAAGATGTAATTGTTTGATGACAAGTAGATTGGATTGGTTATCTGAACGTGCTCCTCCCGAACATCATTACCGGTAGATGGTTTTCTGAAGACCTATGTTGAAATAGCTGCTGTTTTATTAAAGGGGTAATTGATTATGATTTCATATTTCTAACTGTAGTTAGTGTGTAATGTTGTGTTTTCTAACTGTAGTTAGTGTGTAATGTTGTGTTTTCTAACTGTAGTTAGTGTGTAATGTTGTGTTTGATCATAAACAACATCTGCAAAGTTACAACGCTCAAAGTTCAGAGCAAAGGGAGATATTTACTTTTTAGGAACTACACGACATTAGTGACATCACCAACCCTAAAATTTACATAAACCCCGCCCCCGGAACACGATTATTAGATTATCATGACAGAATATGCTAATCAATGACTAGAAGATAACTACACATAATCTACATAAATTCATAAACTAATCATTCAGAAATGTCCTGTTCTTCTACATGTTGTCACTTCTTCTTGAGTCTCTCCATCTTTCTGACTCAGGTTTGAATAATGTTCAGTGTGTGTGTGTGTGTGTGTGTGTGTGTGCGGTAAAAGGACACAAGCTCTTGAAGCTCCGCCCCCTGTGCCGGGAGCAGCAGCTCATTTGCATTTAAAGGGCCAGACACAAAATGGTGCATTTTTGCTCACCCTCAAAAAGTAAAAATTTTAACATACTGTATATTTTTGAGCTAAAACTTCACACACACACTCTGGGGACATCAGAGACTTATTTTACATCTTGTGAAAAGGGCATTACACCCCCCCCTTTAACGTCTAGAGATGAACGGCACACGTGTGCTGGCTGAGGTAAAGACGCTGTGTGAGTCAAAGCACTCATTGTTGATGAAGGGCGAGCGCTGGGTCTCGGCTGTGACCCTGAACACCGTGAGATTAGCTGAACGTTTGAGCTCTTAACAGGAGGCAGACGCTCGTGGATTTACTGTAAGCTCAGATTCGTGCCGCGAGTAACAGAGCCCAGGACTCGCGTGCTCAAATGTCTTCTCCTGGTTTTGTACATGCATGATTTTCAGAGCTCATTACCACTAAAACAATCATTTCATTAAAGCTCTCGTCGTTGGAGATGCGTTCATAATTGCATTATTCTAATGAACAGATCCCGGCTCACTCGCCGCTTTCTTCAGCACTTAAAAATAGCTCCGAATTATTATTTTCTTGAGCAAGTGCAAATGGAGATTTTTAATTTGATTTTAAGTGATGGGAATTTAAATTAATTTATACCACTGCCTTGATGCATTTTAGACTCTTAATTGAGCTGTTGATTAGTTAATTCGGCTATTACAGCTTCATATCAGTAAAGGTGTCTGTTTATGTTTTAACTTGTGTCCGCAGCAGAATAAAGAATAAAAAAGGTAAATTGCACCTTTTTATCTCATAATTCAGACTTTTTTTCGTAGAATTGCGTGATATAAAGTCAGAATTGCGAGTTTTAAAGTCAGAATTGCGTGATTTCAAGTCAGAATTGCGTGATTTCAAGTCAGAATTGCGTGATTTCAAGTCAGAATTGCGTGATTTCAAGTCAGAATTGCGAGTTTTAAAGTCAGAATTGCGTGATTTCAAGTCAGAATTGCGAGTTTTAAAGTCAGAATTGCTTGATTTCAAGTCAGAATTGAGAGTTTTAAAGTCAGAATTGCGTGATTTCAAGTCAGAATTGCGAGTTTTAAAGTCAGAATTGCGTGATTTCAAGTCAGAATTGCGAGTTTTAAAGTCAGAATTGCGTGATTTCAAGTCAGAATTGCGAGTTTTAAAGTCAGAATTGCGTGATTTCAAGTCAGAATTGCGAGTTTTAAAGTCAGAATTGCGTGATTTCAAGTCAGAATTGCGAGTTTTAAAGTCAGAATTGCGTGATTTCAAGTCAGAATTGCGAGTTTTAAAGTCAGAATTGCGAGTTTTTAAGTCAGAATTGCGTGATTTCAAGTCAGAATTGCGAGTTTTAAAGTCAGAATTGCGTGATTTCAAGTCAGAATTGCGAGTTTTAAAGTCAGAATTGCGTGATTTCAAGTCAGAATTGCGAGTTTTTAAGTCAGAATTGCGTGATTTCAAGTCAGAATTGCGAGTTTTTAAGTCAGAATTGCGAGTTTTAAAGTCAGAATTGCGAGTTTTAAAGTCAGAATTGCGAGTTTTAAAGTCAGAATTGCGTGATATAAAAGTTGCAATTGCGAGTTTTAAAGTCAGAATTGCGAGTTTTAAAGTCAGAATTGCGTGTTTTAAAGTCAGAATTGCGTGATATAAAGTTGCAATTGCGAGTTTTAAAGTCAGAATTGCGTGATTTCAAGTCAGAATTGCGAGTTTTAAAGTCAGAACTGCTTGATTTCAAGTCAGAATTGCGAGTTTTAAAGTCAGAATTGCGTGATTTCAAGTCAGAATTGCGAGTTTTAAAGTCAGAATTGCGTGATTTCAAGTCAGAATTGCGAGTTTTTAAGTCAGAATTGTGTGATTTCAAGTCAGAATTGCGTGATATAAAGTTGCAATTGCGAGTTTTAAAGTCAGAATTGCGAGTTTTAAAGTCAGAATTACGAGTTTTAAAGTCAGAATTGCGCGTTTTAAAGTCAGAATTGCGAGTTTTAAAGTCAGAATTGCGAGTTTTAAAGTCAGAATTGCGCGTTTTAAAGTCAGAATTGCGTGATATAAAGTTGCAATTGCGAGTTTTAAAGTCAGAATTGCGTTTAAAGTCAGAATTGCGTTATAAAGTCTATAACTGTGAGATAAAAACTTGCAATAGACTTTTTCTCAAAATGTTATGTTTATATCTCACAATTCTGAAATAAAAAGTCGCAATTAGCCTATATTTTAAAATGTTTTATTCTGTGGCGGAAACAAGTTTCAATAGTTTTAAGATACTACAGAGCCAGACAAAAAATATAGCCTGTATATCGTGGCCAAAAATGAAGAATTCGTTCCCTAGTTTTAGCAAATCACGACCACGTTGTCTTAAAATATATTAAAATGTACATAAAATAAATATAGATTTACTTGAGAAGCAAAATTACTAAAGATATTAAGTCCTGTTTTATGTAAAAATCATAAATATCATAAATCATAAAAATCGAAAAAATATCTGTCAGTGGGGCAAGAAAAATAAACGTCACTTAATTTTAATGCATTTTTCAGAAAATAACTTCTATAATTCTGACAATAATTCTGCTTCCCCTGTAAATGCATCTTCATTTAAGAGTGTTTCGATATTTTATATCTATTTTTGTATATTTGTGCTGGAAAGCAAGACAGAAACACTGAGGAAGAACATAATGTTTTTTGCAGTTATTCCTGTACATTGTTCTTACTGTACATTATGCTCAAGACTAGTATTTTTTTGTTTTGCATCGTATCAAAAACCTTTGGCTGGTTGCAAGTCTCCGACAGCTGGAATTATTTCTGGCATTTCCAAATGCGCTTTCACGACAGCGGCCAGACGTCCCACTTCACTGCACAAAGACTTCAGCACATCTCTCTCTCTC
>NC_136897.1:28263983-28296483 GCF_949152265.1 Phoxinus phoxinus
GCTCTATTTGTAGAACTTGACTTTTAGAAGCTCTATTTGTAGAATTTGACTTTTAGAAACTATTTGTAGAATTTTACTTATTTGTAGAATTTTACTTTTAAAAGTTCTATTTGTAGAATTTGACCTTTAAAAGCTGTATTTGTAGAATTTTACTTTTAGAAGCTCTATTTGTAGAATTTCACTTATTTGTAGAATTTTACTTTTAAAGCTCTATTTGTAGAATTGAGAATCCCGTGTTATAGTGACACCGGTGGCCGTTCAGTGAAACTGCAGCTCGTGCTCGCACTCGTTCTTCATCACAGAAGTAAAAAACAAAACTTTTTCAGCGGTACACTGTTAACGAACATCCCGGCGCCGTCACTGCTGAGAGATGTTTAGATGAATATGTAAATATGTGCTGATCTTTCCTCTCAATAACAGAATAAACACAGAAATGAGAAAGCATCTGATCATAGTGGTGTGTGTGTGTGTGTGTGTGTGTGTGTGTGTGTGTGTGTGTGTGTGTGTGTGTGTGTGTGTGTACAGCAGATCTGAGATTCATCATGTCCACAGATGAGATCATTAAAATCACACTGTTATGATGATAGTCTGATTATAAAGTATATTTGAGACTATAGACTATATAGATCTGGCTGTGAGACTATAGACTATGTAGATCTGGCTGTGAGACTATAGACTATATAGATCTGGCTGTGAGAGTATAGACTATGTAGATCTGGCTGTGAGACTATAGACTATATAGATCTGGCTGTGAGACTATAGACTATGTAGATCTGGCTGTGAGACTAGACTATGTAGATCTGGCTGTGAGAGTATAGACTATGTAGATCTGACTCTGTGAGACTATAGACTATATAGATCTGGCTGTGAGACTATAGACTATATAGATCTGGCTGTGAGAGTATAGGACTATGTAGATCTGGCTGTGAGACTATAGACTATATAGATCTGGCTGTGAGAGTATAGACTATGTAGATCTGGCTGTGAGACTATAGACTATATAGATCTGGCTGTGAGACTATAGACTATGTAGATCTGGCTGTGAGACTAGACTATGTAGATCTGGCTGTGAGACTATAGACTATGTAGATCTGACTCTGTGAGACTATAGACTATATAGATCTGGCTGTGAGAGTATAGACTATGTAGATCTGGCTGTGAGACTATAGACTATATAGATCTGGCTGTGAGACTATAGACTATGTAGATCTGGCTGTGAGACTATAGACTATATAGATCTGGCTGTGAGACTATAGACTATGTAGATCTGGCTGTGAGACTATAGACTATATAGATCTGGCTGTGAGAGTATAGACTATGTAGATCTGGCTGTGAGACTATAGACTATATAGATCTGGCTGTGAGACTATAGACTATGTAGATCTGGCTGTGAGACTAGACTATGTAGATCTGGCTGTGAGACTATAGACTATATAGATCTGGCTGTGAGACTATAGACTATATAGATCTGGCTGTGAGACTATAGACTATATAGATCTGGCTGTGAGACTATAGACTATATAGATCTGGCTGTGAGACTATAGACTATGTAGATCTGACTCTGTGAGACTATAGAATATATAGATCTGGCTGTGAGACTATAGACTATGTAGATCTGACTCTGTGAGACTATAGACTATATAGATCTGGCTGTGAGACTATAGACTATATAGATCTGGCTGTGAGACTATAGACTATATAGATCTGGCTGTGAGACTATAGACTATGTAGATCTGACTCTGTGAGACTATAGAATATATAGATCTGGCTGTGAGACTATAGACTATATAGATCTGGCTGTGAGACTATAGACTATATAGATCTGGCTGTGAGACTATAGACTATATAGATCTGGCTGTGAGACTATAGACTATGTAGATCTGACTCTGTGAGACTATAGAATATATAGATCTGGCTGTGAGACTATAGACTATATAGATCTGGCTGTGAGACTATAGACTATATAGATCTGGCTGTGAGACTATAGACTATATAGATCTGGCTGTGAGACTATAGACTATGTAGATCTGACTCTGTGAGACTATAGTTTGAGTGGATCCATGACACACATTAACATTACAGTGCAGAACGGCTCTTCTAATATTATCCTGAACATTGTATAAGCATTCGTTCACTTCATGTGTCACTGAACGGTAGAGAAGCTCTCGGGCGTAAACGTCACATGCTTTTGATTTTCCCGGCAAAAACGACTCGTCCTTCACATAAACATCAGTCTACAGGCTTTCGTAAAAATCGCGATTTTTAAGTACAAGCTGTTCACACATTGGCGATAAAAAAGCCATTAATACGTCTCGTCTAAACGAAGTCTTACGTACGGCCCCTTTAGCAACAGTCTTGGTGATTCAATGTCATTGCTGTCTAGGAGAAGCAATTAAGATATTAAAGCGATCTCATTAGTGAGTTTTCCTCACTGTGGGTTGTTACTTGCACATATGTGGTAACACACACACACACACACACACACACACACACATACACGCTTGATGGCAGCACATCTGTAGCACATAACCGCATTGGCACACATCACAGCTGCTGGCTTGGGTTTCATGCCAGTGGACATGGAGAGACTTTGATCGTTCTGCAACTCTCTGACACACACACACACACACACACACACACACACACACACACACACACACACACACACACACACACTGAGGCAGTTTAGCCCTGTTTAATCTGCCTTTGATCTGCGATTGAGAGGAAACTCCTGCCCGCTGCCCCTGCTGGGACTGTAGTGAATGTCATGCGCTCGTTTACTGTAAATCACTGTGAATCTGCACTTTCCTGCTATTATCATGCATTATATTTATTAAAGCAATAAACTGACTGAGGCAATGCATGGCAATCCTTTTACCACAGTATAGCAGTGGTATTAGCATTAGTATTGTTAACTAAAAATATAATAATAAAATAAAAATAAAGTATTTTTCGGTAATCGTAATAACATATAAAAAAATATATATATATATTAATAATTAAAGCTATATAGAAATGTTTAAAAAAAATAAGAGCACGTAACTCTACTAAACCTTAAACTAAGATTTAAATAAAGTATAGCACAGTATAGCAGTGATATTAGCATTAGTATTGTTAACTAAAAATATTATATATAAAAAAGTATTTTTCGGTAATCGTAATAAAAAATATACATATATATTAATAATTAAAGCTATATAGAAATGTTTTTAAAAAAACAAGAGCACATAACTCTACTAAACCTTAAACTAAAATTTAAATAAAGTATAGCACAGTATAGCAGTGATATTAGCATTAGTATTGTTAACTAAAAATATTATATATAAAAAAGTATTTTTCGGTAATCGTAATAAAAAATTTAAAAAAAAATATATATATATATTAATAATTAATTAAAGCTATATAGAAATGTTTAAAAAAAAACAAGAGCACGTAACTCTACTAAACCTTAAACTAAAATTTAAATAAGTTAAAATAAGTTAATTTAAAATATTAATAAATACTCTAATAGTATATAAATAATAATAAATAAAATATAAATTAAAAACTAATAAAAATGTAAAATTACGATAATAAAAACAATGCATTTAAAAATTAAACTAAAATTACAATAATGACAATTAATTAATTCTGTATAGAAATGTTAAAAATATTTGTAAAAAAATTATACAAATAAAAGCTAATTTAAAATAATAATAAATGCTGCAATAGCATATAAATAATACAAAATTAATTAATAATAATTTATTAAAAATAAAATAAAATATAGATGAAAAACAAATTAAACAAGTAAAAATTACCATAATGAGAAATAGTAACATTTGAATTAAATGAAAAATTACAACAATTTGAAAAGGTGATAATTTATTATAATAACTATTAATTAATTATATATAGAAATGTTACAAATACATATATATAAACTAATTATAAATAATTATAAATACTGTAATAGCATATAAATAATACTAAAGTTATAATACTAAAGGTTTCTACTGTTGACTGAACTTCCTGTTTCAAAATGAAATATGTCAACACAGAAACAAAATGAGTGGTCTTTATTTCGTAATTCTCCTGATTTGTCCTCGTCTCGGGATCTCACTCCTCTGACGGGTTTATCTGCCTCTCTCTCTTCCACTCTTCGTCCCTGAGCTTCGTCTCCATGGCAGAGCCGTTGCCGTGGAGAGAGTCAATTCTTTCTCTCTTTTGTGCTGGTCTTCCTGTTGGAGGAGAAGTGAACGGAAAGCCAGTGTTGACAGAAGCACTCGTCTCATATGTGCAGGGCTGATCCTCAAGCACATGTTTCTCTCACACACACACACACACACACACACACACACACACACACACACACACACACACATTTGTGTATTTAGTCACATAATCACACTTTTCTGTGTTCATGTATGGCTCTGGATTAACTGAGATTCATTTCATTCCTTACATTCGTCTTTACGTCTCATATTCAGACTTATGACGCATTTTATTTGGGCATTAGAATTGACACTTTTATTGTTGTTTCTATTGTTTTTTGTTTTGTTTTTTTTGTTGTTTTTTTTGGGTGGGTGGCACATAACTCAGAAGATAAAAGAAAAAAAAAGTCCTAAATGATCTGCTCGGTCAATAAATAATAAGTACTGATACAGAAACTCGAAAAATTATTTCATTTATTTCAGTAATTCAACTTAAAAGCTGAAACTAATATATTATATAGACTCATTACATGCAAAGTGAGATATTTCAAGCCTTTATTTGTTATAATTTTGATGATTATGGCTTACAGCTTATGAAAACATTTTCACAATATTCTAATTTTTAATTTGGGGTTTTCATAAGCTGTAAGCCATAATCATCAAAATTATAACAAATAAAGGCTTGAAATATCTCACTTTGCATGTAATGAGTCTATATAATATATTAGTTTCACCTTTTAAGTTGAATTACTGAAATAAATGAACTTTTGCACCATATTCTAATTTTTCCAGTTTTACCTGTAAAGTAGAAATATTGTATAATATTTTAATTATTATATAGAAATATTAAATAAGTTTTCTAAATTTGCTGTTCTTTATATATATGTATATATAGATCATGACAACTCTGAATAGTTTAGCATGTTATTAAATATGGCAATGTTAATGTTTTTGGTATTGGCGGACTAGATCTGCTATGTTGCTGCTGGTTATGGAGGATTTTGCTAAGGTTGATTATTGATGATGATGCCGATTATTGATGATGATTATTGATGATGCTGCTGATTATTGATGCTGATTATTGATGATGATGCCGATTATTGATGATGATTATTGATGATGCTGCTGATTATTGATGCTGATTATTGATGATGATGCCGATTGATGATGATTATTGATGCTGATTATTGATGATGATGCCGATTATTGATGATGATTATTGATGATGCTGCTAATTATTGATGATGATGCCGATTGATGATGATTATTGATGCTGATTATTGATGATGATGCCGATTGATGATGATTATTGATGCTGATTATTGATGATGATGCCGATTATTGATGATAATTATTGATGATGCTGCTGATTATTGATGATGATGCAGATTATTGATGATGATTATTGATGATGATGCTGATTATTGATGCTGATTATTGATGATGATGCAGATTATTGATGATGATTATTGATGATGCTGCTGATTATTGATGATGATGCAGATTATTGATAATGATTATTGATGATGATTATTGATGATGATGCAGATTATTGATGATGATTATTGATGATGCTGCTGATTATTGATGATGATGCAGATTATTGATAATGATTATTGATGATGATTATTGATGATGATGCAGATTATTGATGATGATTATTGATGATGATTATTGATGATGCCGCCGATTATTGCTGCTAACAGAAACTCAGACACGCTGTTGCTGATGATGATTATTGCTGCTGCATAATTTGGTGAAAAACAGGTGGAGCTGGGGAGGTGGAGGGGTTCAGAGGAAAAATGATTGCCGCTGCGGGACAAGCCTACAGCAAACATTTAATGCAATGGTAATGATTGCATGTAAAGGACCGACCAGCCTGTGCTATCTAGAGATTAATGACTGAACTATATATATATATATATTAGGGCTGTCCGTTAAACGCGGTATTAACGGTGTTAACGCAAACCCATTTTAACGGCGTCAATTTTTTTATCGCGAGATTAACGCCTAGCAAACTTTGTAGTTTTTTTCACATGCTTGTGCAACAACTAGTAACGTTGTTAAAACTACAACACCACAGCTGATCTAGCGAGACCAGAAACAAAACAACAGGCGCACACACTTGTTTGGGCTTGCGAACCGAACCGGCCAAAGAGTGGACGAGAAGCGCAGCGCCGAGCCGCGTCTAGCACAACTCGTATCGCACATCGGACGCGCACTTTCTCAGTTTATGGCCAGCAATAAAAACGCCGGTGTGTGTACACTCATAGAGAATAATGTGTTCGAATTTTAAATACGAGGCACTGCGCTTCTCTTCCGGTGTGCGACCCGCTTTAACGTTACGTTTTGAGTGGATGAATGATGAGCGCGAGACGCCGAAATGGAGGCCAATAAGATTCTGAATGGAAAGTTTACTTTTAAAAAGTTGCCAAATGGTTCAATTGACAAGACCAAAGTGATCTGTGTGTTGTGTCGTTGTGAACTAAGCTATCATCGTCCAGTCTGAAATACCACTTGATGGCCAAGCACACACACACACACACACAGCTGATGCGTTTCTACGCACACTCGTCATCAGTAACGTCACCTCGTCAGTGTTTCTTTCACCCTTTTATTGATGGACAGTGTTACATCGTGTGAGAGATTATTTGCTCCGAGTGAGAATGTTAGTGTGGAATTGAACACAGTATATGTTGTTTTCAATAAAAAACATTTGCACAAAGCAGCCGATCCACTTTTCCATGTTGATAAGAGCATTAAAATTAGGGGGAAAAAATGGAAAAATTTAAAATTAAGAGACATTTAAAATAGATAAAAATGTGCGATTAATCGTGAGTTAATTATGACATTAATGCGATTAATCGCGATTAAATATTTTAATCGTTTGACAGCCCTGATATATATATAATCAGTAGCAGCAGCAATAATCAGCAGAATATATATTACTGCTTATACTGTATATCATTTTCTAATTTGCTACAAAGTACAAAACACTTCTGTACTTCTTTCTTTCTTTCTTTCTTTCTTTCTTTCTTTCTTTCTTTCTTTCTTTCTTTCTTTCTTTCTTTCTTTCTTTCTTTCTTTCTTTCTTTCTTTCTTTCTTTCTTTCTTTCTTTCTTTCTTCAGTGTAACTCACAGCGTATCTCTTGTGTTCTCAGTCTAGCGCTGCATCCGGATAAGATCCAGGTGGCCACGGGTCAGGTTGGGAAAGATCCGTATATGTGTGTGTGGGACTCTTACACACTGACGACGGTGTCCATCCTGAGAGACGTTCACACACACGGTGTGGCTTGTCTGGCCTTCGACGCCGACGGGCAGGTGAGACAAAACACTCCTGAATCCGTTCATATAAGAGGCTTTCGCACCGGAGGAACCGTTTCATAGTTCCCAGAACTCTCGGTGGAAGTTCCCGGATGTCGGCGTGTTCGCACCGCAGGATATTGGAACGATTTTAGTTCCAGGAACTCCTTTTGGAGGAACTGATTTACTCCTACTTCAGAGTCGGTCTAAGCCAGCGCTATAGAGAGCCTAAGCCCCTCCCCTTCCGGTGGACCATGGGACCTTATTTCGGAAAAATATTGTATGGTAGTCAATGACGAGAGACAACAAATATTTTGATCTCGTTTGAATTGTGCCCTGATTTACACATATGATGTTTGTCAATTTAAAATATACATGTTAAAGTCAATAAAGTCGCAGTTTGATGTAAAACTGTTGAGGTGTAAGACTGTGAAAATACGTAATTACAAAGACTACAAACCCAAAAGGCACACATGTGACGTCATACCTTTTCTCTCAATGACTGAAGCTAACTTTACTGAAGCTAACTTTACTGAGGCTAACTTTACTGAAGCTAACTTTACTGAAGCTAACTTTACTGAGGCTAACTCTACTGAAGCTAACTCTACTGAAGCTAACTTTACTGAAGCTAACTTTACTGAAGCTAACTTTACTGAGGCTAACTTTACTGAAGCTAACTTTACTGAAGCTAACTCTACTGAAGCTAACTTTACTGAGGCTAACTCTACTGAAGCTAACTCTACTGAAGCTAACTCTACTGAAGCTAACTTTACTGAAGCTAACTTTACTGAAGCTAACTTTACTGAGGCTAACTTTACTGAAGCTAACTTTACTGAAGCTAACTCTACTGAAGCTAACTTTACTGAAGCTAACTTTACTGAAGCTAACTTTACTGAGGCTAACTTTACTGATGCTAACTTTACTGATGCTAACTTTACTGAAGCTAACTCTACTGAAGCTAACTTTACTGAAGCTAACTTTACTGAAGCTAACTTTACTGAGGCTAACTTTACTGAAGCTAACTTTACTGAGGCTAACTTTACTGAAGCTAACTTTACTGAAGCTAACTCTACTGAAGCTAACTTTACTGAGGCTAACTCTACTGAAGCTAACTTTACTGAAGCTAACTTTACTGAAGCTAACTTTACTGAAGCTAACTTTACTGAGGCTAACTTTACTGAAGCTAACTTTACTGAAGCTAACTTTACTAAGGCTAACTTTACTGAGGCTAACTCTACTGAAGCTAACTCTACTGAAGCTAACTTTACTGAAGCTAACTTTACTGAAGCTAACTTTACTGAGGCTAACTTTACTGAAGCTAACTTTACTGAAGCTAACTCTACTGAAGCTAACTTTACTGAAGCTAACTCTACTGAAGCTAACTCTACTGAAGCTAACTCTACTGAAGCTAACTTTACTGAGGCTAACTTTACTGAAGCTAACTTTACTGAAGCTAACTTTACTGAGGCTAACTTTACTGAAGCTAACTTTACTGATGCTAACTTTACTGATGCTAACTTTACTGAAGCTAACTCTACTGAAGCTAACTTTAACTGATGCTAACTTTACTGAAGCTAACTTTACTGAAGCTAACTTTACTGATGCTAACTCTACTGAAGCTAACTTTACTGAAGCTAACTTTACTGAAGCTAACTCTACTGAGGCTAACTCTACTGAGGCTAACTTTACTGAAGCTAACTCTACTGAAGCTAACTTTACTGAAGCTAACTCTACTGAAGCTAACTTTACTGAAGCTAACTCTACTGAGGCTAACTCTACTGAGGCTAACTTTACTGAAGCTAACTTTACTGAAGCTAACTTTACTGAAGCTAACTCTACTGAAGCTGACTTTACTGAAGCTAACTTTACTGAAGCTAACTTTACTGAGGCTAACTTTACTGAAGCTAACTTTACTGAAGCTAACTTTACTGAAGCTAACTTTACTGAAGCTAACTTTACTGAGGCTAACTTTACTGAAGCTAACTTTACTGAAGCTAACTTTACTGAGGCTAACTTTACTGAAGCTAACTTTACTGAAGCTAACTTTACTGAAGCTAACTTTACTGAGGCTAACTTTACTGAAGCTAACTTTACTGAAGCTAACTTTACTGAAGCTAACTTTACTGAAGCTAACTTTACTGAAGCTAACTCTACTGAGGCTAACTTTACTGAAGCTAACTTTACTGAAGCTAACTTTACTGAGGCTAACTTTACTGAAGCTAACTTTACTGAAGCTAACTTTACTGAGTCTAACTTTACTGAAGCTAACTTTACTGAAGCTAACTTTACTGAGGCTAACTTTACTGATGCTAACTTTACTGAAGCTAACTCTACTGAAGCTAACTTTAACTGATGCTAACTTTACTGAAGCTAACTTTACTGAAGCTAACTTTACTGATGCTAACTCTACTGAAGCTAACTTTACTGAAGCTAACTTTACTGAGGCTAACTTTACTGAAGCTAACTTTACTGATGCTAACTCTACTGAGGCTAACTTTACTGAAGCTAACTTTACTGAAGCTAACTTTACTGAAGCTAACTTTACTGAAGCTAACTTTACTGAGGCTAACTTTACTGAAGCTAACTCTACTGAAGCTGACTTTACTGAAGCTAACTTTACTGAAGCTAACTTTACTGAGGCTAACTTTACTGAAGCTAACTTTACTGAAGCTAACTTTACTGAAGCTAACTTTACTGAAGCTAACTTTACTGAGGCTAACTTTACTGAAGCTAACTTTACTGAAGCTAACTTTACTGAGGCTAACTTTACTGAAGCTAACTTTACTGAAGCTACCTTTACTGAAGCTAACTTTACTGAAGCTAACTTTACTGAGGCGAACTTTACTGAAGCTAACTTTACTGAAGCTAACTTTACTGAAGCTAACTTTACTGAAGCTAACTTTACTGAAGCTAACTCTACTGAGGCTAACTTTACTGAAGCTAACTTTACTGAAGCTAACTTTACTGAGGCTAACTTTACTGAAGCTAACTTTACTGAAGCTAACTTTACTGAGTCTAACTTTACTGAAGCTAACTTTACTGAAGCTAACTTTACTGAGGCTAACTTTACTGATGCTAACTTTACTGAAGCTAACTCTACTGAAGCTAACTTTAACTGATGCTAACTTTACTGAAGCTAACTTTACTGAAGCTAACTTTACTGATGCTAACTCTACTGAAGCTAACTTTACTGAAGCTAACTTTACTGAGGCTAACTTTACTGAAGCTAACTTTACTGATGCTAACTCTACTGAGGCTAACTTTACTGAAGCTAACTTTACTGAAGCTAACTTTACTGAAGCTAACTTTACTGATGCTAACTTTACTGAAGCTAACTTTACTGATGCTAACTTTACTGAAGCTAACTTTACTGAAGCTAACTTTACTGAAGCTAACTTTACTGAAGCTAACTTTACTGATGCTAACGTCTGTCATGTTTTCTATAGTCTTACGTAATGAGCTGTGTTTTTTGAAGATTAAATACACTAGAGTCACTCAATTTTTATACTCTCTTTTTCAAAGTACTTACATTTTAATGATGTATTGGTATATAAAGACAGTTTAAGACAATTTGAAAAAAAAAGTTCTTTAGACAATTCTTACCTACACAACCTTTAATTATTTATGATTATGTATTTCTGCTCAGCAACACTGGACATCAACCACACTAATAACTCTTCATTACTGTCTACTTTCTGTGTATAACTTCTATCTAATAACGTGTTAGACAAATCATAAACGTATGAACATGGAGGATGCGAGCGCTGTTTGTTTGCTCTGGCGTTCTCAGCGCCGTCAAAATAAAAGTCCCAACAACAAGCGCGGCTTACGTCACTTCAGAGTTCCTGCTGGCGGTGCGAATGCAACCAGGAAAACGTTCCTAGGAGAACCATTAGCTCTCGGAGAAACACCATCATGGCCAGATCCTTGAACTACCCGGTGCGAAAGCCCCTATAATGACTCTCTGCAATACTTGATTCTGATTGGTCAGTTGTGACATTCTGAAATATTTTTGTATAATGAGACTAACATAATCATTGACCAGTTGAATATAAACATGTTCTTTTTTTTAATCATATTTAGTAACTGCTTATTTTCTCCTGTCATTTGTATTTGAATAATCAGCGTTTAGCTTCGGTGGGGCTTGATGCCAAAAACACGGTGTGCGTTTGGGACTGGAAAAAGGGGCGTGTCTTAGCCACCGCCACGGGACATTCTGATAGGGTAAGACACAACGGGCCGATCTTCAGTGCCGACATCAGTCCTGCATTTTATTTTATAATGCCAGAAAGATCCAGTGCACAAAGTTTAAAAAACGCATACGGTTCACACATGGTAGGCCTGTTTCCATAGCAACAGATGCAACACCTCAGCGATGTGAATGGATAACTGTTAAGAGCGTTATGAATAAGTTATTGTGTTATGTTACAATACAGAGGAGCATTTCAATGCATGAACTGACAGATAGAGTATGTTTCCTAATCTGAAACACACACACACACACACACACACACACACACACAGGCTGAAGGCACAGCTGAGATGACAGAGAAGCTTAGTGAAGATCCACAGACACCAGAAAACTCCCTAAGGTGCCATTAAAACCCTGCAGCTCTGTGTGTGTGTGTGTGTGTGTGTTCCAGCTCAACAACTGCACTGGCACGACTGCCAAAATCTAAACTGCCGATGGAATATAAAGCAATTTGTAATTTATATCTTTTGCATTTCACATTTATGCATTTGGCTGATGCTTTTATCCAAAGCCACTTACATTGCATTCAAGTTACACAGTATATCAGTTCATGCATTCCCTGGGAATCAAACACATGAAGCTCTACGCAACAGGAATGCTTTAAGGGATATTTATTTGCAGATAATAAATGCCAATAATAAAGAAATCAGACTGTTTGAAAAATAAATGCATAGTTTATAGTTTGTTTGCATGCATTGTTCTAATTGCATTTGTACATTAATCCTTTACATTTTAAATGTTTGCATTTGACGGATGCTTTTTTCTAAAGCAACTTGCATTGCATTCAATGTGTATAATTGATCAGACTATTTAAAATATAATTGCATAGTTTATAATTGAAAAATATTAGGAAAGAAGATAAATCATGTTGATTAAAAGGCTTCATGTATTGTTGTTATCATTCAATTAAATGGTTAATTATTGGCTAATTAACAAGCTTGACTATAATTATTGCTCTTACTTATGGTTAGGGTTTTTTCAAAACCTTCATACAATACCTAGTGCATCATTGTTTGTGTATTATGCATTCAAGCTATACATTTTATCAGTATAATAGTGAAGGAATCAGACTATCTGAAAAAAAAATGCATTTAAAATTAAGGACATTAGAAAAATAAAGTTGAATAAAAGGCTCCATGCATTGTTCTTATTGTAAATTGTTAAATAATTAGCTAATTAGCAAGCATCACTGTAATTATTTCTTTCAAAAACGTCATGCAATACCGAGTACATGTTTGTTTGTGCATTGATTTATGATAATTCTGTGTAATCAGGTTTGGTGTTAGATGTTGTGGAGGTGTTGACGTGTTATTCCACCTGTTTGTGCTGCGCTTTCAGATCTTTGATATTTCCTGGGACCCGTTTGTGCTGCACAGGCTGGTGAGCTGCGGAGTCAAGCACATTAAAGTGAGTCAAACCCCTGAGACAAGTTCATTCCAACCCAAGATGATTCCTGCGCTCCTGGAAATAAATAAATGAGGCATCAGCGGAAAAGATGCCGTAATTTATTCGTTATTTCCTTTGTTGTTTTTGTCTTTACTGCAGATACAATGTTTTTCATAGACATCAAAAAAAGCATTATCATACTGAAAAACTTAAGGAATAGTACTCTCAAAAGTAAAAATTCTGTCAAATATAGTATTGCACTATATTTTAAAGAGGTCGTACTGTGCCCTTGATGTAATTTTCAGGCTCTACTAGCAGGTTTTCCTGCTTGAATGTTGATTATTTTCCTCATATTCTCCATTGTTGCGGCTCCTCTCTTCCCAGTCTGTCAGTAACTCTCTGTTTACTTCCTGTCTCTATGAAGCCCCTCCTTCTGAAAAGCACACTGTGCTCTGATTGGTCGGCTGGAGCAGTGTGTTGTGATTGCACGAGCGCTGCGAGTGTGTTTGGACCCCGCCCCTTACCATAACCACCAGTTTAACACACTACTAACTAACTCAACCAGGCCCCGCCCCTTTATTCTGCGTATTAATTATTTAAATGAGGAATATTGTGACGTGTTTGTTCCCAGAAGAAACTCAAGACTACAATAAAGACACACTAAAGACAGATTAACAAAAGCATAATAGGTGCTGTTTAAGTCTTGATATGGTTAATAAAATCAGGAGTTGTTTTTCCGAGGATTATTACTCACTCTTTTGTCTCATAGTTTTGGACATTATGTGGCAATGCATTGACGCCAAAACGAGGGATTTTTGGAAAGACGGGGGACTTGCAAACTATCCTGTGCTTGGCAACGGCGAAAGATGAAGTGACGTATTCAGGAGCTCTTAACGGAGACATTTATGTGTGGAAAGGACTGAACCTGACACGAACAATACAGGCAGCGCACGGAGTGAGTGAAGCTCATCACACATCATCTCTCCCACCATAGACACACCAAACGTCAGATATTTGATCGTTCACTGTAGTTAGATGGTCAATGCAATGGTCGTTTGCATCCTGTATCTGCAACATTAGCGAATTCAGCAGCATAAACATTCGTGAATTCAGCAGCATAAACATTAGTGAAATCAGCAGCATAAACATTCGTGAATTCAGCAGCATAAACATTAGTGAATTCAGCAGCATAAACATTAGTGAATTCAGCAGCATAAACATTAGTGAATTCAGCAGCATAAACATTAGTGAATTCAGCAGCATAAACATTAGTGAATTCAGCAGCATAAACATTAGTGAATTCAGCAGCATAAACATTAGTGAAATCAGCAACATTAGTGAAATCAGCAGCATAAACATTAGTGAAATCAGCAACATTAGTGAAATCAGCAGCATAAACATTAGTGAAATCAGCAACATTAGTGAAATCAGCAGCATAAACATTAGTGAAATCAGCAACATTAGTGAAATCAGCAGCATAAACATTAGTGAAATCAGCAACATTAGTGAAATCAGCAGCATAAACATTAGTGAAATCAGCAGCATAAACATTAGTGAAATCAGCAACATTAGTGAAATCAGCAGCATAAACATTAGTGAAATCAGCAACATTAGTGAAATCAGCAGCATAAACATTAGTGAAATCAGCAACATTAGTGAAATCAGCAGCATAAACATTAGTGAAATCAGCAACATTAGTGAAATCAGCAGCATAAACATTAGTGAAATCAGCAGCATAAACATTAGTGAAATCAGCAACATTAGTGAATTCAGCAGCATAAACATTAGTGAATTCAGCAGCATAAACATTAGTGAATTCAGCAGCATAAACATTAGTGAAATCAGCAACATTAGTGAATTCAGCAGCATAAACATTAGTGAATTCAGCAGCATAAACATTAGTGAATTCAGCAGCATAAACATTAGTGAAATCAGCAACATTAGTGAAATCAGCAGCATAAACATTAGTGAAATCAGCAACATTAGTGAAATCAGCAGCATAAACATTAGTGAAATCAGCAACATTAGTGAAATCAGCAGCATAAACATTAGTGAAATCAGCAGCATAAACATTAGTGAAATCAGCAACATTAGTGAATTCAGCAGCATAAACATTAGTGAAATCAGCAACATTAGTGAAATCAGCAACATTAGTGAATTCAGCAGCATAAACATTAGCGAATTCAGCAGCATAAACATTAGCGAATTCAGCAGCATAAACATTAGCGAATTCAGCAGCATAAACATTAGCGAATTCAGCAGCATAAACATTAGTGAAATCAGCAACATTAGTGAAATCAGCAGCATAAACATTAGTGAATTCAGCAGCATAAACATTAGTGAAATCAGCAGCATAAACATTAGTGAAATCAGCAACATTAGTGAATTCAGCAGCATAAACATTAGTGAAATCAGCAGCATAAACATTAGTGAAATCAGCAACATTAGTGAAATCAGCAACATTAGTGAATTCAGCAGCATAAACATTAGCGAATTCAGCAGCATAAACATTAGCGAATTCAGCAGCATAAACATTAGCGAATTCAGCAGCATAAACATTAGCGAATTCAGCAGCATAAACATTCGTAAATTCAGCAGCATAAACATTCGTAAATTCAGCAGCATAAACATTCGTAAATTCAGCAGCATAAACATTCGTAAATTCAGCAGCATAAACATTAGTGAAATCAGCAACATTAGTGAATTCAGCAGCATAAACATTAGTGAATTCAGCAACATTAGTGAATTCAGCAGCATAAACATTAGTGAATTCAGCAGCATAAACATTAGTGAATTCAGCAACATTAGTGAATTCAGCAGCATAAACATTAGTGAATTCAGCAACATTAGTGAATTCAGCAGCATAAACATTAGTGAATTCAGCAACATTAGTGAATTCAGCAGCATAAACATTCGTAAATTCAGCAACATTAGTGAATTCAGCAACATTAGTGAATTCAGCAACATAAACATAAGTGAAATCAGCAACATTAGTGAAATCTGGAACATGTGAAATCGGGAACATTAGTGAAATTAGCAACATAAACAAGGGAAATCAGCAACATTAGTGAATGCATCAGCATAAATATAAGTGAAATCTGGAACATAAGTGAAATCAGCAAATGAATCATTAGTGAAATTAGCAACATAAACAAGTGAAATCAGCAACATTAGTGAAATTAGCAACATTAGTGAAATCAGCAACATAATCATTAGTGAAATTAGCAACATAAACAAGTGAAACCTGCAACATTAGTGAAATTAGCAACATTAGTGAAATTAGCATCATTAGTGAATGCATCAGCATAAATATTAGTGAAATCTGGAACATTAGTGAAATCAGCAACATTAGTGAAATCATTAGTGTAATCAGGAACATGTGTCGACGGCTCAGACCTGTCTGTAAACTCTTGTTGTTGCTCAGGCTGGGATCTTCAGCATGCACTCGTGTGAAGAAGGCTTCGCCACTGGTGGCCGTGATGGATGTGTGCGGCTGTGGGATGTGGATTTCAAACCCATCACCAAGATCGACCTCAGGGAGGCGGAACAGGGTTATAAAGGTAAAAACATCACTTTAAAGCCAACGTATCATGGATTTTGAAGTAGTTTAAAGGATTAGTTCACTTCAGAATTTAAAAAAATTCCAATTTTTTTTTTTTACAGTTTTCTTTCATTTTTGGCAAACAAATTGCTGCACAACAGAGTTTTACTGTTTAGCAACTGTGTAATATTCTTTAAAAAATTGTGTTTTCATAAAGGGTATTATTATATTATGGTTTATTTTGATGGGTTGTTGTGTAATATTCACACATTCACGCTACTTTTCATCTACTAATTCAAATTTGGCCAAATTCCGTGACATTCCGCCTTATATTCAGTAAATTCTATTTTTATGACTGGATTCTGTGATTCCGTTTGTGTGGATCATGGAGTTTAAAGCAACAAACCACAAATGCTTCTTCCATGATTGTCCATTTTTCAAGGAAATTGCGTTCAGTGATCTAGAGTACAATATCTGATCAATAAAGCAGACGGTTTTAAACAGGAAGAGATTGATTTGACTCCATATGGGAAAGAAAGTCAGTGTATAAGGGATGCAGTCGCCATGGAAACCTCGCCTGCGCTTATACGGCCCGAGTGACAGTGTGTTCAGCGGATGTAAGTCTTGTAGTAATGAAGCCGTCACCGCTTTCCCAGCAGAACACTGTCAGATAATTGGGTGGGGTAACAAAACCATCAGGTCTGGTCAGTCTAGAACCCAAACCTCAGCAGATTTAACACCTCGCCGAAGGCTTCCTGCAGGACAGAACATTACTTTATATATATATATATATGCGTGTATACTAGACAGCAATAAAGTTTAGCTGAGAGTCAGAGAGAAAAACAGGCAGTAATATCACAGCCTGAGATCTCCATATGAACTGAAACATTCTCATCTCTCCACATTTATTTGATATATGTATATATTCTCACTAGAGGATGTAATATTGAGTGTGTTTTAGCTGAACATAACCGAGACCTAGTTCTCCCAAAAGTGTGAATCGAAGGCAAACGATCCACACTGAGTTTGTTTATTTGACATTTTGCTGGCTTGTCCAATTTAGACTTTCGACATGGCATGTTTTTGAGTTTTTCAGCCGTATCGCTTGATTCTTGTGGGTTTTTACACTCGGTTAACGAGCCAATTATATTCTGCCCCGCTGAAAACACTGCAAACCACCTCTGAGTGTGAAGCTTGTGTTTTCTGCTTATAATAATTGCACTATGAAAAAAATCATTTGAGTTGTAAGGTGTCTTAACTGTGTGTTTGTCCTTCTGGTTCGCTGTTACTGGTTTAAATCTGTGTGTGGATTTTTCTCTTTAGTTATTTCTTCTACTTAGTAAAGAGTTGATTTGATGCATCAGATAAAAACACATTGAAAATCCCAAAACAGATAAATATTTTTACATAATTGAATAATATTAATATAATTCAAGTCATTTCTTTTACAAATAACTCTAAAAATCCTAAAACGGATAGATATGTTTACATAACTGAATTAATATAATTCAAGTAATTTATAAAAAAAGACTAAAAATCCCAAATATTATTTATATAATCGAATATTATTAATGTAATTCAAGTCACTCTAAATCACTCAAAAAAAATCCTAAAACAGATTAATATTACTTACATAATTGAATATTATTAATATATTTATTTTATAAATGACTCTATAAATCCCAAAACAAATAAATATTATTTATATAATTTAATATCATTAATATAATTCAAGTAATTTATTTGACCAATGACGCAAAAAAAAATCCCAAAACAGATGAATATTATTTATATATTTGAATATCATTCATATATTTTAAGTCATCCATTTTTAAAACTCGTGCTTAAAAAATCCTAAAGCAGATTATTATTATTTCATATAATTTAATATTATTAATATAGTTCAAGTCATGTATTTTATAAATTACTCTAAAAATCCCAAAACAAATAAATATTATTTATATAATTTAATATCGTTAATATATTTTAAGTCATCCATTTTTAAAAATCGTGCTTAAAAAAAAATCCTAAAACAGATGAATAATATTTATTTAACTGAATATTGTTAATATAATTCAAGTCGTTTATTTTACAAATACAACCCACCAAAATCACTATATCAAAGATGATCCAGATTAAATAGTCAAGTTGTTTTGTTTTCAAATCATTATTCGGTTATTATCTGCTTGTTTCTGCACACTGAGCTGGTCCTGATCCCTGAATGCTCCTGAAAGCTGGATAACACGCCTGGACACCGATATCTCACGGACGTATTTAGGGAAGATGTTGTTAAAAAATGAAATGTGGCGTCTACCACGACTAAAGCTACATATCCCAAACCTCATATTATCTGTTGACCAGATATCTCAGTCTCAGTCCTTCTCCTCCAGGTCTGTCCATCCGCAGTGTGTGTTGGCGAGCGGACCGGATCCTCGCAGGAACTCAGGACAGTGAGATCTTCGAGGTGATGGTGCGCGAGCGAGATAAGCCGCTGTTGATCATGCAGGGTCACTCAGAAGGGGAACTGTGGGCGCTCGACCTGCATCCCAAGCAACCTCTGGCCGTCACAGGCAGCGACGACCGGTCCGTGCGGTCAGTGTGTCCTTCAGGAGATCTTAATTCTCCAGCCGTGCCTAATAATAGTCCAATCCTTCTAGTGGATTTCACATCAGTTCACACAGTAAAATGGAGCAAGATGGCTAGAAATGTGATGTTTTTGGTTTTCCCTTTTAATTTTCATCTTTCACCATTTCTCTGATAATTTACTTTTTTTTAACCTTTTTTTAACCTTTTTTACTTATTTATTTATTAAAGCAGAATACAGTTAGACGATACCATCAATACAAACCACATAAAACAGAAAGGATGTACGTGTAATTATGTGAAGTGTGTGTGTAAAATTGTGTTGTGTATATCTCTATTATAAGTTTCCTAATATATATGTAGAACAATTCTCATTATACTGTATATACAATATATGTATATAGCAATAGTAATAATCAAAGATGTGATAAAAAATAAAAAGGAATACAAATAAATTCTAAGAGAAATGGTGAGGTTGTTGAGAGAAAATATAATATATATAAATATATATAATAAAATAAAATATATATACATACATACACAGTACACACATGCACATATACACACACGCACGCACGCATGCATACACACACACACGCATACATATACACACACACACATGCATACATACACACACACACACGCATACATACACACACACACATGCATACATACTGTACACACACAGAGACACACACGCATACACACACACATGCATACATATACACACACACACACACACGCATACATACACACACACACATGCATACATACTGTACACACACAGAGACACACACGCATACATACACACATGCATACGTACATGCATACATGCATACATACATGCATACACACACACATGCATACGTACATACACACATGCATACATACATGCATACATACATGCATACATACACACATGCATACATACATGCATACATACATGCATACACACACACATGCATACGTACATACATGCATACATACATGCATACATACACACATGCATACGTACATGCATACATACATACACACATGCATACGTACACACACACACACACACACACACACATGCATACAAACATACACACATGCATACGTACATACATACACACATGCATACAGACAGACAGACACACACACACACACACATGCATACATACACACACACACACACACACACATGCATACAAACATACACACATGCATACGTACATACATACACACATGCATACAGACAGACAGACACACACACACACACACACATGCATACATACATACACACATGCATACATACATACACACATGCATACGTACACACACACACACACACACCTGCATACATGCATACATACATACACACATGCATACGTACATACATACACACATGCATACAGACAGACAGACACACACACACACACACACACACACACACATGCATACACACATGCATACATACAGACAGACAGACACACACACACATGCATACACGCATGCATACATACATACACACATGCATACGTACACACACACACACACACACATGCATACATACATACACACATGCATACATACAGACAGACACACACACACATGCATACATACACACATGCATACATACAGACAGACAGACACACACACACATGCATACACGCATGCATACAAACATACACACATGCATACATACAGACAGACAGACACACACACACACACATGCATGCACACATGCATACATACATACAGACAGACAGACACACACACACATGCATACGTATATGCATACACACGCCACACACGCATGCATACATACATACACACACACACACATGCATACACACACACACACATGCATACATACATACATGCATACACACATACATATACATAAATAGCAAAAAGAACAAAAATATAAATAAATAAATGTTCATCTAACAAGCCGGTTGTTTGTGCCGTCAGACTGTGGAGTTTATCCGAACACACATTGATCGCTCGCTGCAACATGGAAGAGGCCGTTCGCAGTGTGTCCTTCAACAACGACGGCTCCCAGCTCGCTCTCGGCATGAAGGACGGCTCTTTCACTGTTCTCCGGGTCAGGTAACGGAAGTTACGTCACTACACTTCATAATTTCAGATGCACATGAGAAGCTGAGGGTTTCTGCTGCTGTCTAAGGGACATGACGGAGGTGGTCCACATCAAGGACAGAAAGGAGGTCATTCACGAGCTCAAGTTCTCTCCCGACGGATCTTACCTGGCCGTGGGCTCCAACGACGGCTTTGTGGACATCTACGCTGTGGCCCAACGCTATAAGAAAGTGGGGGAGTGCAACAAGTCCACATGCTTCATAACACACCTGGACTGGTCCGTGGACAGCCGATTCCTGCAGAGCAACGATGGAGCGGGAGAACGTTTCTTCTACAGGATGCCAAGTAAGATTCTTGACACGCCATTTATAACACAACGCTTCATGTGTTCAGTGTTACACACAGGGTTTGAAATTAACAGAGACACCTTAGACACTGTCACATGATCCTTCAGAAATCATTCTAACACAGTGTCCTAACTACACGCGACGCGCGATAAAATGCGTCTTTTCCGTGTTATTCAGAGTTTTTGTCCTAACCAGCGCTGGAACAACAAACACAAAGTGTGGCACTGATAATCTCAGGCGCTGTTTATGTGCTTTATTTAATGTTAAAAGCGTGTCATGTGACTTTGAATATCATGTAGTGCTCCAGCTTTGAGCTGTAAAAGCAACACTGGAGAATTCACCTCAGATCTTGAAATTAAACAAATGGAAACAAGAACATTCAAACTGTGAACAAACAAGTGTATTATTTGACTAAGATTGCTTTAGTAACTCAGTCGCCTATGTATTTTAATAATGTTTGAATGGAGTAATATTTGGGAATTTGATTATGTACTTTTTCTTGCGAGTGCCATCAAGATTAGTCTCTGGTGCTGTACATTCGCCGCGAGACTCTGCCCACACACTGTTCTGATTGGCTGTGCACTCGCCACGAGACTCCGCCCACACACTGTTCTGATTGGCTGTGCACTCGACACGAGACTCCGCCCACACGCTATTGTGATTGGCTGTGCACTCGCCGCGAGACTCTGCCCACACACTGTTCTGATTGGCTGTGCACTCTCAGCGAGACTCCGCCCACACTCTGTTCTGATTGGCTGTGCACTCGCCGTGAGACTCCGCCCACACGCTGTTCTGATTTCCTGTGCACTTGCCACGAGACTCCGCCCACACGCTATTCTGATTGGCTGTGCACTCACCGTGAGACTCCGCCCACATGCTAGTCTGATTGGCTGTGCACTCACCGCGAGACTCCGCCCACACACTATTCTGATTGGCTGTGCACTCGCCGCGAGACTCCGCCCACACGCTGTTCTGATTGGCTGTGCACTCGCCGCGAGACTGATTGGCTGTTTGTTTTGATGGATTTTGACGTATCAAAATCAAATAATTTGCCGCTGGAGTCTGGTTAGGACACGGTGTTAGTGTCGTGTTATAAAGTTTATATCTTTGTAACGGAAGTGAATCAATCAAAACTAACTTTATCTGGACAATAACTTTATTCTAGATCTGCTGTAAAGCCAAACAATCTCTGTTACCTTAATTTCCTATCACCACTGTAAAGCTGCTTTGAAACGGTCTGTATTGTTAAAGCGCTGTATAAATGCCGGAGACTTGACGACAGTATAATGGAAGATAACTCATTGTTCCGTGTGTTTAGCCGGTAAGTTCCTGCCGAAGGAGGAAGCCAAAGGAATCCACTGGATGACGTGGACTTGTGTTCTCGGCCCGGAGGTGAACGGCATCTGGCCTAAATATTCCAACGTCAATGACATCAATTCTGTGGACGCCAATTACAGCAGTGCCGTTCTGGTGACGGGCGACGACTTCGGCCTCGTCAAACTCTTCAGATTCCCGTGTCTTAAGAAAGGTCAGCTCAAGCCGGTGCACACTGTGCGGTTTATTATCGTCCTTTACGACTGTTGCTTGCCAGACTGTACGAACATGATCATCGCTGTAAGTCATGTTGTTGTTGTTATTAGATGTCACACTGTAAGATCTCAGTTGTTTTTAAAGGGGGGGTGTAATGCCCTTTTCACAAGATGTAGAATAAGTCTCTGATGTCCCCAGAGTGTGTGTGTGAAGTTTCAGCTCAAAATACCCCACAGATATTTTTATATATCATGTTAAAATTGTCGCTTTTTGAGGGTGAGCAAAAACACACCGTTTGTGTCTGTCCCTTTAAATGCAAATGAGCTGCTGATTCCGGCACAGGGGGCGGAGCTTCAACAGCTCTCACACACACATGCACTGAAAAATTCAAAAACTTTTAGCCTTTTATCTTCAAACCGGAGTCAGAAAGATGGAGAGACTCGAGAAGAAGTGACACATGTAGAAGAACAGGACTTTTCTGAATGATTAGTTGATGAATTTATGTAGATTATGTGTAGTTATCTTCTAGTCATTGATTAGCATATTCTGTCTCGATAATCTATAAATTGTGTTCCGGGGGCGGGGTTTATGTAAATTCTAGGGTTGGTGATGTCACTGATGTCGTGTAGTTCCTACCAGCCGTTTGTTGTAGTTCTTAAAAAGCGATTTCTTTAAAAGCAAATATCTCCCTTTGCTCTGAACTTTGAGCGTTGTAACTTTGCAGATGTTGTTTATGATCAAACACAACATTACACACTAACTACAGTTAGAAAACACAACATTACACACTAACTACAGTTAGAAAACACAACATTACACACTAACTACAGTTAGAAAACACAACATTACACACTCACTACAGTTAGAAAACACGACATTACACACTAACTACAGTTAGAAAACACACTACACACTAACTACAGTTAGAAAACACACTACACACTAACTACAGTTAGAAAACACAACACTACACACTAACTACAGTTAGAAAACACAACACTACACACTAACTACAGTTAGAAAACACAACACTACACACTAACTACAGTTAGAAAACACAACACTACACACTAACTACAGTTAGAAAACACAACACTACACACTAACTACAGTTAGAAAACACAACATTACACACTAACTACAGTTAGAAAACACAACACTACACACTAACTACAGTTAGAAAACACAACATTACACACTCACTACAGTTAGAAAACACACTACACACTAACTACAGTTAGAAAACACAACACTACACACTAACTACAGTTAGAAAACACAACACTACACACTAACTACAGTTAGAAAACAACACTACACACTAACTACAGTTAGAAAACACAACACTACACACTAACTACAGTTAGAAAACACAACATTACACACTAACTACAGTTAGAAAACACAACATTACACACTAACTACAGTTAGAAAACACAACATTACACACTAACTACAGTTAGAAAACACAACATTACACACTAACTACAGTTAGAAAACACAACATTACACACTAACTACAGTTAGAAAACACAACATTACACACTAACTACAGTTAGAAAACACAACATTACACACTAACTACAGTTAGAAAACACAACATTACACACTAACTACAGTTAGAAAACACAACATTACACACTAACTACAGCTAGAAAACACAACATTACACACTAACTACAGTTAGAAAACACAACATTACACACTAACTACAGTTAGAAAACACGACATTACACACTAACTACAGTTAGAAAACACGACATTACACACTAACTACAGTTAGAAAACACGACATTACACACTAACTACAGTTAGAAAACACACTACACACTAACTACAGTTAGAAAACACAACACTACACACTAACTACAGTTAGAAAACACAACATTACACACTAACTACAGTTAGAAAACACAACATTACACACTAACTACAGTTAGAAAACAACATTACACACTAACTACAGTTAGAAAACACAACATTACACACTAACTACAGTTAGAAAACACAACATTACACACTCACTACAGTTAGAAAACACAACATTACACACTAACTACAGTTAGACAACACAACATTACACACTAACTACAGTTAGACAACACAACATTACACACTAACTACAGTTAGAAAACACAACATTACACACTAACTACAGTTAGAAAACACAACATTACACACTAACTACAGTTAGAAAACACAACACTACACACTAACTACAGTTAGACAACACAACACTACACACTCACTACAGTTAGACAACACAACATTACACACTCACTACAGTTAGACAACACAACATTACACACTAACTACAGTTAGAAAACACAACATTACACACTAACTACAGTTAGACAACACAACACTACACACTCACTACAGTTAGACAACACAACATTACACACTCACTACAGCTAGAAAACACAACATTACACACTAACTACAGCTAGAAAACACAACATTACACACTCACTACAGTTAGACAACACAACATTACACACTCACTACAGTTAGACAACACAACATTACACACTAACTACAGTTAGAAAACACAACATTACACACTAACTACAGCTAGAAAACACAACACTACACACTAACTACAGTTAGACAACACAACATTACACACTAACTACAGTTAGAAAACACAACATTACACACTCACTACAGCTAGAAAACACAACATTACACACTAACTACAGCTAGAAAACACAACATTACACACTCACTACAGTTAGAAAACACAACATTACACACTAACTACAGTTAGACAACACAACATTACACACTAACTACAGTTAGAAAACACAACATTACACACTAACTACAGTTAGAAAACACAACATTACACACTAACTACAGCTAGAAAACACAACATTACACACTCACTACAGTTAGAAAACACAACATTACACACTAACTACAGTTAGACAACACAACATTACACACTAACTACAGTTAGAAAACACAACATCACACACTAACTACAGTTAGAAAACACAACATTACACACTAACTACAGCTAGAAAACACAACATTACACACTAACTACAGTTAGAAAACACAACATTACACACTCACTACAGTTAGAAAACACAACATTACACACTAACTACAGTTAGACAACACAACATCACACACTAACTACAGTTAGAAAACACAACATCACACACTAACTACAGTTAGACAACACAACATTACACACTAACTACAGCTAGAAAACACAACATTACACACTAACTACAGTTAGAAAACACAACATTACACACTAACTACAGTTAGAAAACACAACATTACACACTAACTACAGTTAGAAAACACAACACTACACACTAACTACAGTTAGACAACACAACATTACACACTAACTACAGTTAGAAAACACAACACTACACACTAACTACAGCTAGAAAACACAACATTACACACTAACTACAGCTAGAAAACACAACATTACACACTAACTACAGTTAGACAACACAACATTACACACTAACTACAGTTAGAAAACACAACATTACACACTAACTACAGTTAGAAAACACAACATTACACACTAACTACAGTTAGAAAACACAATATTACACACTAACTACAGTTAGAAAACACAACATTACACACTAACTACAGTTAGACAACACAACATTACACACTAACTACAGTTAGAAAACACAACATTACACACTAACTACAGTTAGAAAACACAACATTACACACTAACTACAGTTAGAAAACACAACACTACACACTAACTACAGTTAGAAAACACAACACTACACACTAACTACAGTTAGAAAACACAACATTACACACTAACTACAGTTAGAAAACACAATATTACACACTAACTACAGTTAGAAAACACAACATTACACACTAACTACAGTTAGAAAACACAACATTACACACTAACTACAGCTAGAAAACACAACATTACACACTAACTACAGTTAGAAAAGTCAAACCATAATCAACCACCGCTTTAATGTCACACTGTAAGATCTCAGTTGTCATGAATGTTAGACTGTACGACAGTCATGACGCATTAAAAACGGACACATGTGATTTTGGTCACGGCTTGTCTTGAAAAACGGCCGTTTTAGGAGAAGTCACAAAATCTAAATTTGATCGCAACGGTAATTAATCGGCTGTCGGTGAACATGTCAAACTAACGATCAAAGACTTCAGATTTTAGCCTAGAGGATTCGCCAAAATCACGCAGTGTGCACCGGCTTTACTTTAGCTATCCAGACTTCTCCCGTTGTGATCCAAGCGTCTGATAAACCAGTGTGTGCGCTAACAACTCTGATTCTTTCAGCTGCCAAATTCAAGAAATACATCGGCCACTCGGCCCATGTGACCAATGTGCGCTGGTCACATGACCTGCAGTGGGTCCTGAGCACGGGCGGAGCGGATCACTCCGTGTTCCAGTGGAGGTTTCTGCCGGAAGGAGTCATGAACGGTGTTCTGGAGCCGCTTCTGCAAGGTGACTGAATCCTTAAACTGAATAGAAATGAGCGTAACACTTTATGTGGTTTAGTAAGAGTTAAGACAGTAATTGTGAACAGAGATTCTGTGATGCAAGATTTTTTTTTTTTTTTTTTTTTTACTTTTTATTTACATTTTTCACAAAACAAAAGGAACATTATCTGAGACAAGTGATAAAATATCAAGAATAATACAGAGAAAAATAATATTCTGTATATATATATATTGCTGCACCTAATATGAATGTTCACATCTCAACAAACATGATACAATAATAATATACAGCCATATAATGATATAAAATATATAATGTAAATGAAAAAAAAGAGAAAAAATAAATAAAAAGTGAAGGAAAAAAAAAATATATATATACTTTCATTTATAGATTTAAATATTCTTTAACCATGTGCCGTGATGCAAGATTTTTGAAGTATGTTTAAAAAATGTCACTTTCTAACGATTTCTTCTTATAATTTGGAGTTCCGACACCGTTTTGACCGTGTTGTCCGTTCACAGAGGGTTACGCCGACTCCAACAGCGGCGAGTCCGACTCCGACCTCTCCGACGTTCCCGAGCTGGACTCCGACATCGAGCAAGAAGCCCAGATGAACTACGAGCGCCAGGCAAGAGCGAGCGGGTTATGTAACACACATGCTCCGCTGCTTTAATCCTCCTCCTCATTATTTTCACAGCTGATTGGCTGTTGCCCTTCATGCTTCCTCTGGATGTGTTGCGAGTGTACCCCTGTGACTGTGGTCCCGGATCCCCTCAGGTGTATAAGGAAGATCTTCCTCAGCTGAAGAAGAAGCTGGCCGGATCTCTGAAGAGGCAGAAGGCTCCGGACGAGGGCTTGCGCCTGCAGTTCGTCCACGGGTACGGTCACTGCAGATGTGTTTGATATGAACAGTGTCCACGTCTTTCACCCACTTACCGTATCAAAAACTGTTTATATGATTTATGATTTATATTTTTATACATTGATTTTTTTTGTTATGCTTATAAAAAAAAAAATACAATATAATATATACTCATATTATTTATATATTAGAATTTTGAATATATGTATGTTTTGTCTGCGTGTGTGTGTGTGCGTCTGTCTGTGTGTGTGCGTCTGTCTGTGTGTGTGCGTGTGTGCGTGTGTGTGTGTGTGTGTGTGTGTGTGTGTTAAAATATAAAAAAATGATAAAAAATAAAATCATTTTTAAAATGAAAAATACCTAATTTATAAATATAATTACTTATAAAAATACAAATAATAAAAAATTTTTTTACATATACTGTATATATATATTTATACATTACAGATTTATATTTTTATCCGTTGTATATATTATACATATATAATTTATACTCATATTATTTGTATATTTTAATATATATTGTATTTTCCAATTTATCATTTATATATACATATAATAAAAATGTTTAAATCATACATGCATACATGTATAAATCATAATTTAGAAATATATATATATATATATAATTAAAATAATCATATATAACATATTTATATTAAATATAACATATTTATATGAATTAATTATTTTATAGTGTATAACATTTTATATTTACAGAATGAATCAATTTTAATGTCAAATTAGATATGTTAGAAATGTTAGCTTGTTAATGCTAAATGTTAAACATATTAATATGTGAAAATTTGTTAACTTTCGGATGAATATATAAAAAAAACTTCTTTTTTTTCAAATGTTTATCAGCATGTGTATAGTTTCTCCAGTGGTCATGTGACGTGTGTCTCTCTCTCTCTCTCTGTGTGTGTGTGTGTGTGTGTCTCAGGTACCGGGGCTGCGACTGCAGGAATAATCTGTTTTACACTCAGGCGGGAGATGTGGCGTATCATGTGGCGGCTGTAGCTGTGGTGTACAACAGACAGCAACACACACAGCGCTTTTACCTCGGGCACGACGACGATATCCTGAGCCTCACTGTGCACCCGCTGAAGGATTACGCGGCCAGCGGACAGGTGAGACACGGCCAAAACAACACGCATTTCAAAAAATCTGATTCTGATCATATGAATATGCTTTGCATTATTGGATTTGATCAGGATCACAGCTTTAATTCATATTGCACTCAGTTGATCATTTTATGCAGTGTGTATTTCTCTGTAAAGCATACAGGCAGAGCGTGCACATGTTAAATGTGTGTGTGTGTGTGTGTGTGTGTGTGTGTGTGTGTGTGTGTGTGTGTGTGTGTGTGTGTGTGTGTGTGTGTGTGTGTGTGTGTGTGTGTGTGTGTGTGTGTGTGTCAGGTGGGGCGAGATCCGGCCATCCATGTGTGGGACATCCAGACGCTCAAGTGTTTATCTCTACTGAAGGGTCAGCATGCGCGAGGGGTTTGTGCTCTGGAGTTCACAGGTCAGTTATACATTCACAGTTTTTAATATTTGACTTCAAATTTATGTTAAATTGGCAGATATTTCACAACTTAAAGGATTATTTCACTTTAAAAAAAACTTTTGCTGATAGTTTCCTCACCCCGATGTCATCCAAGATGTCCATGTCTTTCTTTCTTCAGTGGAAAAGAAATGAAGGTTTTTGATGAACACATTTCTCCATATAATGGACGTCAATGGGCCCCAAACGGGTCAAGGTCCAGATGACAGTGTCAGCGCCGCTTCAACGGGCTTTAAACGACACCAGACGATGAATACGGGTCTGATCTAGCGAAACCATCGTCATTTCAAACATAAATAAACAAGTTTAAGTTTTATAAGCACAAGCGCTCGCCTTGCTCTGTTCTGTGATGCGCGTTCGTGACGTCACGTGATACGCAGTTACGCTGTAAAGGTCACGCTTCTGTGAAAAGTAAAACATTTCTGTCCTGACGAAAATTTTCTTTTAGGCTTTTTACAACACCAGGATACACACGCGAGATGGGCATTTAACCGATAAACTGACACACAGACATTTGAATATGTGTGTATGGTCCTCCTTCCGCACATCTGTAAACACTGACTCGTCAAGCGTGACCTTTACAGCGTAACTGCGTATCACGTGACGTCACGAACGCGCATCACAGAACAGAGCAAGGCGAGCGCTTGTGCTTATAAAACTTAAACTTATTTATGTTTGAAATGCCGATGGTTTCGCTAGATAAGAGCCGTATTCATCGTCTGGTGTCGTTTAAAGCCCGTTGAAGCGGCGCTGACACTGTCATCTGGACCTTGACCCGTTTGGGGCCCATTGACGTCCATTATATGGAGAAATGTGTTCATCAAAAACCTTCATTTCTTTTCCACTGAAGAAAGAAAGACATGGACATCTTGATGACATCGGGGTGAGGAAACTATCAGCAAAAGTTGCTGATAACTAATCCTACTAAGTTTTTTTTTTTTGTCATTGCATTGAAGCATTGACAAAATGTTCTTATTTTAAGCAAAGTAATCCAATGCATCTCCATTAATGTTCCCAGAATTTCCTTTTATGCAAAATCCAGTCTTCAGTGTCACATGATCCATTCTAATACTATGATGATTTTGTGCTCAATTATTTGTAGTGGTTCTTATTATTATCAATGTTGAAAATAGCTTATGCTGCTTGATATTTGATATATGTTGTGGAAACCATCATACATTTTTCATGATTCTTTGATGAACAGAAAGCATTTATTTGAAATGGAATTAAAAATGTCTTTTTTTGTCACTTTTGATGATTTTATGCGTTTTCAATGTGCATTTATACGTTTCTTTTTTGAAAAATCTGGTAACACTTTATTTTACAGTCCTTGTTACATAGATTACATGTACTTACCATAGTAATAACAGTAAATTATGCATAATTACATGCAACTAACCCTCAACCAAATCCTAACCCTATAGTAAGTACATGTAGTTGCTTAATATTACTCAGTACTTACATATATAATTACACTGTAACAATGACACTAACATAAAGTGTAACCAAAAATCTTTCCCATGTAGCGGATGGAAAGAGTTTAGTGTCTGTGGGAATCGATGAAGATCACTCCATAGTCATCTGGGACTGGAAAAAAGGCGAAAAACTGGCCAAATCCAGGTAAAAAGACACATTTAATGGTACAGAACTCAGCTTGATGCTCATATGTGGTGACGAAGGACATCTGTCTCTCTCTCTGCCGTAGAGGACATAAAGATAAGATCTTTGTGGTGAAAGGAAACCCGTTCCGCATGGACAAACTGCTCACGGTGGGAATGAAACACATCAAGTTCTGGCTGCATACAGGTAAAGCCGTTCCTTTAACCACAGCCATTACATATTTAAACCAGTAATATCCTATACTAAACCTATAATCTTGACAATATATCATTTGAAAGCTTACAATCTCTAGTTTACATATTTGGTGACTGATTTTTAAAATAAATGACAGAGGAGCCGTAATTTATCAATTTGCAACAAGAATATGTTCATACTCCTGAGGCGAGTTCAGACCTTTATTTTGAAATAGTGATGAACATGAAAAATCATGAAAGAATGGTAGAAACCTCAGTTTGTTTTCATGCCAAGAGTTCAAAAGATAGCATCCGTTCAATTCTTTTAGAAAAAAAGCTCTGAAAATGTTTTAAATATAAAGAGAATAATAATAGATTCAGCATTAGTGATGTGCAGCGAGCTATAATGCACATACGTGATCTTCTGTGTTTCTTAGAGGTCGAGTTCGTTTAAAAATCTGCCAAACTTCCAACACTACTTCTGAATAGGATGTCTACTTCATAAATTGTATGAAAATTGTAAAAATAATGGTTCAGACTAAAACAACATATGGAAATATTATTTGACAAAGATTGTTTCAT
>NC_136897.1:28298983-28361224 GCF_949152265.1 Phoxinus phoxinus
GATCTGGTGTTCTCTGGCGCCACGACGGGTGACGTGTACATCTGGAAAGACACCACACTCATGAAGAGCATCAAAGCTCACGACGGCCCTGTGTTCGCCATGTGCTCGCTGGATAAGGTGTGTGTGTGTGTTCGCCATGTGCTCGCTGGATAAGGTGTGTGTGTGTGCTTCTCTTCTTCAAGATGTCATACACACCGTTATACACCCAATACAACCTG
Organism: Phoxinus phoxinus; assembly: GCF_949152265.1. NCBI lineage: Eukaryota > Metazoa > Chordata > Actinopteri > Cypriniformes > Leuciscidae > Phoxinus > Phoxinus phoxinus. The sequence goes on from NC_136897.1 coordinate 28,299,202, forward strand.
GTCACCTGGTGCATTAGATATAAATAAATTGTAGGTGAAGATGGTAAAAATGTGAGTGAGTGAGTGAGTGTGTGTGCGAGCGAGCGTGCGAACGAGCGAGCGAGTGTGTGTGTAATGAGTAATACACTGGTATTTCAACTTAAACGTGGTTTATGAGGACATTTCATGAGTCCTCATAATTCAAATAGCTTAAAAAACATAAAAAATTATGTTTTATTAAAAATGCAGAATGTTTCCTGTGGTGTGTGTGTGTGTGTGTGTGTGTGTGTGTGTGTGTGTGTGTGTGTGTGTGTGTGTGTGTGTGTGTGTGAGCGAGAGATGGGCAGGACAGAATATACAGTTTGTACAGTATAAAAACCATTACGCCTATGGAATGTCCTCACAAGTATAGCAAAACTAACTTGTGTGTGTGTGTGTGACGATTACTGTGCCGAAAGGTATTTAGATTGGACAATCTCATTTTGTGAATTTCCAGAAAAAATATAAAAAATTTATTTCGGTGTTACGGTTAGTTTATGGTAATTAGGACTAAGTAATATAAACCCAATTATATTTTAATGATTTTTATACTTTTTACTTATACTCAATATTTATGTTTGCTCTTCAGTGACTTCAAATATGATGTTAAAAAAAAAATACATATATACGTATATTTGCTTTATTTTGAATCTTTATATATATTTATATATAAAATATATATATATACACACATGCATTATGTTTTATGTTTATATATATACATATACTTATATATGCATTTATTATCTGTTAATGGTGTGTTATGACCTGAAGGGTTTTGTGACGGGGGGTAAAGATGGAGTTGTGGAACTGTGGGACGACATGTTCGAGAGATGTCTGAAGACCTACGCCATCAAGAGGGCCGCGCTCTCGCCTTCGTCAAAGGGTGTGTGTTACTCTGTGTGTGTGTGTGTGTGTTTCTCACATAATAATAAATAATATTTATTATTTTGATGAGATTTCATGGTACTAGACAATATTCTCCTCTAGATTATTTATTTATGTGTAAAATAATACATGTATTAGAAAAAAAATCAATGAATAGAGTGTTTAATTAAAATAAAGCAAATATATATTAAATTCCAATGCATGGAAGGCAAATTGGTGCCATCTGGTTTGAGAAATGAAGAAAATAATATTTAATGACATGTAAATATATATACTGGTCTGTGTGTTCCATAGTTGCTTAAAACAGTAATTTCAAACATAATTATTTACTTTACTTACATTGTGTTGCAATTGTATATATATATATATTAAGATATTATGAAGGACCAGTTGATTGTGGCTGAAATATTGTACCCCAAAAATGCAAAATTTTCCTAAGTTTGACTATTTGATTTAAGGTCAATTAGCCTTTTCTAATCAATGTTTTTTTTCATGGCATTCCGATTAAGTAAAAATGTCAGTCTAAAAGGGTTAATGTTGTATTGTAAAACTTGTTCTGGGGTTTTTAGGACTGCTGTTAGAGGACAACCCCTCCATCAGAGCGATCACGCTGGGACACGGACACATTCTGGTGGGAACAAAGAACGGAGAGATCCTGGAGATCGACAAGAGCGGCCCGATGACTTTACTTGTGCAGGTGTGTTTCTCCGTCATACACAGGTGAAGCTGGAGACATGAGAGGATGGTGCAAAAATTCATTTATTTCAGTAATTCAACTTAAAGGTGGGGTATGTGATTTGCAAAACGGCCGGTAGATTTTGAAAATACACAACTCAAATGGTCCTACCTTCTTTCCTTTGACTCCACCCATTCAAAGAACATGGACCAATCAATGGTACGACCGATTGATTGACGCACTTACTGTCCAATGATTCTAGGTGGTCTTGGAAATGATTGGCTGGAGTTTTTTGAGTCCTGCCTGCTCCACAGATGATTAAATTGCTTAATTTTTATTTCAGTGCTTCTAACTCAGTGGCTGTAAGTGGGTTAGGAATAGGATTTTAAGTGATTTTGAAAAAATGGCCAAAAAAGAGAATTACATACCCCACCTTTAAAAGGTGAAACTAATATATTATATAGACTCATTACATGCAAAGTGAGATATTTCAAGCCTTTATTTGTTATGATTTTGATGATTATGGCTTACAGCTTATGAAAAACCCAAATTCAACATCAGAATATTGTGAAAAGGTTTTCATAAAAGATCACTTTTCACTAAAGATCTCAGGCAGGTCAACTAGTTGAATATGTGTTTTGGAACATGGGTAATTATGTGCATGTATGCATTTAGCAGACGCTTTATCAAAAGCGACTTTAGTTATTTGCAGAGCCAACGTTTTCCATCTAGCTACAATAATCCGCTTAATATCAGCTTTGCTGAACTTTTTAACAGGTTTACTTACTTAGTTTGATTTATAAAGCACTTTACAACTGCACCTGCAGACCAAAGGACTGTACAATCAGCAGCATAAACACAAACAACACGCAACTTACTAATACACACACTAGCCCAACCTCTCAAGAGCTGAAGACAAGACATCATTTTTAACACAAGCTTTAAATACATTTAAAGAAGTGATCTCTCTTAGTTCCAGAGCCTCGGTCCCGCAACAGCAAAGGCCTGATCCCCTTTAACTTTACATGAGATGGAGGGACAGAAGGCAATGATTATTATTTGATCTTAAAGACCTACAGTAGGTGCTTGATGAAGAGCGATACACTCAGACACATGAGCAGGAGGTTTCTTCAATATGGTAATAGCTTCATCCACCTATTTTTATGCACATTTTGGGATATTGTATCCACACTATTCTTGCGCCCCATGACGCTGTTTCGCGAATTATGGGTGTAACTTCCGTTAAACAATCAGGGAACGGCTCGCTCTATGAACGCAATTTAAGAAAGTGTCACCATAAGACGACGTTAATCTACTCACCGTTCAAACAGCGAACATTAAAAGGAAATTTAAAAGTGTAAAAGCATCAACAAGGTACTTTCAACTGACCAAATAACCCCAAAAGCGCGAGTCTTTGGTTAAATATCACATATATCTGTAACTCATGTTGCCTTAATCAAAAATGTTCATTAACGTCAGCATTACGTGTTACTATTTCAAAATGATTTCCGTCATTTTTACAGATTATAGTTCGCATTTACCTGTGAAAACACACCTGGAAAGAGACGTGAGGATTTGAGGAGAATAACGAGAGATTATTCATGCATTCCAGTGAATTATTAATGGAATATATTGTAAATTAAATTCAGGAGAACAGACCATAAATGTGCAGTTTTATGTCGTCCTTTTTCATACTTTTACAGCGGATTGCAAAGGGAAAAAAGAAAATGATCACGAGGAAAAGAAAGCAGCGACTCAAAAGAGCTCGACATGTTATAACATCACGTTAAAATATCAAGTGTGTGTTATTCTCATGATGCCTGAAAATAAACCATGAAGGGAAATGGACAGCTCATCCAGTCAAACTAACAGATACGCTTTATTTGTTTGGCAAAATTATGATTTGAAATGATTAGTTTCAGCGTTTTTGAATGGAAGTTCCCCAAACCGGAAGTGCCGCCCATAATTCAACACGCAGTGAGATCGTGAGGAATATGGCGGATTAAAAAAACACTGGATAGAAGCGCTAAGATGTGTAAAAATGTATGTGCTCATTTTAGTCTGACAAGAAGACATGCACATAAACTACGATGGAAATAAATCCCTTGTTGAGCAACAAAAAACTCCCATGACTCTCGGGACTTGCGTTCACAAACACCAGCATCCGAACGCCAGACGCTCCGAGACACATTTATAATGGAGGATACACGAGCCACAGTTTCTTCCCCGATTGCAGCAACTTCCATGTTTATTTCGGATATTTTGCACCAGGAAGTGACTATTTTGTGCACTTAACACATGGGATGGAAACTCATGGGCTTTATTCGCAAATGTTTTATGCGATATTCCAATTTTGTATATAAGTTTTAACAAATTCATGTGATTTTCAATTAATACAGTTTAATTAAAATAGAGAAAATATATTTAAAATCCAATGCATCTTCCTTGCAAAATGGTGCCATCTGGTTTGAGAAATAAAATCATATTTAATGAAGTAAATATATATATATATACAGGTCTGTGTATTCCCTAGTTACTTGTAACAGTAATTTCAGACATAATTACTTGTATTATGTGTTGCATATGGATATATATATATATATTAAGGCATTATGAAGGACTACTTAAATGTTGAACTTTGGATATTGTGTGTGTTGTGTTTTAGGGTCACATGGAGGGGGAGGTCTGGGGTCTGGCGGCTCATCCGCTGCTGCCCATCTGTGCCACTGTGAGTGACGACAAAACACTGCGCATCTGGGAGCTTTCAGCCAACCATCGAATGGTGGCCGTCCGCAAACTTAAGAAAGGTAGATGATCACTCACCTTCTGCACGTGCGGAGGGCTCTATGATTTATGCCGGAAATACAGACAGAATCACAGAATACAGCCATAAAAATGGCGCAGAATGTCACAGACTTTGGACGAATAAATCAAAAGCAGGGTTGTACACTTAAAGGGGACATATCATAAAAATCTGATCTTTTCTGTGTTTAAAAGTGCGTATTTTTTTTCCTAAAAATTTAGTAATCTCACCATAAATGCATTTAATTAAATACTAGTATTAAATACTACTATCTTTTTACTTTGAGACCGGGGTAAAGCAAGGAAAACTTACATTTACTTAAACCACATAATGAACGACACTCGTCTCATTCGTGGAGGTGGAAAAACAAGTTATTTGTGATTTATTGTATAAAAATTTAAATTATGCAAAAGAAAAGGTATGAGTGCTGTTTTTGTCAATTTTAAGTTTTAATTTTAAATGTTTTTAATATAAGTAGGCCTACATGGTTACATATTTTATAAGTACACTTGCTTGAGCAACTTAATATGTGATCTATATATAAGTAATGCATTTAATAATACGTTGTTTAAATAGTAGGGGTGTAACGATACTCCAATGCCACGGTTCGGTTCATATCACGGTTTTGGGGCCTCGGTTCGGTTCGGTTCGGTTCGGTTCGGTTGTTTGCTGTGGGGCAGGAGGTTCCTGGCAGGGCACCAGCAAGAATAAAGAACACTATTCACTTTTAACTTAAAAACAACAATAATTTAACACATTAAGTATCTTTTTACTGTTATTCTGAGATTTTTGTTATTGCCGGCGTTTCTGAAGCTCGTGTAAAGACTCCGCCCTCTTCTGAACGGAGGCGGAGCTGCAGCTCATTTACATTTAAAGAGACACACACACAAAAACGGCGTGTTTTTGCTCACAACCAAAAAGGGGCAAATTTGACGAACTTTAATAAATGATCTGGTATTTTGAGCAGAAATTTCACAGACACATTCATGAAACATTCGTAAATATACGAGTAAATATGTGAGTGATCTGCGCGTAAAGAGACCTTCCCGAAAACTCTTCTCCTGATTCACAAATATTTCGTAAACGTCAGATGTGAGAGTGAAATGTGTGTGTGTATGTGTGTGTTAATGAATTCCAATCAGTCGTAAATGGGACGCGCGTGCACGCTCATTCTCAATTACCATAAATCCCGCCCATTAAATCCGACTGACAGCCATATATGGGCATCATATTATGCCACCAAACGAAGGATTTCAACATGTCTTCTCAAAAGCGAATGAAAAAGAAAAATTTCTCATTATCAGATAATATTTTATTATCAGAAGTTCATTCAAAACGCCACATTTTATTTTCAAGCGTACATAGTGGCGTATCACGTCCTAAAAAGAGGAAGCTTGGCAGATATTACAGACGCAGTTACTGGAGTTTCATCTGTTAATCGAACAGTCCCAGAAGTGAAGAGAAAATGGTTTGACATGAAGCGACTGCAAAAAACGAATTAGTTCACTTCGAAAAAATATATCCCAGCCCTATTGAAAGCAATTAATAATTTGATTAAAGTGTTCCGTTTGCAGATGCTATCTCTCATAATAAAAGTAAAAAGAAAAACCGAATGTAATTACTATATATATTTTTTCAAAATGCTGTGTAAATATGTACCCGATTAAGGTGAATTAAAATGCAGCAAAACGTTCGGATGTTTAACGCATATTTACGCGTGGCTGGGAGCAGGTCTAGATTTCTTTTGTACCAACTAACATTTGGAAAATACGAACATTTTATTGAATCCGAACATTTACGCCAGAACCACTTTACACACGATTTACACACACATTCGTTCTGCTCGTGTTTCATGAATGAGAGGCACACCATAGATTTATATTACATCTTGTGAAAGGAGCATAATAGGTCCCCTTTAATCAAACACACTTCATTTAGCTGATGTGTCTGTTTGTAGGTGGCCGATGCTGTGCCTTCTCCCCCGACGGGAAAGCCTTAGCGGTGGGTCTGAACGACGGCAGCTTTCTGGTGGTGAACGCAGACACACTGGAAGACATGGTGACCTTTCACCACAGGAAGGAGATCATCTCTGACATCAGGTTCTCTCAAGGTAACATCTACTCTCAAGAGCTGGAACCCCTAAACCCTTCTTCACATCTAAATACCCTCAAATTAAACCTGATCGTTTCACTTTCAGTCCATATCCATTATATAACTGTAGCTTGAATATGTTTTGGTAAATGCCTGAAAAAATCTAAAATCGTGCCTGTGTCCAAATATATATTGACCTAACTGTATATATATGATTGATAATAAAAGAATAGAAATTACTATTATTATATTATTAATTTTTAATGAATATTAACATATTAAGTGATAATAAAAGTAAATAATGTGTGTGTATATATATATAACATATAAATTGATAATAAAATAATAGAATTGTATATTTACATGATATATATAATTAACATAAAAAATAATTAATATAATAATAATAAATAAATTAAAAAAATATATATATATTATTTATATTATTTTATTAAAACTACAATAATATATGTATTTATTTATTTTGATCTTTTTATTATTTATTTAACAAGACAAGCTTAAAACCTCCCACCCCAACCACTCCCAATATATTTATTATTACATTATTTTGTTTCATTGCATAATAGCTGCATAAAGCATGTATTATATGTAATATTTTCCTGCTTTTGTCCGGCAGATGCTGGAAAATACCTCGCCGTGGCCTCGCACGACTCGTTCGTGGACATTTATAACGTTCTGACCAGTAAGAGGGTGGGCATCTGTAAAGGAGCGTCCAGCTGCATCACACATGTGGACTGGGACGTGCGCGGTAATTCACACACACACAACACACACACATGTATAGATTCAAGCAATAATATGCAACTTCATGTCTATCTTCCTTGAGTGAGATACAGGGAGAATTAATCTATACTTACATTTTGATGGAAAGGCAATGTTTTGAACTGTGATACTGCATTCACACCAAACGCAAATAGAGCATCTGGCGTGATTGATTTCAATGTTAAGACAAGCGAATTCGCGTCTGACGCCAGAGTTGAAAAATTTGAACTTTGCCGTCAATTCGCGCCGCGTTAACCAATCAGAGCCTGCTTGCTGCTGACACGTGGTGAAGTGGTGTGATAAACGGGGGCAGGCCCGCTTCTCAGTTTATAATGTCATTTTAAATGTTTTTTAAAATAACTTATTTTTAAATGTTTGGCCTCAATAAATTATTTTGTAATGACTAAATACCCGCGTGAAAGAAGGAATGACATTGTTCAGATGTTAACTATGAATGTGACACTGAACACTTGCAGTCATAGGCTACATTTCTGAATGAGATGAAGAAACACTCACATAATTAAATAAGTCGTTTGACCGACGTTATAACGAGTCATTAATGTATTTTAACGTATGATTCATACAATAGAACCGAAGCTATAGATTGTGAATTTAAACATGTCTCGTTCACCAGCGGCAGACGTCAGGAGGACTAGTCAAGGTAAGGCTGCTCCAGCGGGTTACATGAGCGCCGAGCGCCCGGTGATCGCCTGGATCGCACAAATCCGAAACGTCAGATCAAATGTTTTAAATAGGCGCTATTTTTATAAATAAACCACAGATTTGAGCTTTAAACAACTGCATTCTCGACTGAACAACTCTTAAAACTACATTTCGTGACACAATAACAGTAGTATTTTTACATTTCGCGGCCTTTCTTGCAAACAGAACCGCCTAGCACTGGCACTCCACAAGAAGCGGATTTCGCCTCGGACGCGCGTCAATTTCGGTTTGGACACGCGAATGCATTCAAAATGTTCAAGCATCAAACTAGACACGATTTTGACGCTATATTCGCGTTTGGTGTGAACGCAGCATAAGAACTTGCTGGCCATGGAACTGTAGATTGCATTATTTTTATATCAGGAAATAGCATCTTTTATACTAATAGTTAAGGGATTATTTTGTGCTTATTAGTGACAAACAACGAAGGTCATCATGTATATTATAAGTCATGCAATTTATTGCATTTCCAATATCTGATAATATTCCCGCCAAAGCCAGTTTTTACTAACTTTTGACATTTGGCGAGTGTTTTTGTTTTGCAAGCATGTGCATGTACATGGGTCATTTAGCTTTTTTTGTAGCAGAAAGCTGCAGAAATCCATCAGTGAAAGAAATAAAAGTGTATGGAGCTAAACACTTTTGTGTGCATTAATGCAGGGAAACTGCTTCAGGTCAACACTGGTGCCAAAGAGCAGCTCTTCTTCGAAGCTCCACGAGGAAGACGACAAACTATCAGCAGTTTAGAGGTAACTACACACACATCAGTTCAGTGTTGCCAACGTAGCGCATTGTGCTTATTACTCGTAATACTCACTGTCACAGAGCTTTCCTCCAGTTCCCGAACTCTCTCAATTCAAATGATTTTACACATGATCATTCACTATATCATAGCTACTGGTTCTATTAAAATACAGTATGTGAGCGCAAGTACGATGCAATGACGTCATGAATATGCTAATTGACGTATGACGTCATCTAGCGACACTTAGCGACTTTTAGGGAAGGTGTTAGCTACTTGAGAATATGATACTACTACTAGAATATGGTGCAAAAGTTCATTTATTTCAGTAATTCAACTTAAAAGCTGAAACTAATATATTATATAGACTCATTACATGCAAAGTGAGATATTTCAAGCCTTTATTTGTTATAATTTTGATGATTATGATTAGGGTTGGGCAAAAAAATAGATTTTTTGATTAATCGATTTTTAAAATGTGGTCGATTCAAAATCGATTCTCAAAGGCCAAAAATCTATTTTTTCCATTATGTATTTATACCTATCATCCAAAAGCCAGTATTAGTTTTCCTACAGTGTTCATAGGCGTGCAGCCTCCATGTTACCGCTAACGCTGTGAGATTTTATGCTAGTTTTCTCTTAAACATAAGATAACCTGATCCTGATTGGTCAAGGCATGCGACTGTTCTGACTCGTCTAATTTTCAACATCAATTTTTCATCTTGCATCAAAATCCTGTCTATTAATTGTATGCATTTGAAGTTGGGTTTTAATGAACCCAAGAGTACCTAACATAAAAAGAGTTTAATATACAGGTTTATGGCTCTATTTCTTTTTATTAATTAACCACTCGTAAACTTATGTTCACCGTTTAAAAATAAATAAATATAGGATTTGTATTAAATCTATATTCATTGAGTCGAAACGGGAATCAAAATCGAATTTAGAAGCGAAATCGAATCGAATTGGAACATCTGAATCGATACCCAGCCCTAATTATGATTATTTACAGCTTATGAAAACCCCAAATTCAAAATTAGAATATTGTGAAAAGGTTTTCATAAGCTGTAAGCCATAATCATCAAAATGATAACAAATAAAGGCTTGAAATATTTCACTTTGCATGTAATGAGTCTATATAATATATTAGTTTCAGCTTTTAAGTTGAATTACTGAAATAAATTAACTTTTGCACCATATTCTAATGTTTCCAGTTTCACCTGTACTTGGCAACACTGATCCAGTTACATGGCTAATTGCTGTGTGTGTGTGTGTGTGTGTGTTACATGGCTAATTGCTGTGTGTGTGTGTGTGTGCGTGTGTGTGTGTGTGTGTGTGTGTGTGTGTGTGTGTGTGTGTGTGTGTGTGTGTGTGTGTGCGCGTGCGTGTGTGCGTGTGTGCGTGCGTGCGTGCGTGCGTGCGTGCGTGCGTGCGTGTGTGTTCAGTCTGAGAAGATGGAGTGGGCCACGTGGACGTCGGTTCTGGGCTCCACCTGTGAGGGCGTCTGGCCCACGCTCAGTTTCGTCAACGCCTCTTCACTCACCAAAGACAGGAAGCTGCTGGCCACCGGAGACGACTTCGGCTTCGTCAAGCTCTTCAGCTTCCCCTGCAAGGTCACATGATCACATCATATATTCTTACACACCACTTTTGTTTAGTGTTTATGAAAGAAGTCTCTTCTGCTCATCAAGGCTGCGTTTATTTGATCAAAAATACAGTAAAAATTGTGAAATATTATTATAATGTAAATCATCAGTTTTCTTTGTGAATATACAGTAAAGTGTAAAGTGTCACATGATCCTCCAGAAATCAGTATAATATGATGATCTGATGATCAAGAAACATTTATGATTATTATCATATTTACATGTTTATTTCAGGATTCTTTGATGAATAGAAAGAGTTTTATTTCATTTATTTGGAATAGAATATTTTGTAACATTATAAATGTCTTTAATGTCACCTTTGGATCAAGTTAATGAATCCTCGCTGAATAAAAGTGTTAATTTCTTAAAGAAAAAAATATCGATGTGAACAAGTAGTGTAATTAATATGAGCCGTTATTTAAAGCAATATGCAAACATTAGTAATCAGATGTATGGAAACATTACACCACTTTTGTTTAGTCTCTTCTGCTCAGCAAGGCTGCGTTTATTTGATCAAAAATACAGTAAAAATTTTGAAATATTATTATAATGTAAATCATCAGTTTTCTTTGTGAATATATAATAAAGTTTAATTTATTCCTGTGATCAAAGCTGAATTTATCATCATTACTCCAGTCTTCAGTGTCACATGATCCTCCAGAAATCAGTGTAATATGATGATCTGATGCTCAAGACACATTTATGATTATTATCAGTCATATTTTTCTGGAACATGTGATGCTTTTTATTTTTCAAGATTCTTTGATGGATAGAAAGTTGAAAAGAACAGCATTTACTTGAAATAGAATCTTTGTAACATTTATAAATGTCTTCACTGTCACGCTTGATCAATTTAATGCATTCTTGTTATTAGTTTCTTTAAATAAAAGAAGAAAAAAACACTTGAACAATAGTGTAAGTCTTGAGGTTTATGCATAAAACAAGTTTTTCTTGATGCCTTTTGCTTTATACAGGGTCAGTTTGCCAAGTTCAAAAAGTACGTGGCTCACAGTGCCAATGTGACAAATGTACGATGGTCCAATGATGATGCGATGCTGCTGTCGGTGGGCGGAGCCGACACGGCCCTCATGATCTGGGCGAGAGAGGGGATTGGTCCACGCGAGAGCAAAGCCGTGGACAGTGAGGAATCCGATGACGACGCTGAAGAGGATGGAGGTAATGTTTTACTTTTTGATTTAAAGGTGCAGTCTGTAAGAATGGCAACTAGTGGTGGGCATAGGTACTGCAGTCCAATTCAAAATATCGGAGATCGTGGTTTCTCCCGCCCCGCCTCCTCGGACTCGCCGCTCACACGTGCATTATCAAAGACCAGAACACACATAGACATCCCAGCCTGGAAACACACATTTCAAAGTAAAATAATAAATAACCGGCTGTAGGAGTGTTTCTCAGAGAAACGAGTGTGAACTTAATGTTTCCTTAATATGTGACCCTGGACCACAAAACCAGTCACATGGGCAATTTCTGACATTGAGATGTATACATCACATGAAAGCTGAATAAATAATCTCTCCATTGATGTGTGGTGTGTTAGGATAGGACAATATTTGGTCGAGACACAACTATTGAAAATCTGGAATCTGAGGAGCAAAAAAATGTAAACATTGAGGAAATCTCCTTTAAAGTTGTGCATTTATGTTCACGATTGTGCTGCATTCACTCACAAAAATACATGTTTTATATATTTACGGTAGGACATTTACTAAATATCTTCATGGAACATGATCTTAATATCCTCATGATTTTTGGCATAAAAGAAAAATGGATAATTTTGACCCATACAGTGTATAGTTGCTATTGCCACAGATATACCCGTGCGGCTCCAGACTGGGTTTGGGTCACAGGGTCAGATATATGCAAACATATTATGATATGTGTATGCTTTAGCAGAGTGAAAGGTCACACACTGCACCTTTAAAGATGTTTATCTGATGAATGTCTGTTTAGGGTACGACAGCGACGTGTCTCGGGAGAAGAACATGGACTACACGACGAAGATCTACGCCGTCAGCATAAGACAGATGACCGGCGTGAAGCCACACCAGCAGCAGAAGGAGGTCCTAGTGGACGAGCGGTGAGAGACGCCACACAACTGAGTATTGGTGAACTTATGATTACTGCTGCAAATGATGTTCTTATGTACTAGTTTTCCAGAGCAAATTCTGAAATCAAGGTACATTTACTCACAAATATGAAAGTCTTGTTTTCTGGATGATGTCAGAATTAAGTGAAGTTATGCTTAAGTGAATTAAATTTTCCCTTTGGATTAAGTAAATTTTTTCTGACTCCACTGGCAGATATTATATTTCTTTCCCTCAAGCACCTGTATACTGGTGTAGCCTGATTAATATTTAATTACCGGTAAATGCAGTTTTTCATCACTGTGTTTTCGACTAATTTATTAGTTTTTTATGCATTTGTTTATTTAGTGCATTTAATTTTTGCATTTATTTATATAATTAGTGCATGTAATTTTTGCATTTATTTATGCAATTAGTGCATTTAATTTTTGCATTTATTTATATAATTAGTGCATGTAATTTTTGCATTTATTTATGCAATTAGTGCATTTAATTTTTGCATTTATTTATATAATTAGTGCATGTAATTTTTGCATTTATTTATATAATTAGTGCATGTAATTTTTGCATTTATCTATGCAATTAGTGCATTTAATTTTTGCATTTATTTATATAATTAGTGCATGTAATTTTTGCATTTATTTATGCAATTAGTGCATTTATTTTTGCATTTATTTATATAATTAGTGCATGTAATTTTTGCATTTATCTATGCAATTAGTGCATTTAATTTTTGCATTTATTTATATAATTAGTGCATGTAATTTTTGCATTTATTTATGCAATTAGTGCATTTATTTTTGCATTTATTTATATAATTAGTGCATGTAATTTTTGCATTTATTTATGCAATTAGTGCATTTATTTTTGCATTTATTTATGCAATTAGTGCATGTAATATTTGCATTGTGCATTTAGAACTTTTTTTTTTTTTTAATTTTTGCATTTATTTATACATTTAAAGGGAGCAAGATCTTAATTGTTTGAGAAAAGGTTTTTGCATTTATTTTTGCATTGATGCATTTAGTGGATTTGCTTTTGTCTGTTAAAAAAAAATCCTACTTGTTTTTGTGCCAGACAAATACAGCTCTGGTTGTTCTATATATATATTTATATAGAGATAATTGTTTTTCTGACCCCATTGGCAGATATTAGTTCTTGTTTTAAGGGCACAAACTCACTTCATTTTAATCAGGTTTTCAGAAAACAAGACGGAATATCTTAAGGAATTTTGCTTCTCAGATAAATGTATGTTGGTTTAAAAATTGTCGTAACTCCATGATTTGTGTCCTGCAGACCTCCAGTGAGCCGCGCCGCACCGTTACCTGAAAAACTGGTGAAGAACAACATCACAAAGAAGAAGAAACTCGTGGAGGTCAGTCGGGTCATGAGCACATGGAGATATAACGTCCTCATTATTCTCAATGTGTACGATTATCTGTGTGTGTGTGTGTGTTTGTGTTTCTAGGAGCTTTCTCTGGACCATGTGTTTGGCTACAGAGGCTTTGATTGTCGAAACAACCTTCACTACCTCAATGATGGAGCCGACATCATCTTTCACACAGCCGCCGCTGCTGTTATCCAGAACCTCTCTGCTGGTACACACACACACACACACACACACACACAAACACGACCTCTGACCTCGGCTTCTGCTGGTACACAAACACACGACCTCTGACCTCGGCTTGCTGGCCCATTCTCCTCTCAGCATGGGGCAAATATCATAGATGCTTTGTGAAGATTTTGAAATAATGCCTTTTGGTGTTCTGGGTTTGTGGGCGTGTCTTCTGAGACTAATCTGATTCCAGATCAGACACGAGGCGCTGGCGACCTCTAGAGGCTGCCGGTGGAACTGCACAGCGGTTTAATAAAGAAGTGGAAAAGCTTAATTAACTAAATCACTTATAGTTGGCACATATTTGAAAATTATTATTTAAATTACTGCTTTGTTATTATATATTTTTTTAAATGTGTCACCAGTAGTTTTTTTTAATAGGTTTAAAGAATATACAACTAGAATGTCAGAAAGATTTATTTTTTTATACTTTTTTATTAATAAGTATTTAATACTTTTTAGTAATTAGTAATTCATACTTTTATTCAGCAAGGATGCATTTAATTGATCAAAAGTGACAGTAAAGATCATTTAAGTGACAAAGAATCCTTAAAAATAAAATATATCACGTTTTCCACAAAAATATGACAGTTTTCAACACTGATAATAATCATAAATGTGTCTTGATCATCAGATCATCATATTATAGTGATTTCTGAAGGATCATGTGACACTGAAGACTGGAGTAATGATGAAGAAATTACACTTTACTATATATTCACATAGAAAAAAGCTACTTTAAATTATAATAATATTTCACTGTTTTTACTGTATTTTTGATTTAATAAAAGTAGCCTTGCTGAGCTAAACTTAAAAAAAAAAAAAAAAAACGTTTAAATGACAGTGTACGAGGAAAGTGTATTTTACACACGATCTCATTTGCAGTTTACTAAAATAATATTGCATTAAAAAGAACTGTTAATGTGATGCATGCATTATGTTTACACACTGTTTTGAGATGAAGTGTGTTTCCAGGAACTCAGAGCTTCTACCTGGAGCACACGGATGACATCCTCTGCCTGACTGTCAATCAACATCCCAAATATCAGAACGTGATCGCCACCGGTCAGATCGGTACGTGTGCACGTGTCCAGCCTCACACACACCGTAATGTTCACCGTCTGAATCATTGTCATCGGCTTACGTCCGCTTCTCTCAGCGTGCACTGCTTGGTTTTGTGTTGATAACAAGCTTGCCTGTGATTTTTGCAAATACTTTGAATCTCTCACGTAATTCTGCTTTGGCACTAAGAGCAGCTTCTCTCATTTTTTTGTTCATCACTGTCACTCATCCAACACACCGACACACAGGCGACATCACCGATCTGCCAGGTAGGACAGAAACCTCCTGCGATCCTGCTCTTCATCACACTGACCTCTTCACTCCACTAATCCAGGACACTTTTCTTTGGGGATCCAAACTTAAACATATGCACTTCTAAAAAGCTTTTAAAGCTCTGAATTCAAAACTCAACATTGCATTTCGTTTCTATTGCAATAGTTCTGTGACACTTCACTAGTGTTACCAGTTCAAAGCATGTAAAACCACTTAATATGGAAAACACCCATGATAATTAATCACATGTGACCCTGGACCACAAACCCAGTCTGGAGCCGCACGGGTATATCTGTGGCAATAGCAACTATACACTGTACGGGTCAAAATTATCCATTTTACTTTTATGCCAAAAATCATGAGGATATTAAGATCATGTTCATGAAGATATTTAGTAAATGTCCTACCGTAAATATATAAAACATGTATTTTGTGAGTGAATGCAGCACAATCGTGAACATAAATGCACAACTTTAAAGGAGATTTTCTCAATGTTTACAATTTTTTGCTCCTCAGATTCCAGATTTTCAATAGTTGTGTCTCGACCAAATATTGTCCTATCATAACACACCACACATCACTGGAGAGATTATTATTCAGCTTTATATAAATCTCAATGTCAAAAAATTGACCCATGTGACTGGTTTTGTGGTCCAGCGTCACTAATAATCAATTAATATCTGTCTGTGGCTCATGAGGATCTTGAAGTTTGACGCCTCAGATTAAAAGAATCACTCCTCTCGTCTCCCTCGTGTTTCATGTCCTGGTTTCATTAAAGAGTACATGTTTGCATGAAGCATAATGCTGCACGATTGGCTTGATTTTCTATCATCTCAGAAGTCATGATTCCCCTCTCCCTCCCTCAGCGCTGGATACACATCTAATGTTGACGTGTGTTTGTTCTGTCGTTCAAAACCCGGAGAACTGTCATTTCCTCCTCACATTCATCCCAGACTTCTTTAACAGTGTTGGGGAGTAACTAAAAAAAGCTTTTAATATTTTTTTTTTAAAGGTCAGTACATTTTTAAGGACAATAGTTGTTTTCAAATGACAGTATCTTTCCCAGTAACAGCATATTTTTTCCCAAGCTATACTGGTGTAGCGTGAGGAATATTTAATTAAATGCTGCTTTTCATCAGTGTTTTCAACTCATTTTTTTTATTTTTAGGCAATTGTTTATGCATTTATTGATGCATTTAGTGCATTTATTTTTTAATTTATTATTTTTGCATTTATTTATGCATTTAGTGCATTTTTTGCATTTATTTATGCATTTTTTTTATTTATTTATGCATTTAGTGCATTTTTTAAATTCATTTATGCATTTATTTATGCAGATGTAGCATGATGAATATTTAATTAAATGCTGCTTTTCACCAGTGTTTTCAACTAATTTTATTTATTTTATTGATGCATTTATTTATGCATTTAGTGAATTTATTTATGCGTTTCATTTGTTTGTGCAATGTGCATTTATTTTTGCATTAATGCACAGATTTGTGTTAAAACTAATTAAAAACTTATTTTTCTGCCAGAAAAAATAATGCTCTGATTGAATAATAAAGTTATATAATTTAATTATATATAAATACTCCTTTTAAATAGCTTCAGTGTAGTTAACCGTGTCTTGTTAGAAGCTTATAGTCTAGTTTTATATACTTATATACTACTAGTTTTTCTGAATGTATCTTAACTTGTAGTGTAACTATTTTAAGCAAGTTTCTTAGTAGCTTCCCATCACTGTTTATATACAGTATATATATGCATAATCAATGTCTTGTAATGAACCTAATGTGTTTTATTTGTCATATGTTCTTGTATTAAAGAAGCACCATTTCCCCTTCAGCTCTGAGTACTGACGGTGTGTGTGTGTGTGTGTGTGTGTGTGTTCCTGTAGGCCTGGCGCCGTGCATTCACGTGTGGGACGCGATGAGTAAACAGACTCTGTCTGTGCTGCGCTGCTCTCACGCCAAAGGAATCGGATACGTCAACTTCAGCGCCACGGGCAAACTCCTGCTGTCTGTGGGAGTCGATCCCGAACACACCATCACTGTGTGGAGATGGCAGGAAGGTGTGTGTGTGTGTAGGAGAGAGAGAGAGAGAGTTTGTGTGTGTGTAGGAGAGAGAGAGAGACCGAGAGAGAGAGAGTGTGTGTGTGTGTGTGTGTAGGAGAGAGAGAGAACGAGAGAGTGTGTGTGTGTGTGTGTGTGTGTGTGTGTAGGAGAGAGAGAGAGAGGGCGTGTGTGTGTGTGTGTGTAGGAGAGAGAGTGTGTGTGTGTTTTAATATATTTAAGAATATTCATGTATCTTAACTATTATTATATTTATTTTAAATTGTGTGTGTGTGTAGGAGAGAGAGAGAGAGGGCGTGTGTGTGTGTGCGTGTGTGTGTGTGTGTAGGAGAGAGAGACAGAGAGAGTGTGTGTGTGTATGTGTGTGTGTAGGAGAGAGAGAGAGGGTGTGTGTGTGTGTGTGTGTGTAGGAGAGAGAGAGAGTTTGTATGTGTGTGTGTGTAGGAGAGAGAGAGAGCGTGTGTGTGTGTGTGTAGGAGAGAGAGAGAGTTTGTATGTGTGTGTGTGTAGGAGAGAGAGAGAGCGTGTGTGTGTGTGTGTGTGTAGGAGAGAGAGAGAGCGTGTGTGTGTGTGTGTAGGAGAGAGAGAGAGTTTGTATGTGTGTGTGTGTAGGAGAGAGAGAGAGCGTGTGTGTGTGTGTGTGTGTAGGAGAGAGAGAGAGCGTGTGTGTGTAGGAGAGAGAGAGAGTTTGTAAGTGTGTGTGTGTAGGAGAGAGAGAGAGGGCGTGTGTGTGTGTGTGTGTGTGTAGGAGAGAGAGAGAGCGTGTGTGTGTAGGAGAGAGAGAGAGTTTGTAAGTGTGTGTGTGTAGGAGAGAGAGAGAGGGCGTGTGTGTGTGTGTGTGTAGGAGAGAGAGAGCGTGTGTGTGTGTGTGTGTGTGTTTGTGTGTGTAAGAGAGAGAGTTTGTGTGTGTGTGTGTGTGTAGGAGAGAGAGAGAGAGCGTGTGTGTGTGTGTAGGAGAGAGAGAGAGTTTGTAAGTGTGTGTGTGTAGGAGAGAGAGAGAGGGCGTGTGTGTGTGTGTGTGTAGGAGAGAGAGAGCGTGTGTGTGTGTGTGTGTGTGTGTTTGTGTGTGTAAGAGAGAGAGTTTGTGTGTGTGTGTGTGTGTAGGAGAGAGAGAGAGACAGCGTGTGTGTGTGTAGGAGAGAGAGAGAGCGTGTGTGTGTAGGAGAGAGAGAGAGTTTGTAAGTGTGTGTGTGTAGGAGAGAGAGAGAGGGCGTGTGTGTGTGTGTGTGTGTGTAGGAGAGAGAGAGCGTGTGTGTGTGTGTAGGAGAGAGAGAGACAGCGTGTGTGTGTGTAGGAGAGAGAGAGACAGAGTGTGTATGTAGGAGAGAGAGAGAGAGTTTGTGTGTGTGTGTGTAGGAGAGAGAGTGTGTGTGTGTGTGTGTAGGAGAGAGAGAGCGTGTGTGTGTGTGTAGGAGAGAGAGAGACAGCGTGTGTGTGTGTAGGAGAGAGAGAGACAGAGTGTGTATGTAGGAGAGAGAGAGAGAGTGTGTGTGTGTAGGAGAGAGAGAGACAGAGAGAGTGTGTATGTAGGAGAGAGAGAGTTTGTGTGTGTGTGTGTAGGAGAGAGAGAGTTTGTGTGTGTGTGTGTGTAGGAGAGAGAGTGTGTGTGTGTGTGTGTGTGTGTGTGTGTGTGTGATTATAAATACAGCGTAAATATAATTTAGTACCATAAAAACCCTAATAAAACAAAATGAATAAATAAACATAAAAATAAAAACATTATTGAACAAAAATATAGCCTACATTAATTGAATTGAAAACATTAATTTGGGACACACGAAGAGCAGCAGAGTGTTGAAGACTCCGAGTGTTGGGAAGTGTGTGCTAGCGCTGTGTGGTGTGTCCGCAGGCTCGAGGGTCTGCAGTAAAGGCGGACACACGGACCGGATCTTCGTGGTGGAGTTCCGGCCCGACTCGGACACTCAGTTCGTGTCTGTGGGGATCAAACACATCAAGTTCTGGACGCTGGTGGGAGGATCTCTGCTGTACAAGAAGGGAGTGATCGGAGCGGTGGAGGACGGCCGCATGCAGACCATGCTCTCGGTGGCGTTCGGAGCCGTGAGTCTCGCAGTCACGGACAGGCTTTCAGACTCACTTTTACACTCGCCGGAACATCGGGCGACTTAAGTTACCGGCCGTTCAGAACTTCAACTAGCCAAAAAATAAAGAGAAATGAACCAGATTAACTACTAGGGCTGCTGGGGCGATACACACATCTCCCGATTCGATACTATCACGATACTTGGGTCCCGATGCGATATGTATTGTGATTCTACAAGTATTGCGATTCGATTCATCCTCTGTTGGAATGAAAGTGGCTGACCTTTGTCAAATAGATCGATTTTAGAATCGTAAAAAAAATGTTTTTTTTTCTCCCAGTCCAATTAAAAAATTATTGAATTGATTGAAAATTAATGTATGAAATCCAAATTTTATTATATATATATATTAGGGATGGGCAACGATTAATTGCGATTAATCGCATCCAAAATAAAAGTTTGTGTTTACATAATATATGTGTGTGTATTGTGTATAATTATATTGTATATATAAATACACACACATGCATGTATATATATTTAAGATTTTTTATGTATATATAAAATATTTATATATAATATAAATTATATATATATATATATATAAACAGTACATGCAAATATTTCTTAAATATATACATGCATGTGTGTGTATTTACATACGGTATACAAAATAATTATACACAGTACAAATATATAATGTAAACACAAACTTTTATTTTGGATGCGATTAATCGTTGCCCATATATAATTAAATTTGGATTTCATTCATTAATTTTTTATTCTAAAAAAAATCCTGTCATCCAGCATCTCCTCTTCCTCTTTCATCCTCATCTTAATCTCCATAAATGTGTTTTATGAGGACAGATTAATACAGGACACAGAACATAAAAAATGTTGGAAAATAATAATGTATTTTCTGTTCACCAAATGCTTTTTAATATTCGCTGTTGCTTCAGTGCAAATGAACAAGCGCGCCGTTATTAGTTGTGTAGTGACGAGTGTGTGTTCAAGCCAGATATGAGCAGATTCTGCTTAACACGCTGTGTTTAATATATATGATGACTCATGAGTATTTGCGTTAAATCTGTTCAGTTTTGTTTTACACGAACTTCCCCAGTAAAGTGAGTAAATATAGTGACACGCCAAACTGGCTCGTGATTTGACAGCGTTAGTTGATTTTTACCCGCATTTGGCGGATGTTAATTTCAAACCCTTCATGGATATTATTACAAAAATATGAACTGTTTTCAACATAATCATACATGTTCTTAAAGGAACACTCCACTTTTTTTGTAAATATGCTCATTCTCCAGTTCTCCTAGAATTAAACATTTGAGTTTTACGGTTTTCGAATCCATTCAGCCGATCTCCGGGTCTGGCGGTAGCACTGTTAGCATAGCTTAGCATAGATCATTGAATCTGATTACACCGTTAGCATCTCTCTTAGGAAAATGACCTAAGAGTTTCGATATTTTTCCTATTTAAACCTTGACTCTTCTGTAGAACATCGTGTACTAAGACCGACGGAGGCCGATATGACTAGGAACTATCCTCTCATTCCTGCGTAATAATCAAGAACTGCAGCCGTACAGCAGCGCAATGATATTAATATCAATTTATTATTACGCAGGAATGAGAGGATAGTTCCTAGTCATATTGGCCTAGAAAATCACAACTTTTCATTTTCTGTCGGTCTTAGTACACGATGTTCTACAGAAGAGTCAAGGTTTAAATAGGAAAAATATCGAAACTCTTTGGTCATTTGAGAGATGCTAACGGTGTAATCAGATTCAATGATCTATGCTAAGCTATGCTAACAGTGCTAACGCCAGACCCGGAGATCGGCTGAATGGATTCGAACACAGTAAAACTGTTTAACTCTGGGGGAGTGTTCCTTTAAGCAGCAAATCAGCATATTAGGATGATTTGTGAAGGATCATGTGACTAAGATGTTTCTATTGTCTGACAGAATAACCTGACGTTCACCGGGGCCATCAACGGCGACGTGTACGTGTGGCGGGAGCATTTCCTGGTGCGTGTGGTGGCCAAAGCTCACACTGGACCGGTGTTCACCATGTACACCACGCTCCGAGACGGCCTCATCGTGACCGGAGGCAAAGAGAGACCGTGAGTTCAGCCGAGGACCAGATGCCTCCAGCCTCAATACACTCATAACTACTGCTTATTAATCGTTAGTCAGGTAGATGTGAAGTTTAGGTATTGTAGGATTAAGGGATGGAGATTAATACAGGAGAAACTGGAAACATGAGAATATAGTGCAAAAGTTCATTTATTTCAGTAATTCAACTTAAAAGGTGAAACTAATATATTATATAGACTCATTACATGCAAAGTGAGATATTTCAAGCCTTTATTTGTTATAATTTTGATTATTATGGCTCAAAATTAGAATATTATGAAAAGGTTTTCATAAGCTGTAAGCCATAATCATCAAAATTATAACAAATAAAGGCTTGAAATATCTCACTTTGCATGTAATGAGTCTATATAATATATTAGTTTCACCTTTTAAGCTGAATTACTGAAATAAATGAACTTTTGCACCATATTCGAATTTCTCCAGTTTCACCTGTGTGTGTTTTATAAGTACTAATAAACAGACAATCCTAGTAATATGCATGCTAATAAGAAACTAGTTAATAGTGAGAATTGGACCCTAAACTAAAGTGTTACCGTTATGTCCTTTATTCTATTTTCTAAAAATTGTATCTAGGCACCATAAAGAAAAAATTGCACATTTTTCTTACACCTTGAATACAAAAGTTTGGAAGATGTTTTTTTTAAAAAGAAGTCTCTTCTGCTCACCATTTATTTGATCAAAAATACAATAAAAATTTTAGTTTAAAATAACCGTTCTCTATGTGAATATCTAGTAAAGTGTAATTTATTCCTGTGATCAAAGCTGAATTTATCATCATTACTCCAGTCTTCAGTGTCACATGATCCTTCAGAAATCACTATAATATGATGATCTGATGCTCAAGACACATTTATGATTATTATATCAATGTAGAAACTATGATAAATTATATTTTTCACGATTCTTTGATGAATAGAAATTTCAAAAGAACAGCATTTTTTTTTAAATATAATATTTTGTAACATTATAAATGTCTTTAGTGTCACTCTTGATCAGTGTAATGTTTCCTTGATGAACAAAAAATATCAATTTCAACTTTGGCCCCAAACCTTTGAACAGTTAGTGTATATATTGTCAAACAATCTGTTTTTGTAGTTGTAAATGTATATTTTGACTGTGTGTGTGTGTGTGTGTGTGTGTGTGTGTGTGCAGGACTAAAGAGGGCGGCGCTGTGAAGCTGTGGGATCAGGAGATGAAGAGATGCAGAGCGTTCCAGCTCGAGACGGGCCTTCCAGTCGAGACCGTCCGGTCTGTGTGCAGAGGGAAGGTCAGTCATGCTTATGCTTTATGCAAGTGTTATTTATTTTTTTGAATTTATTTATGCATTCAGTTTCATTATTTTTGCATTTATTTGTGACCCTGTGACACAAACCCAGTCTGGAGCCGCACGGGTATATCTGTGGCAATAACAACTATACATTGTATGGGTCAAAATTATCCATTTTACTTTTATGCCAAAAATCATGAGGATATTAAGATCATGTTCCATGAAGATATTTAGTAAATGTCCTACCGTAAATATTTTCAAGATTTTCTCAATGTTTACATTTTTTTGCTCCTCAGATTTCAGATTTTCAATAGTTGTGTCTCGACCAAATATTGTCCTATCCTAACACACCACACATCACTGGAGAGATTATTTATTCAACTTTCATATGATGTATACATCTCAATATCAAAAAATGTACCCCTGTGACTGGTTTTGTGGTCCAGCGTCACATATTAGAATTTTGAGTTATTAGCATAAAAAAGAGCCCTGCTGTCTGTGTTCATTTAAAGTCTTTAGGGTCGTTCACACCAAGGACGATAACAATAAAAATAACAATAAAGAAAACTATATATATATGCGTCCACACCAACGACCGATAACGGTCTCATTAAGCACGCGATGTCATCTGCCATTTTAAATGCGCGAGACCTTTAAATTAGAATGGATTCTGATTGGCTGTCAGTGTTTTATCGTTCGACAGCTGGAAAAAAAAACGTTCTGAAAGTGATCCCAACGATATCGTTCCTCATATCTTTGTTGTTATAGTTGTGGTGTGAACTCTGTTATTCTTTAATATGGAGAACGATTTTTAGAATTATATCTTTATATTTATTGTTATCTTTATAGTTATCGTCCTTGGTGTGAACGGGCCTTAATGCTGTGTTCGAAATCGCCCCCTATACCCTCATCACTGTTCCTTACGAGTTGATGAAACCGAGTGAGTGAATTCGGACACTGAGTGCTGTCGATTTTGCATAGCTTGTGCTTAATAATAATCATTTGAAATGTATACCGGTATGATAATACGCTGGACCAGCAAGGTTTGGAAAATAGATGATTTGATTCAGCTGCAGCGCCATCTTCTGGCGACACGCGGGAATTCATTCAGCGCGCGACTCTCACAGTGCATTATGGGTATTCTCTAGCCGTTGAGCGTGCATCGGTTGTACACTCGTTATTGTGGTGCATTGTGGGATTGAATGAGTGCACTCAATAACGTCCACTATGGTTTCGGACATCACTATAAATGGCGGTTCCCTAAAAAGTGCCCTATTTAAGGGTATGGGGAGCGATTACAGACACAGCCTTAGTTTAGCAGACGGACAGTCGTGTGATGTTCCTCTGTTGGATGAAAGGGAAAGATCTTGGTGGGAACGAAGGATGGCGAGATCATCGAGGTGGGAGAGAAGAACGCCGCCTCCAACACCATGATAAACGGACACACACAGGGACGCATCTGGGGTCTGGCCACACACCCCTCCAAAGACGTCTTCATCTCCGCCAGCGATGATGGAACCATACGCATCTGGGACCTGGCAGATAAGGTGAGGCATTGTGTGGGTAATGGAGAAATGGGAGTGTTTACACCACCGTTTAAGAGTTTGGGGTCAATAAGAGGATTCAATGAACCATCACGAACATATTATATTTCATGTAATGCTGTTCTTTTCAACTTTGTATTCATCAGAGAATCCTGAAAAATTAAATTTATCAGTTTTTTCAGAAATTATTAACACTGATAATAATCATAAATGTGTCTTGAGCATCAGATCATCATATTATAGTGATTTCTGAAGGATCATGTGACACTGAAGACTGGAGTAATGATGATAAATTCAGCTTTGATCACAGGAATAAATTACACTTTATTATATATTCACATAGAAAACTGATGATTTACATTATAATAATATTTCATAATTTTTACTGTATTTTTGATCAAATAACGCAGCCTTGCTGAGCAGAAGAGACTCTTCCAATAAATCATAATGATTCCATACATCTGATTACTAATGTTTGCATATTGCTTTAAATAACGGCTCATATTAATTACACTACTTGTTCACATCAATATTTTTTTCTTTAAGAAATTAACACTTTTATTCAGCGAGGATTCATTAACTTGATCAAAGGTGACATTTATAAAATATTCTATTTCAAATAAATGAAATAAAACTATTTATATTCATCAAAGAATCCTGAGATAAACATGTAAATATGATAATAATCATAAATGTTTCTCATATTACACTGATTTCTGGAGGATCATGTGACACTGAAGACTGGAGTAATGATGCTAAATTCAGCTTTGATCACAGGAATAAATTACACTGTATTATATATTCACATAGAAAACTGATGATTTACATTATAATAATATTTCACTATTTTTGTTCTATTTTTGATCACATAAATGGAGAGCACTTCTTTCAAAAACATTAAAGATCTTACCGACCCCAAACTTTTGGATGGCAGTGAATGTCTAATAATACTTGCTTTTTCTCGTCTCCCAGAAACTTCTGAACAAAGTGAGTCTGGGTCACCCGGCGAAGTGCACGGCGTACAGTGCGAACGGGGAAATGGTGGCGATCGGGATGGAGAACGGAGAGTTCATCGTTCTGCTGGTGAACTCACTGACTGTGTGGGGCAAGAAGAGAGACCGCAGCGTGGCCATCCAGGACATACGGTCAGAAGATGTCCAACCCCACAAAACATTACAGCTTTTACTATCTGTGCATCTCTAGTTAGAATACATGATCAAAAATGTATATAAAAATTTAAATTTTATTACAATAAGGCAAGTTTTTGCTTAAAATGAGAACAAATATGTGTCCCTGGAGCACAAACCCAGTCTGGAGCCGCACGGGTATATCTGTGGCAATAGCAACTATACATTGTATGGATCAAAATTATCCATTTTTCTTTTATGCCAAAAATCATGAGGATAATAAGATCATGTTCCATGAAGATATTTAGTAAATGTCCTACCGTAAATATATAAAACATGTATTTTTGTGAGTGAATGCAGCACAATCGTGAACATAAATGCACAACTTTAAAGGAGATTTTCTCAATGTTTAAATTTTTTTGCTCCTCAGATTCCAGATTTTCAATAGTTGTGTCTCGACCAAATATTGTCCTATCCTAACACACCACACATTTTTTTGCAAGTGAGATCTATTCATATGACTGGTTTTGTGGTCCAGCGTCACATATATAAAAATAACTGAAGATATGAAGTCTTGTCTACTGAAAAATTGATCAAAACTGAGCAAGTTTTTGCTTAAAAAGAGAAAAAATATCAAATAATAGTTTATTTTTCTGAACATTTGACAAACAGCAAAAAAACAAAAAATTTCGATGATTTTTTTCATAAACAAGACTTACTATCTGAAGTAATGTAGCTTCTGTAAGTGCATCTAGATTTAGGAGTGTTGTTTGCAGTGCATTAATCAGATGTAATAACGCCTCACAGGTTCAGCTGTGATAACCGTCTGCTGGCCGTCGGCTCGGTGGACTGCGCTGTAGACTTCTACGATCTGACTCTGGGTCCGGCTCTCAATCGCATCGGATACTGCAAAGATATTCCTGGCTTTGTGATCCAGCTGGACTTCTCTGCGGACAGCAAATACATCGAGGTACAAGTGACTAAATAATCACAACAATTGTTTGCACAAAATTCCATAAATAGATGAACTGGTTTTTGTGCATGTACAATTTTGCACAAACAAAGCATGGATTTTAAGTTTTTTTATATTTAAGATCCTATATCTATATATATATATCTACAGGAGAAACTAGAAACATGAGAATATGGTGCAAAAGTTCATTTATTTCAGTAATTCAACTTAAAAAGTGAAACTAATATATTATATAGACTCATTACATGCAAAGTGAGATATTTCAAGCCTTTATTTGTTATAATTTTGATGATTATGGCTTACAGCTTATGAAAACCTTTTCACAATATTCTAATTTTGAGCCATAATCATCAAAATTATAACAAATAAAGGCTTGAAATATCTCACTTTTGCACGATATTGAATTTATCGAGTTTCATCTCTAAACTACTGTTCAAAAGTTTGGGATCGGTGCAATTTTTAATGTTTTTAAACAATCCTGGAAAAAAATTGTACGTAACTGTTTTCAACATTGATAATCAAATGTTTCTTGATCATCATATTATACTGATTTCTGGAGGATCATGTGACACTGAAGACTGGAGTAATGATGATAAACTCAGCTTTGATCACAGGAATAAATTACACTTTACTATATATTCACATAGAAAACTGATAATTTACATTAGAATAATATTTCACAATTTTACGGGGGGTTTGTATTTTTAATCAAATAAATGCAGGCTTGGTGAGCACAAAAACATAAAAAAATAGTACGGACCCCAAACTTTTTAACGGCATTGTATAATGCACACACACACACACACACACACACACACAATAATAAAAGAAACACCCCTTCACTTGGACCCAGAAATCAAGTCATAGTTTCAAAACAGCTTCACATTAATAAACAGAAAAATAAATGATAATGTTGTAAAATTCATCAGTTGTCGAACAAACTCAATGTGAAGCAGCTCTACAGGAGACAACAGTTTTCAGTTCATATTTTAAGTTGCTACAACTGCGATTTAACATGAATGTAGTGTGTAAATATTAATGCACATGTATTTGTACAGCGCTTTTCACAATACACATCGTTTTACAGAAAATGTATGAGTCCATATTACAATTTACAGTGTTCTGTTATCAGAGGAAACTGTCTAAGTTATGTATTTCTGAAATGTACATATACAAAATCACAGTTAGTGAAAAAATTATTAATTTAAACAATGTAATACTTAAGGCAGAAACAGTAAGCTTATTGAAGTGATGAATACTTGTTTGTTAATAAATGATTATGACATTCAGAAAAAGTAGCATTGGTGCATGTAGATTCAGATATTACTGTTTATAGTTTATAAATAAAGTGTATTAGTGAAGGGTGATGTCACATGTGTGCAGGTCTGAAGAATTTGCTTCTAAATTATTATTTATTGATGAAATGTAGTAATTTTAAGGTAAATAAAATGAAAAATAACAACAAAAAAATCATTAAAAAAAATCTAAATGAAATAAAATAAGCTTTCTGGACAAAAAATGAAAAATAACAAAATATCTTTAAAAAAAACTGTATAAAAAAATTATTAAAATGAAATAAAATAAGCTTTCTGGACAAAAAAAATGAAAAATAGGAAAAAAAAATCTCCCAAAAAATATGATCAAAATGAAATAAAATAAGCTTTCTGGACAAAAAAATTTAAATAACAAAAAAAAAAATATCTAAGAAAATTGCATAAAAAAAATAATAAAAAAAATAAGCTTTCTGGACAAAAAAATTTAAATAACAAAAAATCTCCCAAAAAATATGATCAAAATGAAATAAAATAAGCTTTCTGGACAAAAAACAAACAAACCAATGAAGTATAATTGTAGGGGGAGGATGCTAATGTCGCTGTGTGGCGTGTGTTCAGGTCTCCACAGGCTCGTATAAGCGGCAGGTTCACGAGGTTCCCAGTGGGAAGATAGTCACAGAACCGGCTCAGATGGACCGGATCACATGGGCTACATGGACCAGGTGACTCTCAGATCTGTGTGTGTGATGTCAGTGTACCGTGGTAAACGCTCTGCTGTACCGTGGTAACCTCTCTCTCCTGTACAGTGTGCTGGGCGACGAGGTTCTGGGCGTCTGGCCTCGTAACGCAGAGAAAGCGGACGTGAACTGCGCTTGTGTTTCTCACGCCGGGCTGAACGTGGTCACCGGAGACGACTTCGGTCTCGTGAAGCTCTTCGACTTCCCCTGCACGGAGAAATTTGTAAGTCAACTTAACTCAAGTCAGATTTATATATAGGCTTTAAGTGCGACTGCGGCGATGTACTGTCACCGTCTAACATTACTACGAGAGAGCAGCTGATTTGATTGACAGATTAGATTAGATTAGTAAATGTTATGTTTATATTATATCATTTAATGCCAAAAGATCCGTTTTGGGGAAAAATGCCAATTAAGTGTGACTAGTGCAGATTAAATGTGACCCTGGACCACAAAACCAGTCACATGGGTAAAAAAAAAATATGTGAAAAGCTGAATAAATAATATTTCCTATTTCCACTGATGTGTGGTTTGTTAGGATAGGACAATATTTGGTCGAGACACAACTATTGAAAATCTGGAATCTGAGGAGCAAAAAAATGGAAACATTGAGAAAATCTCCTTTAAAGTTGTGCATTTATGTTCACGATTGTGCTGCATTCACTCACAAAAATACATGTTTTATATATTTACGGTAGGACATTTACTAAATATCTTCATGGAACATGATCTTAATATCCTCATGATTTTTGGCATAAAAGAAAAATGGATAATTTTGACCCATACAGTGTATAGTTGCTATGGCCACAGATATACCCGTGCTCATGAGGATATTAAGATCATGTTCATGAAGATATTTAGTAAATGTCCTACCGTAAATATATAACACATGTATTTGTGTGAGTGAATGCAGCACATAGTGGACACATGTATTATTATGAATGGATTATATGTTGGAGAATGTGATGTTTGTTTGACGGTTTGCACTTCTCAGGCCAAACACAAGCGATACTTCGGCCACTCCGCCCATGTGACCAACATCCGCTTCTCTTATGATGACAAATATGTGATAAGTGTAGGAGGCAACGACTGTAGGTGAGCTGACGTGTGTGTGTGTGTGTGTGTGTGTATGTGTGTGTGTGTGTGTGTATTAATGCCTGTGTTCTGTCTCTCAGTGTGTTCGTGTGGAGATGTGTGTGTGTGTGTATATTAATGCCCGTGTTCTGTCTCTCAGTGTGTTCGTGTGGAGATGTGTGTGTGTGTGTGTGTATATTAATGCCCGTGTTCTCTCTCTCAGTGTGTTCGTGTGGAGATGTGTGTGTGTGTGTGTGTATATTAATGCCCGTGTTCTCTCTCTCAGTGTGTTCGTGTGGAGATGTGTGTGTGTGTGTGTGTGTATATTAATGCCCGTGTTCTGTCTCTCAGTGTGTTCGTGTGGAGATGTGTGTGTGTGTGTGTGTATATTAATGCCCGTGTTCTGTCTCTCAGTGTGTTCGTGTGGAGATGTGTGTGTGTGTGTGTGTGTATATTAATGCCCGTGTTCTGTCTCTCAGTGTGTTCGTGTGGAGATGTGTGTGTGTGTGTGTGTATATTAATGCCCGTGTTCTCTCTCTCAGTGTGTTCGTGTGGAGATGTGTGTGTGTGTGTGTGTGTATTAATGCCCGTGTTCTCTCTCTCAGTGTGTTCGTGTGGAGATGTGTGTGTGTGTGTGTGTGTGTGTGTGTGTGTATTAATGCCCGTGTTCTCTCTCTCAGTGTGTTCGTGTGGAGATGTGTGTGTGTGTGTGTATTAATGCCCGTGTTCTCTCTCTCAGTGTGTTCGTGTGGAGATGTGTGTGTGTGTATTAATGCCCGTGTTCTCTCTCTCAGTGTGTTCGTTTGGAGGTGTGTGTGTGTGTGTGTGTATTAATGCCCGTGTCCTCTCTCTCAGTGTGTTCGTGTGGAGATGTGTGTGTGTGTATTAATGCCCGTGTTCTCTCTCTCAGTGTGTTCGTTTGGAGGTGTGTGTGTGTGTTTGTGTGTGTGTGTGTGTGTGTGTGTGTGTGTATTAATGCCCGTGTCCTCTCTCTCAGTGTGTTCGTGTGGAGATGTGTGTGTGTGTATTAATGCCCGTGTTCTCTCTCTCAGTGTGTTCGTGTGGAGATGTGTGTGTGTGTGTGTGTGTGTGTGTATTAATGCCCGTGTTCTCTCTCTCAGTGTGTTCGTGTGGAGATGTGTGTGTGTGTGTGTATTAATGCCCGTGTTCTCTCTCTCAGTGTGTTCGTTTGGAGGTGTGTGTGTGTGTGTGTATTAATGCCCGTGTTCTCTCTCTCAGTGTGTTCGTGTGGAGATGTGTGTGTGTGTGTGTATTAATGCCCGTGTTCTCTCTCTCAGTGTGTTCGTTTGGAGGTGTGTGTGTGTGTGTATTAATGCCCGTGTTCTCTCTCTCAGTGTGTTCGTGTGGAGATGTGTGTGTGTGTGTATTAATGCCCGTGTTCTCTCTCTCAGTGTGTTCGTGTGGAGATGTGTGTGTGTGTGTGTGTGTGTGTGTATTAATGCCCGTGTTCTCTCTCTCAGTGTGTTCGTGTGGAGATGTGTGTGTGTGTGTATTAATGCCTGTGTTCTCTCTCTCTCTCAGTGTGTTCGTGTGGAGATGTGTGTGTGTGTGTGTGTGTGTGTGTGTGTGTGTGTGTGTGTTCGTGTGGAGATGTGTGTGTGTGTGTGTGTGTGTGTGTGTGTGTGTGTGTGTGTGTGTGTGTTCGTGTGGAGATGTGTGTGTGTGTGTGTGTGTGTATTAATGCCTGTGTTCGGTCTCTGTGTGTGTGTGTGTGTATTAATGCCTGTGTTCTCTCTCAGTGTGTTCGTGTGGAGATGTGTGTGTGTGTGTGTGTGTGTGTATTAATGCCTGTGTTCTCTCTCAGTGTGTTCGTGTGGAGATGTGTGTGTGTGTGTGTGTGTGTGTGTATTAATGCCTGTGTTCTCTCTCAGTGTGTTCGTTTGGAGATGTGTGTGTGTGTGTGTGTGTGTATTAATGCCCGTGTTCTCTCTCTCAGTGTGTTCGTGTGGAGATGTGTGTGTGTGTGTGTGTGTGTGTGTGTATTAATGCCCGTGTTCTCTCTCTCAGTGTGTTCGTGTGGAGATGTGTGTGTGTGTGTATTAATGCCCGTGTTCTCTCTCTCTCTCAGTGTGTTCGTGTGGAGATGTGTGTGTGTGTGTGTGTGTGTGTGTGTGTGTGTGTGTGTGTGTGTGTGTGTGTGTGTTCGTGTGGAGATGTGTGTGTGTGTGTGTGTGTGTGTGTGTGTGTGTGTGTGTGTGTATTAATGCCTGTGTTCGGTCTCTGTGTGTGTGTGTGTGTATTAATGCCTGTGTTCTCTCTCAGTGTGTTCGTGTGGAGATGTGTGTGTGTGTGTGTGTGTGTATTAATGCCTGTGTTCTCTCTCAGTGTGTTCGTGTGGAGATGTGTGTGTGTGTGTGTGTGTGTGTATTAATGCCTGTGTTCTCTCTCAGTGTGTTCGTTTGGAGATGTGTGTGTGTGTGTGTGTGTGTATTAATGCCCGTGTTCTCTCTCTCAGTGTGTTCGTGTGGAGATGTGTCTAGACTCCTCCAGCGTTCGGATGCTGATCTGATGGAGACGACCATTCTGTGAAGTGCAATGTTTACGCTCACATGTACTTAAAAAAATATATATACACTCATAAATCATGCCAATATTTCAGAAATAAATGTATTTTTTGTTTATTCTGAAGTGCCTTGGAGACACAGTTTGCTGATCTTTGCCCCGAAATGTTCACATGATGCATATATGGTGCTAAATGGAATATGTCCACTTAGAGCTTTTTAAAATTGTTTTAAAAAATCATGCATTATGCAATCTTAATTTTTTTTCCTCCTTCTTTTTACATTTTGTACATAAATGTCAAATATATATATCCTCTCATTAAATGCTCTTCCTGTTAAAAATATCCAAATACATGGGACTCAGGAGAAATTAAGTACTGTAATGTGTAGATGTTATATTTGACCTGTGCTATTTTTGTTAAAATATTTATTTTTTATGTACGTATTTACGTATGAAGTATGCAAATTAGATTTTGGTCTTTGAACTGTTGGCGTATGTGAAAATTGCAAAAAAAAATAACTCACTGGCTGTCCAAATATAAAAGTTATATGAAATGTATGTAGTAGCGTTGTGTGTAGATTGCGATGCACTGTTTGTAGCCAATCACGTGACAGCAACTGTTTATCGTGTGCAGATATATCCAGTTATATCTGTCATTTGTATGTTCATGTTTTTGTAATTTGTCTGATCAGAGGTCAGTTTAACTGAGATATATACTAATGCATGAATCGAAGTCTGTGTGATCGTTGGTCATGAATGAATACTGTTGTTTTATAATTAAAGAGAACAATGTGCTGAAGAGTGTTTCCATCTTTCACCAGATGGTGGCAGTGTCTGAGACAACATCTCATCTAAAGACATCATTTTTAGTTCATTATTGAGTAAAACATTCGCCAGGCCGATTAAATAATGAGACAGAAGTGATATCAATTATTTTCATGAGCATAACTACACAGAAAACTAGTTTTGCATGGGCGGAGTGGGGGAAATACTATTGAAGTCAATTTTTTGGTTACTAATATTTAGTATTCAGCAGAACAAAGAGATTTATACATAAATGTTTTAATAAGCCAATGAGGCATTATCTATCAATAATTTGTATGCATTTCCACACCAATAAATAGACCTAAATTAAATAAAGCCAGGTTAAAAGTTATTTTTATCACTCCATAAATGTGCCTGAATAAAATACTGTCAACAGACAGAAAAAAAAAGAAAAAAAAATCACTGTGTTTTAGGAATACAATGTATAAAATCAGACAAATTATATATGAACAAACCGTCAGAATATAGATATGAATAAATAAAAAACTTGTGTTTGGTGTGTAAAGCTGCTGAAGTTGAGATTGCCGACTCTTTAAAGATAGATAAAATAAAAGATAAAACTTTAAAGATAGTTTAAATCTACAGACGCAAATAAAGTTATAAATAAACACTTAAAGTACGGAGCCCCTAATTGGACATGGTGATGGGAGGATGGAAGAAAACATGAGATGGGAGGAAAAAATATTTCAATTTGCATTTACTAATTTTTCCTCCCATTTCATATTTTTTCTTCAACATGTATAGTTTGTGTTTAGAACGTTTTATTTCTGCTAGTCTGAAAGAAAGCAAGTTATTGAAGCAAAATCGCCCAAAATCTATTTATTTATTTTACAAATTTTGAAAAAGATGTTTTTGACTGTAGCTTCTAGTTCTAATAGTAATTAAAAAAGCTGATTTGTCAGTGAATCTATTCTCCGGATTTTTAACACTAATCAGCAAATAAAAGTAAACAATGCATTCCAGAAACGCCCACTGCAGAAAATTTAAAGATAGATAAAATAAAAGATAAAACTTTAAAGATGGCCTATGTATCGTAGTTGAAATCTACAGACTAAATAAAGTTATAAATAAACACTTAAAGTACGGAGCCCCTAATTGGACATGGTGATGGAAAACATATGAGATGGGAGGAAAAAAAATATATTTCAATTTGCATTTACTAATAATCTCATATTTTTCCTTCAACATGTATAGTCTGTGTTTTGAACGTTTTTTTTCTGCTAGTCTGAAAGCAAGCAAGTTATTGAAGCAAAATAGGCCAAAAAAAAAAAAAAATTTTGAAAACGATGTTTTTGACTGTTCTAATAGTAATTATATATATTTTTTAAACTGCAGCTGATTTGTCAGTGAATCTATTCTCCGGATTTTGAACACTAATCAGCAAATAAAAGTAAACAATGCATTCCAGATCCGCCCACCGCAGTGAGAATGTGTGTGAGCGAGATCTCTAAAACACACACACACACACACACACACAATGAACACACAGCTCAACGTGTAATTCTATTCTTGTGGACTATAGTAATAAACACTAGGATTAATTCAAGGTTTGTAAAGGTGCCGAAACATTCCACTCGTGTTTTCTTGCCACACATTCTTCCCAGCGCTATCATTACTCAGACAATAGTGAGTGTCAGATCTTCACATCGATAGATCAGGTGTAAGAACACACACTCTTAACCCTTACACTGTCTCCACGTCCACACTGAACTCAGTACTATTCATGCGTTACAGATAATCAACTTACACAAGAACATAAAATCAAGAATTTGCACAGAATTATGGACACGAAATTCATTTTAAAGTTTTTTTGTTTTTTTAAATCAAAGCACAAGAACGTTTGTGAACGTATTATTTTATTAGGAACCCCCCTAATAAAATTATAAATGCCACTGTAAAAAAAAACAAAAAAACAATTAAATTAAAATAAGTTGCTACCTTAAATTTTTAAGTACAAACTTGGATGTTAAAGTCATTTAAACTCAAATTACATTAAGCTGACTTAAAAATGAGTTGAATCTTGCATAACTTATTTTAAAAAGTAGAAAATTGCTGAACTTATTTTTAATGTACTGAATAAAAATAAATAAAAAAAACAACTTAAATTAAATAAATTAATCCCTAAAAGTCCCCTCAATAATGAATTTACTAAATACATATATAAATAAATACCCCCATAAAACAAGTAGCCTACCCCCAAAATAAAATAAATGTACTGAATAAATATATATTATCATATTCAAACATGATAAAGAAAAGTGAAGTGAACGCAGATACACACACTTCGGGGTCACGTGTGTTTCTTGTTAATCAGGGGCCTCGTTTATCAAATTTATCAGATTTGATTAGGGTTCGTTTAAACGACAGCGATAAACTAAAAACGGACATGTTTTTCCTTTGCATTTTTCACGTACAGACGACGTTCACACGGATCCGCGAAAACGACTAAGCGCTGCATTCTGCTGCCAGACCAGTAGATGGCAATATCACTTTGTAAAGAAACACGCCTATAGGCGGATCTTTTGTGACGTCATTGTTTATGTTTGTCACGTTGCATCATGGGAATCGTGTGGCAAGAAACACGTACCGCTAGATACCTGTAATTTGATTGTTTTGCACGTTTGGAGGAGGATTTAGAGAAGAGGATGGTTCACTCTTGCTGTGTGGTCGATTGTACGGCTCGTTGGGGGTCTGATGAAAAGGATCGTGAAAAACGAAAGAAATGAAGTGGTTGTGTGCAATTAGGCGATTGAACCTGGACGCTCCGAAGAAGTTCCTGCAGCTTCTGATGTTTGTGAGGCTCATTTGTTCATGGTTAATCTTAGTAACTATGTATTTATAGAAGATTGAATAAAAAATAAAATAAAACTGAGTCAAATCAACCAACGTTCATATGGGCTTTGAATAACTTCGATTTTGTCACCAACACAAATTTTGAGCTTCTCTCCAAACCTCCTCCGGCCTTCAGATGTTAAAGTGTTTATATATTGTGGATTTCGCCCGCTAACTCTCTTGAAAGTGCTCGTCGCGTCTTTACAGCCCGCCATACTGCTTGTTTTGTTGCCACACAACCACTCGCGCATGCGTACAAAGAGGTCAACAAAGATCCTCCTATAGCCTGAACCATAGACATGTATAAAGGCTAGATGGCTTACCGGCGCTGAGAGCCAATGGGACCCGACGACGTCACACGGCGGCCATTTTAGGACAGGTCCGCTCGTCCAGTTATAACATTAAAGTCTATTGTGCATGTAGTGCTGAAATAACTATATCTTGCTCAATTTTCAACCGATTTTCAAACGGCTTGGTGTGTCATAAACGTCAGGGATGCGGCTATTTAACTGCATACTGCATACATTCAAAACGTGAAGCTACAATTTAAACATCGGCATCAGCACAAATCATAGCCACGTTAATAAGGTTTGTAATAAACCAAACCGTTTGTAAATCCATCAAGAATTCAGCAAGTTACGAGCATTTGTCACTCACCTTCCGTCCACAGCAGCAGGGAGCAGCAGCGCAGTCTCCTGACCTAAGATGGCCGCCAAGTTGACGACACAGCTGACTCCGCCTTGAGCCATCTAGCCTTTATACATGTCTATGGCCTGAACATGCATGACGTTCACAGTTTTAAGATTTACACAGAGATTATAGCGGTATCATTTTTAAAAACCTGTGCTTTGTGTTTTTAAGCCCCCAAAACGCCGTCGTCGTGTAAATAAACGGCCAAAACGCATAAATGTTTAAAAAAAAAAAAATCCACACCAACATTCAAATGATTAAAAGAGATCTTTGCTCAGTTTCTAAGCATGCATACGCACTTATGCTGATCACAAGTGATCTTCTTAGATCCAATGTAGGACGCTTTCTACACACGTTATAAATGAAGGCCTGCGGATCACTGGGGTTTTAGTGTCACACTGACTGGAGCGTTTGAGACGTGGCTTATGCATAAGTGCTGCTACATTAATGTTTCACAGACTTAAATAACACAAATCCAGCTCAGTCTTGTGCTAATGCAGCATAATGTGCGAAATTAAAGGATCGAGAGAGAGAGAGAGAGAGAGAGAGAGAGAGAGAGAGAGAGAGAGAGAGAGAGAGAGAGAGAGAGAGAGAGAGAGAGAGAGAGAGAGCGAGAGAGAGCGAGAGAGAGCGAGAGAGAGCGAGAGAGAGAGAGAGAGAGAGAGAGAGAGAGAGAGAGAGATCTTTAAGTCTTTACTGGTATCAATAGCACTGAACATTATAAGCTTTTTCATTCAGATTTGTTATATATAGACAGATATATAAGATCTTCAGCTTTAGTTTTCATGGTTTATAAATTAAAAACCACAGAAATGTTGTGTTTTCCAGCGGCTGAAGCTTTAGTGTGCTGCGGTTTGAAATGAGTTCTGACGAACATTGACTTTATCTTTGCACCCTTTCGATCTCTTTTTCTGAATGTGAAATGAGTGTAAAACATATTTGTTGTTCTCGCCTGGTTCCCCGCGGGTCGCTTTGGGACGCGTTTCTCATATATTCTGAGCTCTGCTATCAATGTGGCTTAAAGGCGCTTTAATTAAAACTAGAGCACAAAGTATCATGACATCTGGCCCGAAATCTAATGCAACATTCACTGCATTTACTGGCAATCAGCGTTTCACCGTACAGCCTCCCGGTGTCCTTAAGCCAGCATTAAATGAGATCTCACACACACACACACACACACACCCCAAGTGCCCACATCTCATTTTCTGAATAAATAAAACCATACGGCTGATGGAAATGTGTAGATGTGTTCATCTCAGCACTAACATAAAGAACTAGAAAGTACCACATTTAGGCCCTGTTTACACGAGAACGCTCGCGGGTGAAAACGTAAAAGTATTTTATCGGATGTGCCTTTCGTTTACACGGCGACGGCGTTTTTGAGGCTTAAAAACGCAAAAAAGTGAAACCCTCCAGAGTGGAAATCTTAAAAACGCTCCACCGTCGCGTTCCCGTCTAAAGGGTAAAAACGGTAAAAACACAAAAGTCTGCTAGACAGTGAAGGCGTCGCGTACACGTTTACGTCACAGGCATGCGCCAGTACAGGACAATAACAAAACATTATCAAACTAAAATATAGCATTCATTTCATTGACCAAAAAAATAATAATTCTGAGCGACACACGAAGAGCACCGAGGGTTAAAGCAGCAGCTTTACCGTATTAAACATGACAAACTGTGTCAGCGTCTCTTTCACTTTCAGTGCTCCACATCGCCACCTAGCCGTCTGGAGTGCACACTACATCCAATCTCACACACTTCTGCGTCACCTTATTCACGCAGATTTCCCCCCCATAACGCTAGTCTAAACGCAGAATAAAAAGTGATAACGCAACGCCACTTTTGTGTTTTCTCTTCAGATCGTTTCCATGTAAACATAGCCTAAGTCACACTCTCATTTCTCTTGTATAATTCCACATGCATTGTGTTTGTGTGTGTGATCATTTGATGCATGAGTGTCATGTAAAGACAAGCTCTGACATGTAAACGTCTCGTACCTGCGGCTTTAAATACATCCGTCAGAAGAAGGGAGATGTGGATGTTCTGTCACTCGCACTGAATGAAGCTTCACTCCCTGAAGAACAGAAACCAGGTGCACACTCAGCTCAGCAAACACAAGGTGCAAAGCAAACACTTCTTTCTCTAGTTGATGTGTGGGTTTGCACTACGACTATGCAGAGCACTTCTGTTGAGCAACTTTAAATGCATTGAAAAACTATTTTTTTTAAACATGCATAAAAACATTTACATTATAACTAACAAATAAAATCAGTTGTACGCTATAAACACACTTCAGGGGTCAGATGCATGAACGGTTTCTTAAGAACTAGCTGTTGCATGTCATTGGTCTTATTGCAAATGATTAATCCATGCATATGTTTTTTTAAATGTAAAATACAAAACAAATTTAAAAATTTAATGCATAAAACAGTTGCATAATAGCTAACAAAAAAAAAATCACTTGTACGCCATAAACACTCTACCAAACACACTTCAGGGGTCAGATGCATGAACGGTTTCATGTCATTGGTCTTATTGCAAATGATTAATCCATGCATACGTTTTTTTAAATGCAAAATCCAAACAACAACTTACTATTCAGTCTTTTCAGATTCAATCTACGTTTTATCAAACAGGTTGTTTTTTTTTTAAAGTCAACAAACTTATTGAAAAACTTTTTTTTTTTTTTAAACATGCATAAAACAGTTGCATAATAACTAACAAATAAAATCAGTTGTACGCCATAAACACACTCTAACAAACACACTTCAGGGGTCAGATGCATGAACTGTTTCATGTCATTGGTCTTATTGCAAATGATTAATCCATGCATACGTTTTTTTAAATGCAAAATCCAAACAACAACTGACTATTCAGTCTTTTTAGATTCAATCTACGTTTTATCTAACAGGTTTTATTTTAAAGTGAACAAACTTATTGAAAAACTTTATTTTTTTTTAAACATGCATAAAACAGTTGCATAATAACTAACAAATAAAATCAGTTGTATGCCATAAACACACTAACAAACACACTTCAGGGGTCAGATGCATGAACTGTTTCTTAAGAGCTGGTCCTTGTAATTGGTCTTATTGCAAATGATTAATCCATGCACATGTTTTTTAAATGCAAAATACAAACAACAACTGACTAATCAGTTTTTTTAGATTCAATCTACATTTTATCAAACAGGTTTTTTTTAAAGTTAACAAACTTATATAAACAGATAAACTCGCAATTGCAAGAAAAGAGTCAGAAGTGCGAGCTTATTTCTCTCAATTCTGACTTTATAGCTCGCAATTCTGACTTTTTATCTCGCAATCCTGAGAAATAAAGTCATTTTTGAGATAAAAAGCAATTATCTTTTGTTTTATTCCGTGGCGGAAACAAGCTTCCAGTCAGAGCATTGTGAAAA
The DNA here is from genome assembly GCF_949152265.1 of Phoxinus phoxinus. Lineage (NCBI taxonomy): Eukaryota > Metazoa > Chordata > Actinopteri > Cypriniformes > Leuciscidae > Phoxinus > Phoxinus phoxinus. The sequence goes on from NC_136897.1 coordinate 28,339,186, forward strand.
CAAAGTACTTAACGAACAGTAGTATGTTGATTAGCACGATGCCTGATCCTCCTGTGCTACTGTAAACTCACACTACGAGCCCTGAGGGACTGAAGAGTGAGACACGGTTGTTTAATATTCCTCCCACCGTGAACCTGAAAGCCTGTTCCGCGGAACTGAACTCTTCTGAAACCTCACGAGGCGTGTCGAAACTTCAAGAACACACAGAGAACGTTTACTAATGGTTCCTGACGCACGAGGACTGTCACACACCTGTGGTGGGAACAAACCAGTTTCAGCACAAAAGCGACTCAGAGACACGTTTAGATAATGAGTTTCATTCTCGGCATTTTTGTTGCGTTCAGGGTTGTAAATCTGTTCAAAATTCTGTCAATTAGGATTGAAAATAATGTGAAAGAACCTAAGGGTTCTTATAAACACATGATAATAATACAGCAACAATGCTCGACACTTTGGAAGCCTACCTGAGAACAAACTCGAGCACAGATTCCTTGTGTGTCGCAACACTAACGCATTCTGGCCTGCAGCTAAACGACAGCGAACACATTTAATTAGAGAGAGTAGCACTGAGTATTTATTTAAGAGCTGTTTGCTCAGGTAAATCGAGTGTTTCTGAATTTGAGCCAGATATTTGAGCTCATTTCTGGTTTGTCGTTGTTAAACGGAAGTTGCGCTGGTCTTTTTCCCGCCATTGTGACGTATATCCGAGTGAACGGCTTCGCGAACAAGAACAAATGTGTGAATTAAGTTCTTACGTTTTTATGCCCTACAAATGTGACCCACATCTTCGTCTTCAACGATGTTATCTTTTATTATGAAAAGCCAAAGCTGTTGTCAATTGAATATGTTAATTTCTTTATCTTGAATGCAAAAATCTTCACTCACAAGCAAAAATGGCTAAAGTCTCCTTTGTCTTGCTAAATTTAACTATTTTATTTCACCCCTTAGACTTATAAATAACAATAAAAGTGGGATTTTTTTTATGCGACATGAGGACTTAAAGATATGATTTAAACTTATTATTGTGGTTTTCTTTTTTCTGTGTAGGCCTACAATAAAACTTTTATCTACGCAAATCAATGATATTTATGTTTTGTTTCTGTTGTTATGATTGTTCAAGAGATATAACCATGCTTCCTGCCCTGATTTTGTATGTATAAATTATGCAATTAAAAAAAACAAGAACAAAGGTAGGACGGGGCTTTATTGTGTTCGTTGGGAATTAATTGGATGATTGTGGTTTGCTATTGGTGGATCTCATGTGAGTGACAGGTTGCCCCGCCCTCGTCAGAGATGTCACTGCCAGAGGGAGAAATTATTTTCATTAAAGATTAGTATTTATTATTATTATCAAAGAGGCACATGGATTTAAAAAATAATGATGTGCATAAATCATTTATAATAAACTGTAATATTCCATTAAAAATGAGGAAAGTTCATTTTGATTTCATTGTGATACATATTTGAATGTAAAATAAATTACATTTTACCATCTGCAAGGCAAAAAAAAAAAACATCAACAGATTTTTTTTTTTTTTTTTTAAAGATAAACATGTGTCATGTGATGCAAAGTCTTCCATGGGACTGTGTGTATCCCGAGTTAAAGCTCAGTTTATGTTACTCTGCACATATGTTCTCAATCACTGCAGCATCTGTTGATGTGGTTAAAAATGCTCAGATTAAAAGAAGTTGATTTGGTGAAGGTTACGCTGATGCTTCATCCTGTATTCTTTAACACTAATCCTCACATTATTACTAATGTGATGCTCTGGAAGGCAAGGAAAAACCACTATGGTTTTTAAAACAAGATGCAGCAAATAAGCAAGCGTTTAGTTCTACAATACTTGTTCATCAAGAGTGGCAGAGACCAAGAAAGTGACTCATATTTACAATGAGCTTGTTAATGTAAAGCTGAGAGTTAATGTGATCTCAACCGCAGGCTGTAAAAGCACTCCTCCGCTTTCCTTCCACCGGGAACTTATTATTTTATTACTGCAGTATTGATCTAGTTATGATTATCTGTGCTGTATGATACACATGGAATAATACTCATGCATATGTGTATCCTTTTCTCTAGGGTTGCACAGTTGTGGTGCGAAATATTAATGGTGTGCTCTTAAAAATATGAAATATTGTGGTGCACTCTTAAAAATACTGATATGAAGAACCTAATGAAATATCAAAACTGTTTACTCTCTAAAGTAAAAATATATTATATATCCAAATAATTTACTTTATCAGTGAACACTATAATCATACACATCATATTTATGATTGTTAGCAGCTGCTTTACATATGACTTACATATGAGGAAAAGCACAAGCATTTTACATCAAATTATTAAATTATATTATATTATATTATATTATATTACATTATATTATATTATATTATATTATATTATATTATATTATATTATAGGCTATTATATTATATTATTACATTATATTATAATGTTAAATTAATTCCAAAGTGTAGAAAAGATAATCGACATTCCTGTCATGCTGGTGTTTTCTTAACCACAAAATAATAAATCATTTAGACTATAACTATAAACTTAAAAAAAAAAAAAAGATTTGACTTGCAAATGAGTTCCTCCTAGACGGCCCTCCTCCTCCCACGCGGATTGGTCGCGCCGGAGCTCATTAGCATGCGGTGGGCGTGTCGGAGTGTATCGGTCAGATGAATGAGTAGAGCGCGTCAGTCGCGCGTCAGTCGCGCATCGGGCAGCGAGCGAGGAATCAGCCGCTCACAGGCGCTCATAATGCGGCTGTTACTGTGAACTCATCCCGCTCCCGTTCCCTGTGACGCCAACACTGAACGGGAAACATGTGGAACACTAACAGAGGAACATGCCTTCGCAGCAAAGGAGAGTTATGGGTAAGTTTCTTACATTCATGGACAACTGAATTATCATGGCATCAAAATCTCTTAAGAGTATATTTGATATGTTTTTAATAATATCTTTAATTCGGGATTTTATATAATCCAGATTCATCCTAATACTTATATCAATTTTAAATGTATATGAATCAAAGTCTAATAAGTATTTGAATGGATGTTATGATTTTGGATTATATATATCTTTAATCCATGATTTTTTATTTAATCCAAATGTGCATCCTAATACGTAGCCTATACCAATTCTATATAGGCTATAGCCTATATGAATCAAAGTCTAATAAGTATTTTGATGGATTTTTCTAAAGATTTGTGTGTGTGCGTGTGTGTGTGAGTGAGAGAGAGAGAGAGTGTGTGTGTGTGTGTGTGTGTGTGTCTGAGAGAGAGAGAGAGAAAGTGTGTGTGTGTGTGAGAGAGAGAGAGTGTGTGTGTGAGAGAGAGAGTATGTGTGCGCGCGCGTGTGTGTGTGCGCGCGTGCGTGTATGTGTATGCGTGTGCGTGTGTGTTAAAAAAAATAGTTGTGCGAGCATAAAGTATTATTATTTAGTTTGCAGTTTCATCACAATCCCTTAAAATTTTTTTATTGATAATCATAGTTTCTGTCGAAAAACATTTGATTTAAAGTTGATTTGACAGTCGATTGTTTAAAACTGTGGCATCACCAAATAAATTACACTGAGAGAAATATTCTAGAAGCATTGCAGACCGTTTGAAAGAGGTTTAAATATTAAATATTAATATCTTTCGATTGTAAAATAACTACAGAAATTGTGGTTATCATGGTAAATAATTGGGTAAATATTAATATATTAGTGTGGATGTTGTTAGTCCAACCATCTTACTGTCCAACTAATGCATAATTTATCTGCATTGCTTTCTTGATTATGATTATGTATTCCATTTGATTTTCAAAGTGATGCTTCTTCACTTATAGTTCTGTAGCTTCCAAACTAAACACTTTTTGTTGTTTATTTTTAGGGTTTGTTCATCCTCCTCTTGTACACCGGTCCTCTCTCCTGCTCTTCAAATTTCAGTCACCTCATCTATAAGATAAAAGAAGGATTATCTAAAGGGACACTCATAGGGTCTATCGCTGCGGACTTAAACCTGGGTCTTTCCAGTGATCCCTCTCGCTCGTTCAATCTGGAGCTGAAGACGAACAGCCAGCAGTACGTGACTCTGAACAACACGACGGGGGAGCTTTTCACATCAGCCGTGGAGATCGACAGAGAGACCCTGTGCGCCGAGTCCCACGAGGGCCAAGGCTGCGCAATCTTCCTCGACGTGCTAATCCTTCCTCAGCAGTACTTTCAGCTGGTTAAGATTAAAATCATAATCGAGGATGTCAACGACAACCGTCCGCATTTCCCCGTCGACGAAATCAGGGTTTCCGTCCCGGAAAACGCCCCTGTTAACGCCAGGTTCGCGGTTGAGCAATCCGCAGTGGATCCTGACATCGGGATTCACAGCGTTCAAACGTACTGGCTTGTTAACGACTACGGGTTTTTCACGTTAGACGTAGAGGAGAACGAAGGCGGGGAGCTGACGCCGTTCCTCATAATAACCGAGAATCTTGATAGAGAAGCGCACGCGGAGTACGTGACTGATATAATCGCTGAGGACGGAGGAACTCCACCGCTTTTAGGCACTGCCACTCTGAGGATTATCATTACTGACGTCAACGACAATTGCCCTAAGTTTACAGAGTCGCAAGTGAACGTTACTCTTTATGGGAACGCCACTAAAGGCGCGCAATTGGCTCGTCTACAAGCCCACGACCCAGACGAGGGGGAAAACGCCTTGATCACGTATTCCTTCAGCGAACGGGTCACCCAAGAAAGCAGAAACCTGTTTCATTTGGATACAATCACTGGAGTTCTTAAGCTAGCAGGGAAGATAGACAACAACACCGGAAAGCTATACAAGCTAATCGTACTGGCTAACGGGCCGACGTGTATTCCAGAAGTTGCGACGGTCACCGTTCATGTTATCCGACAGCTTTCCGGACCTCCGGCCGTTGTGCCGCGTTACATCGCGTCCGAGAAAGACGGTGTTGTCAGTCTAAGTGAATCAGAGCCACCGTTTACACCAATTGCTTTTTTTACCATTAAAAACACAGAGCCACAAGGGAAGATAGAGTGTTTTCTGGAAACTACCGGCCCGTTTCGGCTTGTACCTTATGAGCGCTTTAAAAACGAGTACCTGCTTGAGACCACCGAACCACTGGATTATGAGCAGCAACAGGATTATGAAATGGTCGTTGTGGTTCGTAACGCTCACGGATTAGTAGGTAACACCGTGGTTAAGGTCCATGTGTTGGACGTTAACGACAACGCTCCGGTTTTCAAGCAATCCTTCGTTGAGATCACAGTGGAGGAGAACAACCCACCGAACACGTTCCTCGTTCAGCTTCAGGCGACCGACGCGGACAGTGAAAGCAGGGGTCAGGTTTACTATCTACTCGGTGCCGACGCTCCCACCATTTTTGGCTTGGATAGGTCAACCGGGGTTTTGTCGGTGTCCACTTCTCTTGACCGCGAGGAAAAGGAGACGTACCGATTCATGGTGCGAGCCGTCGACCGCGGGACGCCGAGAAAAGAGTCGATTGCCACCGTGATTATAACCGTGCGGGATCGCAATGACAACAGCCCTCGGTTTATCAACAAGGACTTTACTTTCTTCGTGCCGGAGAACTTTCCAGGATTCGGGGAGATTGGCGTGCTTACGGTTACGGATGCGGACGCCGGGGAAAACGGATGGGTGGCGTTGTCAATCCTAAACGGGAGTGACATCTTCGTGATTGACACCGGACGAGGCGCGTTACGCGCCAAAACCCCTTTGGATCGGGAACAGCAGGGAACGTACTATGTGTGGATCGAGGCGATCGATGGAGGCGAACCGGCTCTTTCTTGCATCACAATGGTGACCGTTCTCCTCCTAGACGTGAACGATAACCCTCCCACTGTTCTGTTCCCTCAGTCCAACCAATCGTTCATGCTGGTGCTTCCCAACACGCTTCCAGGAACGTCGATAACGGAGGTCTATGCGGTGGACCGGGACACGGGAATGAACGCTGTTATTGCCTACAGCATCATCAAGAGAACTGACGGAGAACCGGGATCGTTTGATATCGACCCGTACACGGGAAACATCACCTTGAGGAAAGCCTTGAACAATCGAGGACTTTACAGTTTGTGGGTCAAAGTGAGGGATCACGGTCAACCAGAACTGTACTCCACTGTGCTGGTCAACCTGTTTGTGAATGAAACGGTCAGCAATGAGACGCTCATTCAAAGCTTGTTGTCCAGAGCGGTAGATATCAATGATGGTGAGGATCCTCCGGTTAAGGAAGGGAGGGAAGGAGATCGAGTGCCAAATCCGTGTGGCGAGTTGATGATGGTGTTGCTCGCGCTTACGGTGACCTGCCTCGGACTGTTTCTGACCGTCGTGTCATTGGTGACGTTTATCTGCTGCAAGAGAAGAAAGCCGAAAAAGAAGAGGTTAGACATTGAGATTCCTTTAAAACTCAACCATGAAATGGTGGACAAGAACCCAATGGAGATTTCAAACATATGACACTTGCCTGCTCAGCAAAAGACTGCCCAAACTATTCTGTTTACAATGTGTTTTGTGAAGATATATTGTATATACGGTATGTTTTATATAACTATGATGAAATCTACAAATATATATATTGAGAGGATCGATGCAAAATATAAAGATTTTGCTCTTTGCATTTGCTGCCCAACATGCTTTTAATGTATCTTACAACGGTGCCCTCAGCAGTGTGTTGTGTCAAACTGTCCACGCTCGTTTATATGCCTGTCTTTGCATTCATCTACAGGGACGTCGTTCTCCCAATGGCTCCCGTTCGGATGTAATGCTCCTCATGTTTGTCCTCCACCTTTCCAACAGAGATGAGAAACGAATGCCACGTTGATTTCTCAGTGATTTGCAGAAGTTGTGTTTTCCGTAGGATACTAGGCTGGTGTGCAATTAATCTCTTGAGCCCCAAAATGTCTTGGTTTTTCTCCAACTGGTTTGTGATGAATTCTTAACGTTTGTTTGTGCACTTTTTTTCAAAGAGGCTAATGCAGCATTTCTCCGATCTTGTTTCTCTGGTGTGCAAGCAAAGAATTCGTGAACATTAAAGTGCTTTATTTTCTTATTAATAGCTTGGATATGTTGTTTTTTCATGTGTTAGCAACTAAACTGGTGGGGTTTTTTTATTGCATGACTCAGCAGTAACTGCTCAAAACATTAATCAACTGGATATACACTGTCAATTTGTCAAGATATTGTTCTTGGGAATCTAAATCATTATGAGAATTCAAAGACCACATCTCAGTGTTTGATTTGATCTTGTCTACACTGTTAAGTTGAAGTGCCTCTATCTTGAAATGTCTACACAAAGCATTGAATTTTTTTCTTGTAAGAGAGATAAAATCCGAAGGGTTATTGAGAAAACGTCTTATCAGAAACCACAAACTTGTTTACACAAATTCTGCTGTTGTTCGAAAAGCAACGGAAGAGATCTTGTGTGATTATATTTTCTGAGAAATACACAGAACTGTATTGCACAAGTCTTCAGAACATGAAAGTTACACGAGTATCACTTATAATTGTTGTGGTGTGATTGGCATCTCGTTCTGTCCTTTTTTAATCTACCTCTTTGTGTCGGACCAATGGGATGGTTTCTCCAGTGTCCCGACCCATCGCAGAGGTCAGATCAGGAGTGTGTGTTTAGCTTGTCATCGCTCGTGAACACCATTCAAGCTCTCTGAAAAACAGCCATGGCCACACGCCACCTCTATTATTCCAAAAACCAGTTTGGTTTCATTTTTCCCTTTCTCTCTCTGGATCTCTCTGCAACACTCACAATGGAAAGCAGTCATTTAAAACCACCACAAGAAGCAGGAGGACAGATAATGTATCGAGGCTTTGCGGTGCACAGGTTGCGAGTAGGGCCTGTCACCTGAGGTCAGGTTCACCGCTTAAGCTGCTTACTTCACCAGCAACATGTGTTCAGAAACCAGCAGGAGACTCAAATCCACCGGAGAACATTTTCATCTGCGGGTCAAAATCAAGCATCTTACAGCGCATTATTAACTTGGTGGTGTTAGTGATGCCAATGTCAAGGGTTCGGGATTTTTATATAATATATTCCCCAAATATATTGTAGGTTGCTTCAGATAAGAGCATTTGGCAAATGCATTACATTCACTGAAAAAACTATTTTCACTCAAAGATTTATTTTCTTTGTATTTTTTTCTTGTTTTCTAAAAATATCTAAAAAAAAATTAAATCAAGATCCAATTACGTACTTGAGAAACTAAATTACTTCTTGTTTTATGAAAAATGTATCAAACTTATGCTTAAAACAAGAACGAATATCTGCCAATGCGGTCAGAAAAATTATTAGTTTTAATTTTTGAATTAAGTTGATTTTTCTGACCCCAATGGAAGACATTGTTAGTTGCAAGTATAAACTCGCTTAATTGTGATGATTTTGTTCAGAAAACAAGACTTAATATGTCTAAAGTCCTTTTGCATTTCATGTAAATGATGATGAAATTTGATTTTGTTTTTTCCAGTACAAATATCTAAACATTCGAATATTCAATAAAAATAAACAAATATCGAGTCGAGAGACTTGATTTGAGATGCAAGATCTCATGTTAGATTCTGGAAATGCATCTACGGATCAAATGTATACCTTGAATGCAATGCAAGTCACTTTGGAAAAAACGTGAAAAACACTACAATAATCTCCAATTATTTACAACTTCGAAAAATATTTTTTGGACAGGGCAGCATTATAACCAAACCTTCAGCGAGGGTCAACATTGGCCGTGATTTAAAGTGACTGATCATTTATTTTTAATGAGCGTTGATGAATTGAGGTGACTCTGCAAATGAGCCAATAGTTACTCACTCTCTAAAGTTAAACTCTGTATATCACCAATAGAGTTTGAACTCAAATCAGATTATTCAAGTTCAAAGTGAACTTCCCTCAACACAATATTTTGATGACTGAGTTCAGTAAAGAGCCGTTTAAACAGCTTTGATTATAAAAGGAGCATTCGAGTTCTGTCATATTATGCTTGCAGTAAGAAGAATGTGTAAAACATTATGCTATGCGTTTGCTACGGTGATCTGAGTGTTTTTAGCGTGTTTTTAGTTGATTACATCTATGCATTTAGCAGACGCTTTTATCCGAAGTGACTTGCATTGCATTCAAGGTATACATTTGATCTGTAGATGCATTTCCAGAATCTAACATGAGATCTTGCCTCTCAAATCAAGTCTCTAGACTCGGTTCATGGTTCAGTTGCATCTTTTTTTGTCCATTTTATAAGTGAAGTGAATGGGTTAACAGCACATGCACTGCAGCAAGCCGCAGGATTTCATGTTTGCAGCACAAACTGAAGTTTAATACACTGTAAAAAATATTTTAATTATTTGTAGGGCTATCAAAAGATGAATCGTGATTAATCACATCCACAATAAAAGTTTGTGTTTACATAATATATGTGTGTGTACTGTGTAGAATTATTATGTATAAATACACACACATTCATGTATATATTTAAGGAATAATTGCATTTATATACTGTATATACATTTATATAATTTTTATTATATATAAATATTTTATATATAAATATAACCAATTTTTCTTAAATATATACATGATTGTGTGTGTTTTTATATATATAAATAATTATACACAGTATACACACATATATTACACTGTTTTTATTTTGCACAAACACAAACTTTTATTTTGGATGCGATTAATCGCGATTTATCTTTTGACAGCCCTAATTATTTGTAATCACAACTTTTTTTCCTTTGTCAAATCAACTTAGATAATGTAGTTCAGATAACATAATATTTTGAGTTTCTATTGATTAAACCAATCTCCTTCATTGCATTAACTCAATTGTTTGATTTTAATGAACTCAAATTTTTAAGGCAACTTACTTTTTTAAGTTACACCAACAATATTTTTTTACAGTTTAGCGTTTAAGGTTTGTTTAAATCACTAACCCTAAATATGAGTGATAATAACAATGCAATTGTTATTGCAATGTATTAAGCAAACACTTTGCTGCCTTAAATTTTTCACTGTAAAAAGTGTTTAGTTCACTTATTTAATAATTTGAAGGCAACGGGTTTACTCAATTTTTTTAAGTAAATAAACGTAATGCTTAATTGAAAAAAATAAGTTATGTGAACTTGACAAATCCACTTTACTTAATTTTTTTTGATTAAGCATGAAGTTTATTTACTTCATAATTTTAAGGCTTTCCTCAATTCAAGTTGTCAACTGATCACTTTTTACAGTATCAACTTGGATTTTTAAGTCATTTCAACTTAAATTACATTAAACTGACAAAAACATGAGTTGAATCTGGTATAACTTTGCTTATAAAAAGCTAACCATTTATAATTGCTGTATAAAAGTTGCTTAACTTATTTTGAAGAGTATGAGCAATATAAAAACATATGTTGTCATAACTTATTGATCATATACATTTTTACTGTGTAGAAGTAGGCTACACTATATTATGCAAGAGTACAGTAAGTGTTTTTCACTCCTCTTCTGTTATTCAATGTTCACTATGATGGGGTACGGTCGGGTCACATTTAATCTGAGCTTGATTACTTATGTCACTCTATAAGTATGTGTGTATGTTCTTACTCCTCCAGTCCAGTGTACAATCGGCTTTTCTCTCCGCTTTCCTGGCCAGACGATTGTGTGTCTCGCCCGAGACCAACACAAACAGAACATTAGCCTGTGGACGGACGGCCTGATTGCGTTCGCTGTGTGATGATGGAGAACCTGCGAGAGACGCACAACAAACATTGCTGATTAATAAAACACTTTATTCCCGTCCTGCTCCAGCTCTCGCTCTGATTGCTGCTTGACATTAAATGTGCGGCGACCAAACAAGGCTGTTAAAAATAAAAATGTAACTCGGGTTGTGTTGTCCATTGGGCTTATAGTGTTTAAAGCACAATTACTATCATTTTTCTCGTTAAAAATGAGTTGAGTTGGTTTATGCTTGTATCATTTTCTCCAATCTTGGCACTGTCTGTGTGCTTCCCGAAAACCTGACCAACATGTTTCTATGGACTCTTGACACTGTTTACCATTCCTCATAACACGATAACCACCTACTTTGCAGATGAAAGGTGATTCAAATTGACTCGTTGCCTCAACGGCCGCAGATTTTACTTTACAGATTATGAGGTGCGACGATTCTGCCACAATTCAAAACAGAGTCAAATGCGTCTGCAAAGTGGATATGAAAGTTGGCAGGGTTGCCAGGTCTGCGTAACAAAACTTGCTCAGTGTGGTTAAACAAAAGTATAGCACAAAATCAGCCCTATCCCAAATATTAAAACTCAAAATATGCCGCTCCCATTCCTAAAACATGCATCTGCATTACACACAATTCACTGTATATTAATTAGTCCTCACAAAACACATCATCTAGCACAGTTCATTGTTAGAATGTAAAATGGGTAATGTTAATTTCCTCTTGAAATAAGCTTAAAATAGGCTATCTTAAATGTAACTCGACACCCTTGTCTCATTGAATATGCAAATGAGCCCCGCCTCCACTCGCTCAGAGATCCACTGGTTGACGATCACGCGTTGATCTGGGGTGCGTTTCCCGAAAGCATCGTAATGCCTAGTTCACACTACAGGATTTTAAGCCCGATTTAAGCCTGATTTGCAAATCGTTGAGCTCGCCGACAGGTCGGGTTGTTATCGCGTACAAATCGCGGGGGATTAGCGGCCGATGAACGCTCGCCAATCTGTTAGTATGAAAGAGCCAACAACGCATCAAAGACGCTCGCAGACACCTCGCGGACGAGTCGTCGAGCCCAGAAAAATATCTAGCATGCTAGATATCCGGAGCTGTCGCACGACTCAACCACATGTGATGTCATGAGCTACAGCCAATCAGAGCAAGGCATGGGTTGAGGTCACCGGGAAAATCCGCGTTTTTTTTTTTCTCAGAGCAAATCATCGCGCAAACAGTTTGCAGCACTAATTTCTGTCTTACGTCCATATTCAAACAAACTCGCGTGTTGTGTACTTGTGTTCTTCTTCGCTGGGTAGTGGCGCACGTGCTGTATTGCGTCATTTCCGGTTCGTTTTATCGCGTGATTTTTTATGACAAAACGTGGTTTGTACACAAGATAGAATCATTGGCTGACAGAGTTGTTGTCAACTCGTGGAGTGCGTTACCTTGTGTTGCGGATCAATCACGTTGTGTCGTGTGTGTGAACAGCTCAACAACTTGAACACTCCTGATTTCACAGAGAGCGAGTCATGTAGTGTGAACCGCACAGTTCAGCCCGACGGTTTAAAATCCTGTAGTGTGAACACGCCTTTAGCCAACTATGGTCGCAAGTTCCGTCGTTATCAGTATAGTTCAACGATTTGGTGTTTCCCAAAACCATCGTTCCAACGAACGTTCGCAAACAGCATCGCAGACTTGTGTGGTTGGAACGACAGTGGTTAGAAGCAGAGTTTCTAGTTTACATGAGATGTAGACTGAATAAATCCTTATCTTTAGCAAAAAAGCAAGCTGACATTCAGTGCAACCCGTGTTATTTATTTAGAATACATACAAATGTATTTTACGTCTTTTAGTTTGTCAAGAGATTTAAAGCACCGTTTTTGAAGACTGCGCATGTGCGAACGTGCTCAACTATGTTACTAGGTACTAAGAACGAGCCAAATATTGAGTCTGGTAATAAAGCAAAATAACTGAGAAAAATTAGAAATGGTCTTCAGATGCCATGTCTGTAACTTATATGACAAAATCTAGCGTTAATACGATCTCAAACTGATAAAATAAGTGATTAGTCCACCACGTGCGAGACGGCATAAACCAACGCGGTTGAACGATACTTTGCGATACAGTTTCGGGAAACAGTCGTGACTCGCTAGTTGATTTCTCCAACGATGCATCGTACGTACTATGGTAGTTAAGCAGCGAGATATATAGCTGTACGGGAAACGCAGCCCTGATTGGTTACAAGGTAGTTTGTGACGTCCAGCGATTTCAAACCGTGTTTTTGAGACTGTCTTTGGTTCACTGCAGTTTTAAGCAGAAAATACTAAGCAATGCTGTCGACTTATGAATCTACACATGGTTTGTGTTAAAGCGTATTAAAAACACCACATGGACACATAAACTACATTAAAGCTGTGTTTTCACCACAGAGGGACTTTAAAAGTAGCCCAGTTCTGCAGGATAACCACGGACTTGGCAACCCTGGTGAATCGTGTCCCAAAAAGACTGTCTGGGAACATTAAGAAAGTCATTCTTTTACATATTTAAACACCTGTGTTGCCTTCTTGCTCATTACTGTCAGTTTGCTTAAATGAACATGTTAAAGTGTAAGGTGCAAACACAGGAAATGACATCGCCCTGACCTCATAACTCAGCCGGTCCTCTGATGTGTGCTCTGCTTTTCTTGGCTCTGTCGGGTCAGACACGGGGAACTGCAAACAGTCTTGTTATTATTTCATTACATTTCATCAACTGATGTTTTTATAGAGCAGATATGTGATGGTTCTTTTACAAATATTAATTTGAGGATTTGGTGTCGGGCTGAGCAGATTTAGATGTGCGTCGCGTCTCGTTCTGTTGTGTTTAAAGTTAAACTCCCCCTGTAGTCAATAATGTTCTCCCTTAAAACTCATCTTTGATCATAAAAAATACATATTTAAATGTTTTGTCCTTGAAAAAAAATTCTTCTTGCCTTAAAATATCTTGAATGTAACTCGACACCTTTGCCTCATTTGGTATTCGCGCTTCTATGAATATGCAAATGAGCCCCGCCTCCATTCACTGAACGATCCACTGGTTGACGATCACACGTTGATCTGATTGGTCAAGGTAGTGTGTGACGTCAGAAACACCAGCGATTTCAAACCGTGTTTTTGAGACTGTCTTTGGTTCACTGCAGTTTTAAGCAGAAAATACTCAGCAATGCTGTCCACTTATGAACTTACACATGGTGTGTGTTAAAGCAGATTAATAACTCCACATAGACACATAACAACATTAAAAGCTTGATTTACACCACAGGGGGACTTTAAAGTTTGCATGAAATGGAAGTTGTGATAGGATTTTAAACACTTCTCGGATGAGAACAACTGTAGGGCGGGGCTTGATTGTGTCTGTGGGGAACTGATTGGATGGTTGTGGTTTGCTATTGGTGGATCTCATGTGAGTGACAGGTGGCCCCGCCCTCATCATCACAGAAGAGAAGAGATGTCGCTGCTATTCTGATTCAAGATTACGAGGCACGGAAAAATCATTTATAATAAATACTGCAATATTTAATGGAAAAACAAGAATTGTCTAACTTGATTTTATGAACAGCACAGTTGGTGCCGAGCGTTTGACAGCGTGCCATTCTCTTCCTTTAGAAAGCGCTGGATCTGAAATTACGTTCAATTATTAAACGCGTAGACAGCAAGTAATTACTATCAGTCATGGGCCGATCCTGTTACCAGATCGCTCTTATAGTTCCTCCTATGCTTTGAATCCAAACAAACGCGGTCACACAATGGCTCTCGGGATCGGGTTCCTCCGTCACGGACCGCGCCACCGTTCCCGTTATGACATCGGATCCGTCTTCATCTTCTCACTCCTGTCTCCGCATTTCAATAATGCATTCACATATCATTCTCCTCCCAAAAATCTCGGCCTTTGATCTAACAGGTCTTTCAGGGCCCGTGATGCAATAGGAAATAATCCAATCCAAGCCTTTTGATCCTCGTCCGGATTATGTTGCTGATTTCGTTCCCATTTCCCACTCTATATCTGTCGCTGCCTCGGTGTATAAGTGAAGATGACGGGCCTGTGAAAGCTTTGCGGATTTGTTTTAAGACATAATAGCTGTTGTCAAAGCAGGAATGGAGCCAAAAACACAATAACACAAACAGCATCCAGAACTTGAATCGCAAAGCTGCTTGTTGTTCTGCCTTAGTTTGTTTAGTTAGTCATATCAAACTTTGTGACCTATTCACTACTGGTTATTGTCTGCTGTTGTAAGAGAAATTAATAGATACTGTATTTATCTCACAATTCTGACTTTTTATCTCAGAATTGCATGACGTAATGTCGCAATTGCGAGTTATAAAGTCAGATTTGCAAGTTATAAAGTCCGAATTGCGTGATAAAGTCACAATTGCGAGTTATAAAGTCAGATTTGCAAGTTATAAAGTCCGAATTGCATGATAAAGTCACAATTGTGAGTTCTAAAGTCAGAATTGCGTGTTATAAAGTCAGAATTGCGTGATATAAAGTCCCAATTGTGAGTTATAAAGTCACAAATGCGTGATATAAAGTCGCAATTGTGAGTTATAAAGTTGCAATTGTGAGTTATAAAGTCACAAATGCGTGATATAAAGTCACAATTGCGAGTTATAAAGTCACAATTGCGTGTTATAGTCACAATTGCGAGTTATAAAGTCAGAATTGTGAGTTATAAAGTCAGAATTGTGAGTTATAAAGTCACAATTGCGAGTTATAAAGTCACAATTGCGAGTTATAAAGTCACAATTGCGGGTTATAAAGTCACAAATGCGTGATAAAAAGTCACAATTGCGCGTTATAAAGTCACAATTGCGTGTTATAAAGTCAGAATTGTGAGTTATAAAGTCAGAATTGTGAGTTATAAAGTCACAATTGCGAGTTATAAAGTCACAATTGCGAGTTATAAAGTCACAATTGCGGGTTATAAAGTCACAAATGCGTGATATAAAGTCACAATTGCGAGTTATAAAGTCACAATTGCGTGTTATAAAGTCAGAATTGTGAGTTATAAAGTCACAATTGCGGGTTATAAAGTCACAAATGCGTGATATAAAGTCACAATTGTGAGTTATAAAGTCAGAATTGTGAGTTATAAAGTCACAATTGCGAGTTATAAAGTCACAATTGCGAGTTATAAAGTCACAATTGCGAGTTATAAAGTCACAAATGCGTGATATAAAGTCACAAATGCGTGATATAAAGTCACAATTGCGAGTTATAAAGTCACAATTGCGTGATATAAAGTCACAATTGCGAGTTATAAAGTCACAATTGCGTGTTATAAAGTCACAATTGCGAGTTATAAAGTCACAATTGCGTGTTATAAAGTCACAATTGTGAGATATAAAGTTGCAATTGCGAGTTATAAAGTCACAATTGCGTGTTATAAAGTCACAATTGTGAGATATAAAGTCACAAATGCGTGATGTTAAGTCACAATTGCGAGTTATAAAGTCAGAATTGTGAGTTATAAAGTCAGAATTGTGAGTTATAAAGTCACAATTGCGAGTTATAAAGTCACAATTGCGAGTTATAAAGTCACAATTGCGGGTTATAAAGTCACAATTGCGGGTTATAAAGTCACAAATGCGTGATATAAAGTCACAATTGCGAGTTATAAAGTCACAATTGCGAGTTATAAAGTCACAATTGCGGGTTATAAAGTCACAAATGCGTGATATAAAGTCACAATTGTGAGATATAAAGTCACAATTGCGAGTTATAAAGTCACAATTGCGAGTTATAAAGTCACAAATGCGTGATATAAAGTCACAATTGCGAGTTATAAAGTCACAATTGCGAGTTATAAAGTCACAATTGCGGGTTATAAAGTCACAAATGCGTGATATAAAGTCACAATTGCGGGTTATAAAGTCACAATTGCGAGTTATAAAGTCACAATTGCGTGTTATAAAGTCACAATTGTGAGATATAAAGTTGCAATTGCGAGTTATAAAGTCACAATTGCGAGTTATAAAGTCACAATTGCGTGTTATAAAGTCACAATTGTGAGATATAAAGTTGCAATTGCGAGTTATAAAGTCACAATTGCGAGTTATAAAGTCACAATTGCGTGTTATAAAGTCACAATTGTGAGATATAAAGTCAGAATTGCGAGTTATAAAGTCACAATTGCGTGTTATAAAGTCACAATTGCGAGTTATAAAGTCACAATTGCGTGTTATAAAGTCACAATTGTGAGATATAAAGTTGCAATTGCGAGTTATAAAGTCACAATTGCGAGTTATAAAGTCACAATTGCGAGTTATAAAGTCACAATTGCGAGTTATAAAGTCACAATTGCGAGTTATAAAGTCACAATTGCGAGTTATAAAGTCACAATTGCGTGTTATAAAGTCACAATTGTGAGATATAAAGTTGCAATTGCGTGATATAAAGTCAGAATTGCGAGTTATAAAGTCAGAATAAAGTCGCAATTATCTTTTAAAATGTTTTATTCTGTGGCGGAAACAAGCTTCCAGACTTCACTGCAGATACGCAGAGTGCAGATTGTCTTATGAGAGCTTAATCTCATCATGCACATCAGTGTTGGAAATGAACTATTTAAACATAAATGAACCCCTCATTCAGTGGCTTAACCGTCTTCAAAACAGTGTAACCTGTCCAGATACCAGTAACCGCCCTCTCTCGCTTCAACTCGAGTAAGTTGGCAGAACTCAAACAGTTGAGTTCATCAGCTACATCAAATTTAAGTTAAGAAATGCAAAGTTTAAGTAAGCAGAACTGGCAGATTTCAATTTTGTACTTATACATTTTAATGGCTCTTAACTTGAAATTTTTTAATAAGTTAATTCATACATTGAAACCCGACATAACAGAAACTAAATTAGTATAGCAAAGCATTAAACACTACTAAATCTCTCAAATCTTGCACCCAAAAAACAAAATATAACACTTAATTTGAGCATTTACCCTCCCGTTTGAGTGTCATGGCAAAGCATGCTCGGAAGTTTGTCTAAATGAAGTTCATAAAACTCAAAACAATAAAACAATTTAGATTACTTAGAAAGTGTCAGTTTCGTGAACTCAAAAGAAAGTTCTGAATACTCATGAAAGTTAATTTGATTTAAGTAATTTGTTTAATTTGAGTTTGCCCTACTCAAACCAATTAATTATTTTGAGCGTTAGGGTTTATGTCTAATTCACTTTAGCGAATCAATTTATTACGACAAAATGTATTTTTCCAGTGCAGCTTTTCACATTTTCTGTTGTGTAGTGAAATATTTAGTTTAATATTTAGTTTGTTTTGAACTTTTTCGAGTTGTATTAGTTGCATTTAGTGTCAGTGAGTTATGTGTTCAAGTTTGATACTGTGACTCTGATCAAGATTATTGAAGTTTTATGCCAAATAAACACTGATCTGATGCGCAAAAAAACCCATTTGATCAAATATTTAAAGTAAATTTGATTTAAAGTAAAGATATTTCCCCATGAATAGCTTCGTGATCATTCAATAACAATATAATATGATTTGTTAGTTTTCATGGGTAATGCAATATTCAAGTATTATTTCTTAAAGAAGCTGTGATCATTTTCCCTGTATGATCGATTAGCTTCATTATACTGATTAATTTATCAGCAATAATCTATAACACATATGCAAATCCGTGCACCAAAATATTTTCTGCATTTCCCATCAGCCTCTCTGCTTTATAGTTTGTTCATAGCGTCTCATTTACATAATAATGATGTTTTGTGGATTTCAGACGCATTATTCACCGTTTCCTAATGTTTTATTTTTCTCGGAATCCCTCTAAATACTACACATAAATTCACACGGGAGAGAAATGGTCTGGTGTTTAATACGACCGACTGCCATAAAAAAAAGCATAAAAACCATAATCAACCTCCTGACAGCATAATGCATATTTGTGAAATATCTCTCATTTTTAATGCAGACAGCCATTGTTATTGCCATGACCTTATTTAATCCACTGGCAGATGATTCTTCTGTGGTTTAGGCCTGTATATGCAGACACGGCCCGTGTGTAAACCCCTCTTAAAGGAAAGTAAACCCCCTGGTGCTTTGACCTATTTCTGTACCTCATTGTTCACATGGCACTCAGAGTCTGGCCTTCACTGAACACCGTCATGTTGCTTTGCTTAAAGGGATACTCCACTTTTTTTGTAAATAGGCTCATTTTACAACTCTCCCAGAGATAAACAGTTTTACCGTTTTCGAATCCATTCAGCCGAACTCCGGGTCTGACGGTACCACTTTTAGCATGGCTTAGCATAGATCATTGATTCTGATGGGTCCAGTAGCATTTCTTTCCAAATGACCAACGAGTTTCAATATTTTTCCGATTTAAAACGCTACTGGACCCATCAGAATCAATGATCTATGCTAAGCTATGCTAAAAGTGCTACCGTCAGACCCGGAGTTCGGCTGAATGGATTCGAAAACGGTAAAACTGTTTAACTCTGGGGGAGTTGTAAAATGAGCATATTTCCAAAAAAAGTGGAGTATCCCTTTAAAGGAACTTTTCTTAAATTATATATCAGGCCGAAACCTTGTCTCTTCATTTCCCCCCATAAATCATTACTATTGGTCACCTTTTATGTATATATGTTGGTTTTGCATATATCTAACCAATGAAAAGTATTCAAAAGAGCTTGTGACTAAACCTCGAAACTCTATTGGCTGCTCAAGCTGTCAGTCAAACCTCATAACTCCGCCCCTCCTCTACTGTGAATGCCGTCTGGAACGTCTATGCTTGTTTGCAATGTCACGGGACCTTATTTCTGAAAAAATCTGTATGGTAGTCAATGGCGAGAGACAACTTATCTTTTTATTCCATCTGAACTGTGCCCTGAATTACACACATGATGTTTGTCAATTTAAAAGATAATTATGAAAGTCAAGAAAGTCGCAGTTTGTCGTAAAACAGAAGAGTAACGTTTAGTTTTATGTGAAAATCGCACGCCGAATTTTCCGAAATAAGGTCACATGGTGGTCCACCGGAAGGGGAGGGGCTTAGGCTCTCTATAAACGACTGGTACTCTTCTGTCATTTTTGTCTAAAAAAATTTTTTTTTTATTCTTCATCGGAATGGTACAAAAAAAATCATGGATAGGATTCAAACAAGTTAAATGGTCCAAAAAAAAAAAGTCACACTTGTGCTCCTCGCGGTCAAAAATGAGCGCATTGGAAATGAGCAGGAGACGAGTTTCCTCTAGTGGACGCGTTCGGTACTGCAGCCGAACACAATCTCACTGAAAGCTCATTTACTGAGATATCAGGCTCACATTTTGAACACAACTTGTTTATATTTATGGCTTTGATTTTCTCACCCTTTTAGAGTACATTTTTTTATATAACAATACATTTGTGTAACTTTTTAAAAGTTTTTTCACTTCAACAATAATCTGTCAAATGTCGTCTTTGAAAAGAGATCAAACTGAAGTCTGTCACTTTAAAGCGTTCAAGATTTACAACAGTTTAAGTTGGAAATATAAAATTTTCAGATCTATGCTCAAAAAGTGAATAAATGGATTATGAATACTAATTTAGTCCCATAAAATCCCCTAAAAATACACAATATTAAACAAAAAACATTATCGAACTAAAATATAGTACGTAAATTTCATTGAAATAAAAAAATACATTTCTGTAATGTTTGACTGGTTTATGTATTTGAGGAGCAGGGAAAAGTGTGTTTCTGCTCAGCACAAATGACATATTAATATGAGCCATATTGCATTACTGCAATCAAGACTTTAGTTAATTTTTACAAACAGAGTTCCAATGATCATCTGTGTAAATGAACCACCGGCTGCGGATGTAATGTGTTTTGCACCGGAACGCTCTTTTAACCCTTTCCGCAGCGCAGGATCTGCATCTGTTGTTGTGTCTCTGGATGAGGAAAGTAATCCGTGGCTAATGTAAGATAGATGTGAAGGTATCGCTGCGTTTAGGGGGGTCAGGATTGGTGAATAGAGATTATAGACCCCCTAAATGCCAGATTAAGATTATCGCAGCATTTCTGATTCTATTGAAGCAAGAAAATAAAGCGTATAGATTGGGTCAGGACCAGATGCAGGGTTTAGGCTCAAAGCATCTGTCAGACATGATCTAGTACATGTGTAGACAGGTTTATGCAAGCCTCTCCTTCTGAAAAGCACACTGTGAAATAAACTCGCAATTCTGACTTTAAAACACGCAATTCTGACTTTATAACTCAATTGCGACTATATCGCACAATTTATAACTTTATAACTCGCAATTGTGACTATATCACACAATTCTGACTTTATAACAAACAATTGCGACTTTATAACAAACAATTGCAACATTATATCACGAAATTCTGACTTTATAACAAACAATTGCGACTTTATATCACACAATTGCAACTTTATATCACACAATTGCAACTTTATATCACACAATTGCAACTTTATATCACACAATTGCAACTTTATATCACACAATTGCAACTTTATATCACACAATTGCGACTTTATATCACACAATTGCAACTTTATATCACACAATTGCGACTTTATATCACACAATTGCAACTTTATATCACACAATTGCGACTTTATATCACACAATTGCAACTTTATATCACACAATTGCGACTTTATATCACACAATTGCAACTTTATATCACACAATTGCAACTTTATAACACACAATTACAACTTTATATCACACAATTGCAACTTTATATCACACAATTGCAACTTTATATCACACAATTGCAACTTTATATCACACAATTGCAACTTTATATCACACAATTGCGACTTTATAACACAATTGCGACTTTATAACACACAATTGTGACTTTATAACACACAATTGTGACTTTATAACACACAATTGCGACTTTATATCACACAATTGCAACTTTATATCACACAATTGCAACTTTATATCACACAATTGCAACTTTATATCACACAATTGCGACTTTATATCACACAATTGCAACTTTATATCACACAATTGCGACTTTATATCACACAATTGCAACTTTATATCACACAATTGCAACTTTATATCACACAATTGCGACTTTATATCACACAATTGCGACTTTATATCACACAATTGCAACTTTATATCACACAATTGCAACTTTATATCACACAATTGCAACTTTATATCACACAATTGCAACTTTATATCACACAATTGCGACTTTATAACACACAATTGCGACTTTATAACACACAATTGTGACTTTATAACACACAATTGTGACTTTATAACACACAATTGCGACTTTATATCACACAATTGCAAC
>NC_136897.1:28361424-28378924 GCF_949152265.1 Phoxinus phoxinus
TATACACACACACAGACAATATAATTATACACACACACAGACAATATAATAAATATATATAATTATATATATAAATATATATATATATATATATATATATATAAATATAAGATATAAATAAATATTATAAATAAAAATGAAAAACACTCCTTTTACTGCTATAAAAAATGTAATAAAAATAACATACACACACACACACACACACATATATATATATATATATATTAAAATGTAATTAAATACTACTTTATTATAGTAACTATTCATATATATAGGCTATATATATAATTGTATTATAATTTAATTAATCTTTAAGAATTTAAAATTGAATTATATATAACAAAATATATAAATAAATATAATCAATCTAAATATAAATGAAAAATAAAACTTTTAGTACTAAAAAATAAACAATACAATTCAAAAATACATAAATATTTATATTAAAATGTAATTAAATACTACTTTAGTATAGTAACTGTGTGTGTGTGTGTGTGGTGTGTGTGTGCGCGCGTGTGCGTGTGTGCGTGCGTGCGTGCGTGCGTGCGTGTGTGCGCGTGTGTGTGTGTGTGTGTTGTGTGTGTGTATATATATTCTATTTTTATACAGTCCACTATGGCTTCAGAAGCATTACTGAATCGCTGTGTGTAATTGGTCACGATGTGCTAATGCTCGTGACTCCATGGTGACCCAATGTTAGAAAAACAAGCAATCACATGTTTGTAGTATTAAAAAAAACTCTGATTCTAATTTGGAAAGAGAATGATGATGCACTTTCACAAAGTCCCGTTGTCATATCTGTGTGCTGAGCTCGTGCGTCTCCTAAAGGAGGAGGTCATGGTGAGAGCTGGAGCACAAAGTGCAGAAGATTCATCAGATGTTTGACAAATCTGTGTTGTGTGGATTCTGCGGGTCATGTTTCGTGACATCTGAAGGGCGTGTTGATGCAGGAGAGAGGAAGTTCAGATCTGGCTAAATCAGATTCCCATGAACAGCTCTGGTTTTAATTAGATATATCTCTGCAGGCGTCCTGCACATCTACTGGAAGCCCTCATCTTCCTCTGTGCTCTATTAACATTCCTGATGAAACTTTGATGTAGTACAGAGGCACAAATCGGCCTCCCCGTCCACCCCGTCCACCCCGTCCTCCCCGTCTCCAGTCTCATTACATTACGGGTTCACTCAAAAAGAGGAGCCAGATATTCTCTCGGAGGCTGGAAGACAATTTGCTCCTTGCAAAATGGATGCATGAACCAATTTTGATTTAATATCCAGCATCAATGAGCTCCCAGTTTGTTCCCTGAGCAACTGATGCATATTACACTCCAAAAAACGGTATCAATCTGGAAAACTCGAATCTGATTGGCGGCTTTCGAGTAAAGACATGTCATATTTACAACTCTGTTTGATCATTGGATCCATGAGAGGAACTGTGAGAAACTGGAAACATGATAATATGGTAAAAAGTTCATTATTTAAACTTAAAAGCGTGAAACTAATATATTATATAGACTCATTACATGCAAAGTGAGATATTTCAAGCCTTTATTTGTTATAATTTTGATGATTATTATGGCTCAAAATTAGAATATTGTGAAAAGGTTTTCATAAGCTGTAAGGCCATAATCATCACAATATAACAATAAAGGCTTGAAATATCTCACTTTGCATGTAATGAGTCTATATAATATATTAGGTTTCACCTTTTAAGTTGAATTACTGAAATAAATGAACTTTTGCACCATACTCTAGTATATTGAGGGCAGAAAGTACACATTTTTTACTCCCAAAAGTTGAGGATGACATTTTTAAATTTTGTCAAAAATTTAGACTTAATTTACTGTGTTTATCCAATTGATTTGAATTGACAAAATTTAAAAATGAACTAATTAAAAGTGCTAATTACTAAGTGCTAAGTAAAAGAACTAATTACTTCACTTTAAAAGTGAACTAATCCTTTAATACTATTATAATTGTCATTAATACTTTGAATCAGTTTTTACTTATTTTTTTATTATTTTAATTTTGATTAAGGTTTTTTTTTTTAAATTGTGTGTTTTGAATGTGTAAAAACATAATTTTCTCTGATTTGAACGATAACTGATAAACTGTGAGCTATGAGGTTGTTAATCGATGATATCTGCTTCTGTTGAAGCCGTCAGCACACATATATTTTACATTTCACATTATTAACAGTGATGTTCTGGTGAAAAAACTATATTACCCATGATGCTGTACAGAAAATTCCACCAATCAGAGAGCAGAAAAAAGCAACGCACCAAAAGAGCTCTTTAGCTCCGCCACTCCCATGAAATCGATCTCTCTATACGCTCTTAAAACACTCCAATGTTGGTATATATATATATATATGTATGCATATTTTGAATTTAAAACTCTATAGAATCCCATATGTGAAAAATAAATGGAAAAATACCCCAAAAAAAGGGGGCGGGGACTGTTGCACTATTACTGTGGCTTGCTAAATACTTGATTCTGATTGGCTGACAGATGTTCCATATTTTTTAACAGCACGACTAGATTTGTTGGGAACATTACAGTTTCAACCTCACTTGCCAAATTATCAGAACTTCACTGTAAAAAATTATCGTGATTTTTAACGGTAAAAAAACAGTGAAAAACTGTTAATTGGTTAACAGTAAGTTTCCTTACGATATAGGCTACGGTAAATAACTGTGATAATGGTACATTTAATGTAATTTTACTGTAAAATACGTTAAATTTACAGTTTTTGAAAGTGAAAAAGAACAAGTCACTGTATAATTTACAGTGAAAAAACTTAAATTGACACTTCACATTTTATGTATTTTTGTGTGAAATCACCGTTTCTTCATAGTTTTCTTAGTTTTTGTCTAATCAGTTATGCACATTAGGGTTTTATGTTACAGTTAATGTTGTTCAATTAATGTTTATTGCATTTTTTAAATGTCATGTGTGTTACCATGATGGTGTTTAATGTTGTGTGAGACTGTACAGCTTCTATATAGTAGTAATTAACTGTCCTATGGAAGATCTGCTTGTGATGAGTTTTGATTGATCATGTGACTCGCATCACTGCTGTGATTGGCTGTCAGTGTATTGTACAAAACAGATATTAATACTTCAATAGGTCGGTAAATTAACATTATATCAGATAATGAAATACGGTTTATTACTGTAAATTTAAAATTAAGTCTGTAAAACCTAAAATGTTGCTACCGTATTTTATACGGTAAATTACTGACAACCACAGCTGCCGGTATTTTACCGTAATTTTAACAGATTTTTTTTTTACAGTGTTGAATAAAAATTACTTTCTTTTCCCCCCAAAGTTATATCTGATATCTATGGAAAGCACAGTAATAGATGGCTCAACATCCGCCCTAATAAGCATGAAGATCTAATAATAATGACTCTCACTCTCTCACACACACACACCTGTACAGTATCGCTTAATTAAACAGTTCTCTAAAAAGTTGTATGCGCTTCAATAGTGCAAGCAGAACTGAAGACCGGCGTCAGATCTATAACTAATAGCTCGTTATGCGAGGGCGCTTTCTCTTTCAGAGTTCTAAGAGCATTTGATATGAGAAATGATTAAAAATGCATAACATATAGTGCCGGTCAGTTATCGGACGGCATAAACAAGAGCGTACAGTGAGTGCATCAAAGTGAGTTTCGATACAGCTTTTCTCTTGCTCTCAGCCAAACGATTAATATTGCTGAGATGGAAGGAACTCCAACACAATGGATTGGAAATGTCCTCTTTTTCTTAAAGTTGGAGAAGATTAAACGCTCTATAAGAGGCTTGTCTAACCATTTTAATAAAGCCTGGGACCCTTTTAAGCAATATGTCATGGCGCATGTTTTACTGTCTGACCTATTCACTGAATCTTCTCTCCATTCATTTTCCTTTATCATGCAGACGTGCACTTTCATAGTTTTGTTAAGCCACACTTCCATTTACCTTTTTTACTTTATTTTTTAATGCACACTTGAGATTCAAGACAATATTACAACAAAGAAAGCAAAACAAAAGACAAAATCATCTTAAAAAAAAAAAGCATGCATGCATTTAATCAAATCTTCAATGCATCACATTAGGAATAGAACAGAACTGTATTTTCATTGGCATATACCATTTATATACTTTATGAGTTTTAAGACAATATTACAACAAAGCAAAACAAAAGACAAAATCATCTTACACTCTAAAAAATGCAGGGTTGTTTTAACCCAATTTTGGGTCAAATATGGACAAACAGCCACCGGGTTACATTTTTAAATTGCATTTTTGATCCAATGTTTGGGTTTGTCCATATTTGACCCAAAATTGGGTTAAAACAACCCAGCATTTTTTAGAATGTAAGATGATTTTGTCTTTTGTTTTGCTTTGTTGTAATATTGTCTTGAAACTCATAAATAAAGTATATAAATGGTATATGCCAATGAAAATTCAGTTCTGTTCTATTCCTAATGTGATGCATTGAAGATTTGATTTAATGCATGCATGCTTTTTTTTTTTAAAGATGATTTTGTCTTTTGTTTTGCTTTCTTTGTTGTAATATTGTCTTGAAACTCATAAATAAAGAAAGCAAAACAAAAGACAAAATCATCTTTAAAAAAAAAGCATGCATGCATTTAATCAAATCTTCAATGCATCACATTAGGAACAGAACAGAACTGTATTTTCATTGGCATATACCATTTATATACTTTATTTATGAGTTTCAAGACAATATTACAACAAAGTATATAAAGAAAGTGAGTTTCATCTGTTGATGCCAATGAAAATGCAGTTCTGTTCTATTCCGATTGTGATGCATTGAAGATTTGATTTAATGCATGCAATGCATGTTTGGAATTCTATTATTTGAATCACTCGCATTCAGTCTAATTATTAATATTAATGCTCATTTCCTGTTTGCATGAGTAAATCATTCGACATGTTTATTAGCTCTTGGCTGCATGTCATTTTGTGAACACACACTTGTGCTAATAGCACCTTTCCCGTCAGTGGTCATGTTTAAATTGTTTTTTAAACTGGTGGGTGTGGCCTATTATTGTCTGGTAACCGTGGCGACGGAGAGGCGAGCAGAAGCATTAGGCCTCTGGAGTCCATCATGTCTGACAGAAACATTGAGATCTTATATCTGCGTGACGTTAGTGGCGACAGACAGGCTGTCAGTCCACAAGAGCCGAGCACTCGGAGAACAGAGGAATGACACAGGCATGAGGCTTTACAGCACTGTAGAAATCCTGGCTCTGCAACAACACAAAGTACTGCAATTTGAGTCAGACGGAGCTCTTAAATGCACGTCACAAACATCAAGTCAACCTTTACCAGGTCAAGCAATGCTGTGCTCATACTTTGAAAACACTGCATATTCAACTTCCTCATGCAACTACCATTTGTTCTACAGATATTAATATTTTCACCTGGCCAACGATAAAATAGGTTAAAAAAAATGTATTAGGCAACTGAGTCGATATCAGAGAGGGTGAACGTAAAATAAACCATCAGAGCAATCAGTGTTAATTTAGTGTTATTTATATATTATGGAGTGCAACCGCCGGTTCCGGAAGTATAAACTCCCTTCATTTTCTCCATAGGGAAATTTATTTTGAACGATAATTTATAAATCTTTAAAGACAGACCGACTGTGAGCTACGAGGTTGTTCATTGATGCTATTTGATTCAGCTTGCAAAAAATTAATTCAGTGTATTTTTTAAATAATCGTGTTTAACAGGTGAAAAACTACATTACCCATAACTGTAGAGAAAATTCGACCAATCAGAGAGTCGAAAAAAGCAACACGCGCCAAAAGAACCCTTTGGCTCCGCCTACTTCCATGTAATTGAGGCGATCTCTCTATGCTCTCAAAATACTGAAATATTTATAGGTATATTTGCAAAAAAGATATACTGTATTTATATTGTTTTTATGTATATCAGTGTTTCCCAAACCTCTCCTGAAGGACCCCCAACACTACACGTTTTCTTTGTCTCCCTAATCAAACACTATCACATGGGTTATTATCACATGGGTTATTATCACATGGGTTATTATCACATGGGTTATTATCACATGGGTTATTATCGCATGGGTTATTATTATCGCATGGGTTATTATCGCATGGGTTATTATCGCATGGGTTATTATCACATGGGTTATTATCACATGGGTTATTATCGCATGGGTTATTATCACATGGGTTATTATCGCATGGGTTATTATCACATGGGTTATTATCGCATGGGTTATTATCGCATGGGTTATTATTATCACATGGGTTATTATCACATGGGTTATTATCACATGGGTTATTATCACATGGGTTATTATCGCATGGGTTATTATCGCATGGGTTATTATCACATGGGTTATCATCGCATCGGTTATTATCGCATGGGTTATTATTATCACATGGGTTATTATCACATGGGTTATTATCACATGGGTTATCATCGCATGGGTAATTATCACATGGGTAATTATCACATAGGATGCAGCCTCTGAATTAGGACACAATGTAAAAATCTTTTTGATATTACTGCCCCTATTAATTTCCAAGCTATACGTAATTTGATACGAGCAAAAAGTTCTGCACGGTGATCTCAAACTTTCCACTTTTCCTCTCCTGGCTCTCAGAACCAGTGAGCGGGTCTAAATGAGACGGGCCTTATCCGGTCACACGGAGCACGGTGACTTCAGATCGCATTAGTGACGCGAGCCCTGAACCAAGTCCTCGTTAACGCCGGCCACTGAGGCGTTCCGGCCGGTCCCGACCCCGACTCGCTCAGGAAGATGAACAGACGAAACGCTCCATCACACCTCTTATGGGCATCACACACACACACACACACACACACACACACACACACACACACACACACACACACACACACGCTTCTGAAAACTGGAAAAGCCTTAAAAGGAGGAAAACACCTCCTGCTGTCCAGCGTTTACAGTGTGATATATCATCATCACACACTAACTGACTCGAGTAGAGAAACAGCAGTTTGTCTAACTGAGTAAAACCCTTCCTAATAAAGAGGTTTTCAATATACATTTTTTAAATTAAAATAAAGGTGCAGATAGAAAAAAAGTTTTTTGTGAAGAACATTTTAATAATCTTAGGCCCTGTTTACACAAGAACGCTCGCGGGTGAAAACGTAAAAGTATTTTATCGGATGTGCCTTTCGTTTACACGGCGACGGCGTTTTTGGGGCTTAAAAACGCAAAAAAGTGAAACCCTCCAGAGTGGAGATCTTAAAACCGCTCCACCGTTACCCAAAAACGTTCCCGTCTAAAGGGTAAAAACTGTAAAAACGCAAAAGTCTGCTAGACAGTGAAGGCGTCGCGTACGTGTTTACGTCACAGGCATGCGCCAGTACAGGAAAATAACTAAACATATTAATATATAGCATTAATTTCATTGACAAAAAAAAAACTTTTTTTAATTTTTTAGCGACATGCGAAGAGCAGCGAGGGTTAAAGCAGCAGCTTTACCGTATTAAACATGAGAAACTGTGTCAGCGTCTCTTTCACTTTCAGTGCTCCACATCGCCACCTAGCCGCCTGGAGTGCACACTACATCCAATCTCACACACTTTTGCGTCACCTTATTCACGCAGATTCTCCCCCATAACGCTCGTCTAAACGCAGAATAAAACGTGATAACGCAACGCCACTTTTGCGTTTTCTCTTCAGATCATTTTCCATTATAAAGAATGTAATGGAAAGATTGCATGGATGTTAAAGGTTCTTCATGGAAGATATTTTTAAGTTGAATTGGTGCAGTTTTGATACTGATGATTTACTTTATCTGAACTCACGTCCCATGTATTCGGACACTGTCTGAATGTTCTTGTTACAAGAAAATACTACAGTATATCTTTATATCTTTAGTCTTTACTTCAAAATGTTACTTGCCATTTCTTTGTGAAATCTTTCTATCAAAATTAAAATAGTTTCCTAGCCTTTTCTATTCAAGTAAATCCAATACTCAAATTATTTCCAGCACATTAAATACAAATATTGGTAACACTTACAATAAAGTTCCATTTGTTGTCAATTATTATTTTATGTTAATTTCAAAATTTGCATCTGTTAATATTATTTAATAGATCTGAACATGAATTAACAATGAACAGCTGTATTTTTAAATTAACAAACACTAGCAAAGATGAATAAATGTGCTCATTAGTCAATGCATTGACTAACCTTAATCATGAAAGTGTTTCTGAAATATCCAAGCAAGTGTAAAATATATTTCATATGCAAAATGTTTTTTTTTTAAAGAGTGTGAAATGAGTTATTAATACCTGTGTGATTTCTGATTTTCTAAATCTCCCCAAAACACTTCGGAGAACAATGTAGTTTCACTCGCATAAACGGATTTGCTATGTAAAAAAAAAAAAGAGATGTTAGGTGAGATATTAATAATGTTATGTGGTATTACATAACTTGCAAGTTTATATGAAGTTATGAGAGGCGCTCGTGACCTCGGGGTCGGAGGAATAATCCGTCTGTCATCCTCTCTCTCTGAAGACTGACACTGCGCACTAAACCCGGAGAGGAAAAGTCAAATTATAGACTGAACTCTGCACTGATAAACCTCCAGATCCATACAATCTCGACATGACTGCAAACGCAGAGTTAAAATCCTTGAAATGAAAAATTAATCCTTTAAAACATCCCATCAGTAACTATTTCAAATACACTTAAAAAAATGGATGCAATATAAGGCAGAATGTTCTTTTTTCTTCATAATGCGCAGCCTATAGTGCACATGAACATTGTGAATGTTCAATGCTAGCTTATATATTAAAAACACACTCAAAATGGTCCATGGATTGGTTGCTGATGTTGCACAGTGAAATATCATTGGTCCAGAAACCACAACATGAAACATCAGGTATGTTCTGATTGGCTGGGACACATTCATTGTGAACAGACATCGGGTTTGATTTGTGTAATGTAATTTTTTTTCATAATATGTGTCTAAAAGTGATGTAATTTTCGATTAAACCATCAAAATTAGGGATGCATAACGATTAATCGCAATTAATCGTTTGCAGAATAAAAGTTTTTGTTTACATCATATATGTGTGTGTACTGTGTAAAATAATTATGTATTTAAATACACACACATGCATGTATATATATTAAAAATATTAACATGTTTATATACATTTTTATATTTAAATATAATTTATATTATATATAATTATAAATACTTAATATATAAATATATTTTTTTCTTAAAATTATACATGCATGTTTGTATATTTATATATACATAAGTATTATACACAGTACACACACATATATGATGTAAACAAAAACTTTTATTCTGCAAATGATTAATTGCGATTAATCGTTATGCATCCCTAATCAAAATATGAGTAAAATTATTTTTATTTTTTTAAATATTTAAAATATGAGGGAAGAACAAACCACTAAACTTAGTTAAGGTAATGCTGATCATATTTTGATGATAATAATAGACCTAGTAATAATAATTTCAAAAGAAACAAGTACAAAGAAGCGTCAGACGTCAGAAGGCCAAAAATTAAACTAGCTATGGAGTAAAAAAAAAGTTTGGGAGTAAGCAAATAAAAATGTTCTCAAATCAGATATTTTCAGGCACACACTATTTAACTGCAAGTGATCAAGTCAGATGTGTGTGTTTAGACATAACTAACCTATCTATCAGCTTGCCTTGGTAACGATGTAGGCTTTATTATTAGTACCCACGTATGTCACGAGACTTACAAAACAAATGTAGGAAAAATGGAAAATAAACTCCCTATTGAGTTGCTCCCAACGGAGACGACTGGCATGCATGCATGAATACTTCTGGTTATTCCGTCACCGGTTTTGTCGTTGTGTCACCTTAAGAGTGATGTAAAGACTACTTGAAATCAGATTTGATCAGCAAACAAAAATATGTTATCTGAAAAAGTTATCTGACCATTCAAAACGTTTTTTTAAAGTCCGCGTGAACCGGAAGTTGCAAACGACTTTTCTCAAGTGTTGTGACGCATTTCCGAGTGAAAGGGAATATTGAACAGAGGGTTTTACTTTAGGCTCCGCCTCTCCATCTCTCGCCCGTAGAGCTGGTAAGTCCCGCCCATCCGTAAAACTCCAAGTGTCAATGCAAGTGAATGAGAGAAAATAATTATTTTCTGATCCCGTTTGAATTGTGCCATGAATGTGAACATATGTTGTCTGTGAATTTTTTATATAATTTCTCATGTAACGAGTTTGACAGTATATTGTATGATTTTCTTTGGCTAGCAGTTGTGGAATAGACATAACGAGAAAGACTACACGTCGCATATGTGACGTCACCGCATAACACATTTTCCCTCCACAAATCACGGTGCGATAATCTAAGGAATTAGATCGAGATGCTTTGCTTTCGCTGCAGTAACTGCTACTAGCAATTTGCTAACGTGCTAGTTAACTAGTAGACTCACCGAAACATTATAACACTTTTCTCGTCGACTGGCGTGGACAACGCCGGCCATCTCCCCACTTGCGTACCTAAACCCTTCCACATGCCCAGACCTGAAGTGGTTTTCACCACGCTCAACTAGTTTGTCCTCTCCCTGAAAGACGGCGGTGAAGTGCACAAAGACACACACTCTAAAAAATGCTGGGTTGTTTCAACCCAATTTTGGGTAAAATATGGACAAACCCATATGTTGGGTTAAAAATGTAATGTAAAATTTTAACCCAACGGCTGGGTTTGTCCATATTTTACCCAAAATTGGGTTGAAACAACCCAGCATTTTTTAGAGTGCAGGCATGTGGATCCATGTGCTAGTGGTGGGGACGTATATCAAACGTGTCGAAAGCTGCGAAGAGTTGAGGCCATTGCACACTGAGTCCGAAATTCGCATCCGAAATTTTCGCACGTTAAAAAATAAATACGACCTCACGTTATGTTAATCACGCTTGCACACTGCCTCCGAAACTTTCGTCCGGACTCAGTGTGCAATGGCTTTTGTAGTCCACAAAGTGCTCTCACACAAAGTCTAACCGTATGCAAATTATACCCGCTAAATTGTACACTGTAAAAAAAATTGCTGCGATTATTTATCACAACTTAAAATCCAACATTGTTTCAACTTTAAAAAGTATGTGTTCATGCTTGACTTAAAATATTAAGTTTAGTTAACTTTAGTTTAGTTTGGTTAAGTTGGATATTTAAGTTATCTCAACAAATTTTAACAAATCGCAGCCACATTTTTTACAGTGTAGCATTCTTTACACAAAAAATTATATAAAACATTCACAGACAACATATGTTCACATTCATTGCAAAATTCAAACGGGATTAGAAAATAATTATTTTCTCTCATTCACTTGCATTGACGATTTTTCAACCTAGAGGTCCAGCGGGGTTAGCGGAAGGGGCGGAACTTACCAGCTCTATAGCAGAGTAGCGGTTTGAGGGAGTGGTTAAGCGATTAACGAACCCAAGCCGTCATCAGAGAAATAACCATTCCAGACCGGAAGTAACTTTTCAGACTTTGATTAAAGATAACTTCGGCAAACACATTTTTTCTGTGAATTAACTTGCACGGATTAATTGTTCACCACAAGACTAGTTATATCCGCTAACAAAGTAAATAGGGTCAATTTTGATTTCATGCCGACTTTAAAGGGTTGTCAATGATCAGGGCGTGTTTCCGTTACCCTTCAAATTGCACAAATTGAAAATACGCCCAACGGAAAACCGTCAATTTCGCAAAAACTCACATTTATCACCAAAATGTTTTTAAGCTCGCATGAGGTTTTTTTTCAGGCAATTCGAAAAAGAAATGTTTCGCAAAACTGCAATGGAAACAGTTTTTGCGCATTTACAGTCACATGACGCAGAGGTGTGTTTCGACAGAAGACAAGAGTTCTTTATTAAACTCATAAAAGACTAAATAATGACAGGAATACTGGATTATAAACCTCACAGAAACGCCACAATCACGACCTCGAAGCAGAACTGAGTTCACAACATATGAGCCGCTCACAGTATAAGAGTCTTTCCTCGCCATTAATGATCACACACACACACACACACACACACACACACACGTCTCCTTCGGTTAATAATAATGGCCAGTGCGATGACTGGGATATACATAAACCTAACAACGTCCATCGCCATGATTTTAGGAATGATTATCGAGAGAGGAAAAAATGAAGTCGCATAACATCGGTTAATGGACACACCGTCATTTCGCAATAGTTTTTTGTCGACATTTAGAAAGAAAAAAAATGGCTAAAGTTTTGCGCAAATCTGTAATGGAAACGCTCCACATCAACATTACAGTGCAGAACGGCTCTTTCTCATATTATCCTGAACATTGTATAAGCATTCGTTCACTTCATGTGTCACTGAACGTCTCTCGGCCGTAAACGTCACATGCTTTTGATTTTCCCGGCAAAAAGCAATTAAAACATTAATAATTTTACATAAGCCACTTTAAAGGTTCTATATAGAACATTTTCTTCTAAGAGTGTAGATTAATCATGTATATTGCATATTATTAGACAGCATGTCAATAACAGATCAGTGCAATTTGGACTTTACAGTAAAAGCACAGAAATCATTAGATGTTGGCAAGACTTCTTGTTGTTCTTCATACTGGACTGAATCCAAGCGTCTGACTGGTTCAGCGAGACATGCGATCGGTTTTAGACACTTTTGCAATGTTTCACACGGAGATGACATTTACACTGCCGTTTATTCCCCAGAGAAATATTGCACACAATCCGCCTGTTTATAATTGCCGGAACTCAGGAATCCACATTAAATTACACAGAAAATGACGCTTGTTTTTTTAATTTTTAAAAAAAAGACTGATTTCAACATTGATAATAATCATAAATGTGTCTTGGGCATCAGATCATCATATTACACTGATTTCTGGAGGATCATGTGACACTGAAGACTGGAATAATGATGATATAAATTCAGCTTTGATCACAGGAATGAATTAAACTTTATATTCACATAGAGAACTGATGATTTACATTATAATAATATGTCACAATTTTTACTGTATTTTTCATCAAGTATAGGTGCAACTGTAAAAAATCGAATATGGTGCAAAAGTTCATTTATTTCAGTAATTCAACTTAAAAGGTGAAACTAATATATTATATAGACTCATTACATGCAAAGTGAGATATTTCAAGACTTTATTTGTTATAATTTTGATGATTATGGCTTACAGCTTATGAAAACCTTTTCACGATATTCTAATTTTGAATTTGGGGTTTTCATAAGCTGTAAGCCATAATCATCAAAATTATAACAAATAAAGTCTTGAAATATCTCACTTTGCATGTAATGAGTCTATATAATATATTAGTTTCACCTTTTAAGTTGAATTACTGAAATAAATGAACTTTTGCACCATATTCTAATTTTTCCAGTGTCACCTGTAAATGCAGCCGTGGTGAGCATAAAAGAAACAATAAAAAAGCATTAAAAAAAATGATAATTATCCCAAACTTTTGAGTGGTAGTGTATAAGAGCAGCCTTCGAGATATATTTACATACAGTATGTGTGTATAATAATTTATTCACCTCATATCTTGTGGTTAAGGAAAACAGGCATGAAATCTCAACCAGCTCGAGGGAACTGCGACACAGGGGTTTTCAAGCGGTTAAAGTAAATCTCTGAGCGAAACCACACGACCAGCGGCTTTTACTGTAGAAACCCCAGAGACTTTCTCTCACTCCTGCGTCAGAGACTCGTGTTTTAGCGGCAATGACCTCGTGGTCCATGTTTACACTCACATCCTCTCTAATGTGCAGGACACCTAACAAATCACACACACACACACACACACACACACGGCATGTTTGCTCGACGCTGGGATTTACAGCTCTGGCGGATGAAAGGTGTTTATGAAGTGGAAAGTTCTGGCTCTGAGAGACACGTTTGTTGTAAAAAAGCCAATAAATGTTCACCTGTTGACCAGACATCAGATGAAGTCTGCTTTAAAGGGCTGGTGTAATGCCCTTTTCACAAGATAAAGAAGTCTCTGATGTCCCCAGTGTGTGTGTGTGTGTGTGTGTGTGTGTGTGTGTGTGTGTGTGTGTGTGTGTGTGTGTGTGTGTGTGTGTGTGTGTGTGTGTGTGTGTGTGCGCGTGTGTGGTGTGTGTGAAGTTTTAGCTCAAAATACCCCACAGATATTTGCATGTTAAAATTGTCACTTTTTGTGTCTGTCCCTTTAAACGCAAATGAGCTGCTGCTCCCGGCACAGGGGGCGGAGCTTCAAGAGCTTGTGTCCTTTTACCACCCAAACACACACACACACACACACACACACACACAATGGTTATGGTGAATTATGTAGATAATGTGTAGTTATCTTCTAGTGATTGATTAGCATATTTTGTAACATGAACAATGAACGTTTGTATTGTAATGAGCTAACATTAACAAAGATTATTGCTCATTGTTTATGTTAATGCAGTAACTAAAGAGATTTTATTGTTGCCACATTTTTTTTTGTTTACTTTTTTACACCAATTTTGTGTAAAAGGTTTTAACTTTTGGCAGCCCAATCAAATAATGAGTCAAGAAAGCATCTAGTTTATTTATCAACACCAGGAATGTCCAAAAGTGTCAAAAAAGTGATAAATGTTCAGCATTTTTTCAAATATGATAAAAGATTTTGTGATCATATTGCGTAGTTGTGTGGATTGTTTTATTTGTGATAATAACGAAATGAAACATGCCAACATTATTTTTGGCCAGGCCATCATCCAAACAAGAAATTATGAACGCATGCAAAAACCAATGAAATATTAATAACTGATTATGTTGTCAATGTTTGCGTTTTCCTGTGAACTTTTAGTTTTTTTTATGCATTCAAATAAAGCCTTTTTTTTGTTTTTTTGCCAAATAGTTTGGTCAGATAAACACATTAAGCAAGTTTAGTGTTTTGTTCTTCCCTCGTATCACTTTAATGGTTTAATCAAACTTGTAGTTTCATTAAAAACAAACATCAACTGTAAATTAAAGTATTGTGTGTTAACATGCATCCTGAAGAAGATGTTTGGTAGTAGAACTAAATATGGTAATGAACTATACGAGTTGTTCAGAGATGAATTGTAACCTGATACTTTATTAAATCAATAAGGCTGAAGCTGTTTGCACAGAGATGATTGGCTCTCGGTATAGTTACAGTCGCCATGCGGGCGAAGAACATTTCCACATTAATGTCCACAGCAACAGCTGGTGCTGATCAAGATCTACACACTCACTGCAATTAACACACGCTTTACAAACACACACACACACACACACACGTGTCAAACACACTACAGCTTTGGGCTTTAACCTCAGTTTGCCCGATAATGTCTCAACACTTTCTGAGATCTACAAAACACTTATTATACTCAGACTTACAGAAGTAATACAAATAATAAAACTCACCGGAGTGTGTGTGTGTGTGTGGAAAACTGGAAATACCAGATTCAAGACACACACACGGCAGATTTTATATATGTGACCCTGGACCATGGGTCAATTTTTTGACATTGAGATTAATACATAATCTGAAATCTTGATTTTCAATCACTTTCTTGAACATGACAACGATTCCTAGATAAACGAAGAGGATCAGAAGCAAACACACACGGGAAAATGCAGATAACGGCGAGAAGAAATGCTTTGATCGCCCAAAAACAATGTAGAAGATTGTTAGATAGCTGTAAAACAGACATTACACGAGTGACAGTCACGACAACATCAGCATTTCTGTGACCCTGGACCACAACACCAGTCACATGGGTAAATTTTTTGACATTGAGATGTATACATCATATAAAGCTGAATAAATAATCTCTCCATTGATGTGTGGTGTGTTAGGATAGGACAATATTTGGTCGAGACACAACTATTGAAAATCTGGAATCTGAGGAGCAAAAAAATGTAAACATTGAGAAAATCTCCTTTAAAGTTGTGCATTTATGTTCACGATTGTGCTGCATTCACTCACAAAAATACATGTTTTATATATTTATGGTAGGACATTTAATTACAAAATACTAAATAAAGGGGACATATCATGCTAAATCCACTTTTTTAGCCCTTAAATGCATTTTGTTGTATATTTGGACTGTTCAGAAGTACAGAAAAGTTTAAATTAGTCTCTTCAGGTGCTTCGTTGATATCTTTATATTCTGTTTTGGTCATATTTTGTAACCTGTTCCGATTTTTCTATTTATTTATTTTTTTGACAATTCTTGTTTTTAATGGAATATTGTAGTAACTTTTTTAATATATATATATATATTTTTTTTTTTTTCTTCTTTCGATTTTTATATTCTCTATTACGTTTTTTGAACAATAACGTCACAGTATTTGCAGCGGAACTGCCAAATAAGGACATCGACTCCCGGCCCAACACTTCGAGCAATCCGCCATTTTTATTCATTATTTATTAATCAATGACACAACATACATAGGTTATTATTATAAGCGTAATTAAACTAAACTATACCTGTTCCAACTTCATACAGCATATATTCTCTTATTGTCCGAGTCGAAATTAACACCGTTACTGTGAGTTTCTGTTTTGATATTATCATCTTCCGTGAGTTGAGATTGTTCGCTGAGCGCGAGCTGGTTAGGCTCCGCCCCCTGTGCCGCGGACCAGCAGCTCATTAGCATTTAAAGGAGACACGCTAACGGTGCGTTTTTCTGAGCCCCAAAAAGTGACGATTTAAACATACTGTAAAAAATTATCTGTGGGGTATTTTGAGCTAAAACTTCACACACACACTCTGGGGACATCAGAGACTTATATTACATCTTGTGAAAAGGGGCATAATAGGTCCATGTTCACGATTGTGCTGCATTCACTCACAAAAAATACATGTTTTATATATTTACGGTTTGAAATTTACTAAATATCTTCATGGAGCATGATCTTAATATCCTAATGATTTTTGGCATAAAAGAAAAATGGATAATTTTGACCCATACAATGTATAGTTGGTTATTGCCAGTTTGCCACAGATATACCCGTGCGGCTCCAGACTGGGTTTGTGTCACAGGGTCACGTGTGCTTTCTCATCAGAACCCATCACTAAAGCATAGTCCCAATTTTCTAAAGATTTAACATTTAAAATCTGCAATTAAAATGCAAATTTCATGTCGTAAAGTGATATGAGACGACAGGCCAGAGCATTACAGGATATGCATGTCTTTCTTAATTCTTCATCGATGTTTTGTGAAAACACTCCAACAGCCAATCAAACGCTCGGAAACTCTCCGCAATCTGGTGGGAGATTTCCTCAATGTACTCGCCCGTCAATCATCTTTACAGCTGCATCTCGGATGTAAACTACTCTCTCTGGCTCGGTCAGGAGATGTGAAGCTCACACTGCGTCTGCTTTGCTCTCATCTGAATTCTGCTTATGTTTCTCGCTCGTTCATTATGCATGAAGATGATAAATTACAGAC
>NC_136897.1:28383924-28436424 GCF_949152265.1 Phoxinus phoxinus
ACTGTGATCAATTTAATGGTACATTTAATGTAATTTTACTGTAAAATACTGTTAAATTTACAGTTTTTGAAAGTGAAAAAGAACAAGTCAATATAATTTACAGTGAAAAACCGAAAAATTGACATTCCCACAATTCCCTGCATGACACTTCACATTTGATATATTGTTGTTGAAATAACGGTTTCTTCATAGTTTTCTTAGTTTTTGTCTAATCAGTTATCCACATTAGGGTTTTATGTTACATTTAATGTTGTTCAATTAATGATTATTGCATTTTTTTTTATTTCATGTGTGTTACCATGATGGTGTTTAATGTTTGTGTGAATTCTATATATTAGTATTAACTGTCCTATGGAAGATCTGCTTGTGATGAGTTTTGATTGATCATGTGACTCACATCACTGCTGTGATTGGCTGTCAGTGTATGGTACAAAACAGATATAATTACTTCAATAGGTTGGTAAATTAACATTATATCAAATAATGAAATGCGGTTTATTACTGTAAATTTAAAATTAAGTCTGTAAAACCTAAAATGTTGCTACCGTATTTTATACGGTAAATTACTGACAACCACAGCTGCCGGTATTTTACCGTAAATATTTTTTTTTTTTTTTTTTTTTTACAGTGTTGTGTAGTGTAGTGTACCTTTAACAAACGGAAACTGATTATAAAGTGTTACCAAAAGCTTTTGTCCTCCACATATTCAGTTTTCTCAAACCGGTTGACCTCTTGCCAGACTGGACCGAGCTTCATGATGAAGTGCGGTCAGAGTCTGTTCTTCTCCGAGACAAACGGTGGCGCATTTTACACGCAACTGGATTTAATTGGCACTAAAAGTTAAGCACAATTTGTGGAGGAGTAAAAAAAAAGTGATTTGTGAAATATAATCTTGAAAGTCTAAATTCAAATCTCATTATTTCCATCAACATGTAATGAGTAAACGTACAAGCATGCAGTTATAATAACACACAAATATACTTTAGTAATGAAGTACAATAACTCAAGCTTTCATTCATTCAGAAACTTGGCAGCTTGTGTGGTTTCAAGTTCAACACACCTCGAGTTCACAAAAGCCGTTTCT
This sequence comes from Phoxinus phoxinus, assembly GCF_949152265.1. Classification (NCBI taxonomy): domain Eukaryota; kingdom Metazoa; phylum Chordata; class Actinopteri; order Cypriniformes; family Leuciscidae; genus Phoxinus; species Phoxinus phoxinus. Next base: position 28,385,009 of record NC_136897.1, read on the forward strand.
AATCCCGTGTCATTGTTGCGGGTCGATGTGCCGAACTGGTTGTCGCCGGCATTCCTCGTCCGCCATGCTAATATGCAAATCCTGCGTTGGCAAAGACAGAGGAATATGAGCATTTTTTCCTGGTCTAGTTTAACAGGCAAAACACACTGGCAATCCAAACCACACCGTCACTTCATCAGGATGAAGGATCACGAGAGCGAGTGTTATTCTTTAGGATAAACCCCTTCAGAGACATCACCTCGCTTTCAAGCGCAAGAGTTAATAACAAAACACAATATACACAAGACAAAACAAAAGTCACACCACTACAAAAATTACTTTTTTTGCCTATGAATTTTTGCCTATAGCATTAATAAATATAATCATATATATATATATATATATATATATCATCTAAAGCAGTTTCAAAACAGCGAAACAAACAATTTTTAAACATATAACATGAAGTCAAAGATCGTACATTTAAAGGTAAATTATACACAGGTTTCTTGTATACAAACAATACCGGATGCGCGCGCATCCAAGAGGCAAGACCGCTATATGTTATGCCGAGTTCTATAAATGAACATTGTAATTAACGTAGATTTCGCATTGTTTGTAAATTCTTGTTGACTCAATAATAAACTGCAATTTCAGAGTTGAATCTGTTTGCTTGTGTTTCATTTGCATATTAATATAAAATTATGTAAAACGTTAGTTAGTTGACTAGTATGAAATTGTCCAACTAAGTTTGCGAATCATAAAAACATGACATACCCTATGCATTTAGGTTAGTTTACAGCACTACAGCTCCGCGTTATCTCTGCTTCTGCCAGATATAGCCGTAAAGACTGTTGCTTTCTGCCTCTTAGATGCGCGCGCATCTATGTGATGACGTTGCACAGAAACCCGTGTATTCCAACAACGGCATCGCCATTGCATATTTAAACCAGTAATATCTTATACTAAACCTAAACTAATCTTGACTATATATCATTTGAAAGCTTACAGTCTCTAGTTTTCATATTTGGTGACTGATTTTCTAAATAAATGACAGATGAGCCGTAATTTATCAATTTGCAACAAGAATATGTTCATACTCCTGAGGCGAGTTCAGACCTTTATTTTGAAATAGTGATGAACATGAAAAATCATGAAAGAATGGTAGAAACCTCAGTTTGTTTTCATGCCAAGAGTTCAGAAGATAGCATCCATTCAATTCTTTTAGAAAAAAAACTCTGAAAATGTTTTAAATATAAAGAAAATAATAATAGATTCAGCATTAGTGATGTGGCGGCGAGCTATAATGCACATACGTGATCTTCTGTGTTTCTTAGAGGTTGAGTTCATTTCTAAATCTGCCAAACTTCCAACACTACTTCTGAATAGGATGTGTACTTCATAAATTGTATGAAAATTGTAAAAATAATGGTTCAGACTCAAACCACATATGGAGATGGAGGCGCCCTTATATGGGCAGTGATGTCCACTAGTGGAGAAGTGTGGTACTGCGCCCGAACTAAATCTCACTGAACGCTCATCTTCTGAGATATCAACCTAACATTTAAAACACAACTTATTCAGATTTTTGCCTTTGATTTTTTTTGTGTGCATTTTTAGTCCACCAGGTTTTAAAAATATATATTTTATATAAAATATGAATAATTAAATTTTTAACGTTGTACATTTTGATAAACTTATATAACTTTTTTTCTGTTTAACTTTCTTAATTTATTTCACTTCTACAAAATGTCTTCTTTAAAACAAGACCAATCTTACATCTATATTCCAACGCATTCTTGAATTACAACCATTTAAGTTCGAAATGTGCATTTTCATGTCTATTAAAAAAAAGCGGGTGCCGCTTAAACCTAAATGCTTTCTTCCAGAAACTTTCTTAACTAAATGGGTAAGAAAACAGTTATGTGAAGAATGTCTTAAATGATACAACATCAAATACTGTCTCCAATAATTAGGGATAAAACAAAGATAAAATGAGAGAATGAAAGCTGCAGATCCACACTTCTAGAGCCGACACTGGGAGAGGATTGGGAAAACTCCTGGCGCACATTAGAAGGTTTAACAGCAGAAGCGCGCTGACCTCAGAAACCCTGGACACTGCAGTGGAGAAGCCGTCGGGTCAGAGGTCGAACACAAGCAGACGCCGCCTGTAGATCATTCACTGTCCTCCTCTCCGGTGTCACTAATTGACCAGATAACACGGTGTTACTGTCTAACCTTATTTGTAAAAAGTTGACTTTGCCCTGAAATCATGAATTTTACGAGAACATTCCCCGGGTCATAAAATAAAATAATCCTATTTTTGGTACCAAAATGTTTTTATGCATATTTTGCCTCATTACTGCAATGCAAAATGAACTAATAATTAATTAAATCAAAAATAAATTGTATTGTATTACTTTAGTATGCACAGATTTTTTTTTTTGTATAATTATATTTATTTGCAAAGAACATTTTTTTTTACAGTATCTGGCATTCTTTTAATTATTATACATGTGAAACTGGAAACATGAGAATATGGTGCAAAAGTTCATTTATTTCAGTAATTCAACTTAAAAGTTAAAACTAATATATTATATAGACTCATTACATGCAAAGTGAGATATTTCAAGCCTTTATTTGTTATAATTTTGATGATTATGGCTTACAGCTTATGAAAACCTTTTCACAATATTCTAATTTTGAGCCATAATCATCAAAATTATAACAAATAAAGGCTTGAAATATCTCACTTTGCATGTAATGAGTCTATATAATATATTAGCTTCACCTTTTAAGTTGAATTACTGAAATAAATGAACTTTTGTGCGATATTCTAATGTTTCCAGTTCCTGTAGTGTGATAAAGAAACGCTATCGTCAGTGATATATAATGTGTTTAATTAAGGGGAAATAATGGCCCTTAAATCAGACAGGCTGGATATGATCTTTATATCTTTTGAATGTGGCGTGAAATATGACCAGACAACTCTTGCCATGTTTCACACTCCAGAATGTTGAATTGAAAGTAAAGCACATTAGAAGTTGCCACATTAGTTTCATTGTCCGGCTGATAATGAAGCACAAGCACTTCTCCGGCTCTGAGTGACCGCGCTAGGGGCCACAAAGCTCTCGGTGTGGGGCCGCGGGTTTAAGAGGATCCGTCTCCATCTATACAGCTCCGCTCGACTGGAGGAAACACGCTCGCCTCGACCCCAACGCTCCCAGACTCATAAACCAAACCTGAGACTAACAAATCTATTGTGTCTGTGTCCTTTGCACTTCTGTCCCACAATGCTCCTCTGTTGAGAGGTGGTCCCGGGAGAGCATGCATGTGAAGCCTATATCACAGGGTTCATATAACAGTCTCGAGCATTCCTCTCTCTGTTCACGCCGCCGATCCGGTTCCAGACTGGAGGAACGAAAGAGAGAACGGCATGAGAACAACAGAGTCAAAGAGAAAGAGAGAAAGAGAAAGAGAAAGAGAAAGAGAGAGAGAGAGAGAGAGAGAGAGAGAGAGAGAGAGAGAGAGAGAGAGAGAGAGAGAGAGAGAGAGAGAGAGAGAGAGAGAGAGAGAGAGAGAGAGAGAGAGAGAGAGAGATGTTAGGTTAAGAGAAGAGAGGAAAATCACTATTATTGACCAGATGTTGCTCTTCTGTCGCTCAGGAGACGTGATGTTTAAATGAAGAACTATGATGGTCTCACATGTTTTGGAACTTGAAATAAAATTACGCATTAAAAAAAATTACCTTTTTTTTTAGGACCATTATGTTTTTTTCATACATAAAATATTTGAGTAAACTCAAATTCTCCTTATCGCAATGCATAATAATAAATGATAAATAAATACATTTCAGTATGAAGTCTGTAATACTAAATAATAATAATAATCATGAGATGTTTAAATAAAGTACCAAACATTGTCTAAATTTCTTCTAAAATCTGAAATGCAATGAAATTAATTTAAAAAAATTCTACTTGATTTTGGGACCATCACATTTTTTTCTCATACAAATTTAGCATTAATTAATTATAATAATTAAATACATCTCAGTATAAAGCCAGTAATACTAAAAAGAAAACAATATGAACCATTAGATAGATGTTTAACATTGTGTAAATTATTTATTCTAAAACTTGAAATACCGGTAGTATAAAAATAACTTGCATAAAAAAAAAATAAAAAAAAATGAAGCTTGATTTTAGGACCATTATTTTTTTTCATAACTAGTATTTTCCCCTCAAGTTCTCCCGTAATAATCAAGAAAGTAAATAAATAAAACATTGTGTGTGAATGGATTTTTTGTAACTCCATCATGACTAAAGAAGTTAAAACAAATGACTGGCATACAATGTTTTAGTATAAAATCCAGTAATACTAAATAGTACACTGTAAATATATATATATATATATATATATATATATATATAATATATATATAGTTAGTTTAACTTTAAAAAAGTAAGTTACCTGATTGCCTTAAAATGTTGAGTTCATTGAAATAAAAAATGTGAGTTAATACAATGAAGGAGATTGGTTATATTAAGAGAAACTCAAAATATGATGTTTTCTGAACCACATTAATAAGTTGATTTGACAAAAGATAAAAAGTTGTGATAAATCATGCAAATATTTTTTTTACAGTGTAATATTCATTAGATGTCTAAATGAAGTACCAACCTTGTCCCGATGGTTTCTCCCAGAAGATCCGCGATCAAATGGAAACAAACTAATATTTGACACACAAAACTTGATGAGAAATGTTTGAGTTCGTTCTGAGATCTTTGAGGATTGCTGATGTTTTCCAGGAGAAACGGCACACACCTGGAGTTACATCCGGACAGCTCAATATTATTTTAACAAAACTAGAAAGAGATTATCGTGATTGAATGTAACGTTCACATGATGACGTGTTGAACATGCATTGATGACCAGAGGTCAAGCTCCAGACCTGTACATGGAAAACTGTGTCACATGACCTTATTATGTTTCATCATGTGCATTTTGGTGCAAAAAAATGTCTCAACTTTTGACAGTCTCACCAAATAATGATACAAGAAAGATTATGGCCGACAATCGGTTCATTTGGCAAATCAGAAATGGAGATAATGTTGCATAATGCATAAAACTGTGGTGTCATCCAGGTACTTTGTGCATGCAAAAAAAACAAAACAAATGTTGTGCACAATATGCATGCAAAAAAAAAATATATATATATATATTTTTTTTTTTGTGCACAATATGCATGCAATTTTTTTTTTTAAAGTGCACAATATGCATGCAAAAAAAGAAGAAGGAAAAAAGCAGTACGGTCGGATGCCATTCCAGGCATAGCACTGATTCGGGAGTGTCATTCGAGTTACTTTGACCTCTAACCGCTTTAATTGTTACTCTATTCTAAGATTATGTTCAACTAAAGCACCATTCACAATCCAAACTCTTCACTAGCCCGCAGATCTGAGCTTTACACATGAATCTTCATCTCTGGAGTTTGAACTGGTTCTGGTGAACTGGGTCAGTCACTGCATGAACCTCAGCACTGATCTCCAAACCTCTATTTCTGCTGCAATCCAGTCCGACCTCCCCTATAAAACTAGATATTACTCATATAGTGCATGTAGGGAAATATAACATCTACAGGAGAAACTGGAAACATGAGAATATGGTGCAAAAGTTCATTTATTTCAGTAATTCAACTTAAAAGGTGAAACTAATATATTATATAGACTCATTACATGCAAAGTGAGATATTTCAAGCCTTTATTTGTTATAATTGTGATGATTATGGCTCAAAATGAGAATATTGTGAAAAGATTTTCATAAGCTGTAAGCCATAATCATCAAAATTATAACCAATAAAGGCTTGAAATATCTCACTGTGCATGTAATGAGTCTATATAATATATTAGTTTCACGTTTTAAGTTGAATTACTGAAATAAATGAACTTTTGCACCATATTATCATGTTTCCAGTTTCATCTGTAGTTATTAATAGTGCATGTAGGGAAATATAATATACGTCTGACAAAGTGAGAAAGAGAAAAGCTGTTTCTTTGAGCCGTCGGTCGGTTTAGACTCTGACTGGTGACAACACTGTAATCCCATTAACAAGTTGATGTTGTAATTCTTTTAAGAAACGGAGTCTGGAAATAACTGCGAACGAAGGCTTCTTAAAGCCGAGTCTGGCCTGGTGTTCAGAGTCAGGTTCACACCGCATCGCACGACTCTCTCCAGCTCGACTGAACTCGCGCTCCTGTTGACTTCCAGTATTAAAACAGGTTCTGTCTCTTTAAGAGCGCCGAGAGTCAGAGGATTTGTGTCACTGGCTTATTAACTCCAGTAATACTTTCATGGTTTAATATTTCCAAACCTCAGTGTCCAGAAATATTTCACTCTTCAACTGTGGAAGAGAAACGGCGTTCTTACAATCGTGTTGCAAATGTGAACGTTTGCATGAAACTTGATTTTAACAAGCAGTTTTTAAGCTTTAATTGAAAAGAAACACGCATTTACAATATGAGTGATGCTGATTGGTCAATACAGTGTTAAAAGTGGATTATATCACAGCAACAATACAGTAAAACAGTGGAATAACATTACAGTGTAAATCTGCAGTTTTATATGTGAATATATAAAGTGTCATTTATTCAAAAGCTGAATGTTCAGCATCATTCCTCCAGTCTTCAGTGTCACATGACCCTTCAGAAATCAGTGTAATATGAGGATTATCAATGTTTAACAACAGCATTTATTTGAAATAGAAATATTTTGTAGCATTATACATGTTAAATGTCACTTTTGATCAATGTAATGCATCCTTGCTGAATAAAAATATTTATTTATTTTTTAACCCATCGGTGCTCCTCGCGTGACTGTCAAATTCAATGTAATATTTTTTAAATATATTTTTAGGGGATTTTATGGTACTAAATTACATTTATGCAGTAATTACAATCAATGTATTAACTTTGTTTGAGCATAGAATGAAATTTCTAACCTAAACTCGTGAGTCAGTTTGGCATCTTATTAAAGACGATACTTGGAGAATTATTGCTGAAAACTATTTACAATTTATATTTGAAATATATATTTTCCAAAACATGTTTAACTCTAAATCAAAGCCATAAATCTAAACAAATTTGAGGTTTATATATTAAAAAAAAATTGCTTTTTTGACCGCGAGGAGCACAAGCGTGACTTTATTTTTAGGATTAGGACATTTTATCCTTTTCATATTAATGATTTTTTATTTTTTATTCGCTCACAAACCTTTACCAAATTTTGTACGATACCAATGGTATTGCACACAAAAAAACAACTAAACTAAACGTAACCCCATAAGACACACACTTGAACAGCAGAGTAAACCAACCATAGTTCAACCAACCACAGGTCAGAAACGGCCGCGTCCCGTCAGTGACACAAGAAAACAAAATGGCAACACAACTTTGACAGTGTTTGAATGTCAGTAAAGAAGTCTTCTAGAAATCACCGGATCATTTTACACCCCGCTCACGGATGCACTTCTTTTGCTAACATCTCAATGTTTATAATGAACAGTTGCAATGTTTGCGTGACGTCACACACCCATAACACACCTTTGCCCAAATTGAAAGGAAAACAGTAGAAATACACTTAATCAATTAATTAAAGAGTTAGTTCAGCTGAACATGTAAACTCTGTCAGTAATGACTCTCCTCATGTTGTTCCCGTCAGACTCTCCTTCATCTTCGGGACACAGATGAAGATATTAGTGATTAAATCTGAGAGTGTCTCACTCCTCCAGAGGCTTCTGTTGTGATTGAAACTTGCCGGCCCAGAAAGTTAGTAAAGACGATGTTTAAAATAGTCCGACAGAAAGTCCAAGATGTTATTATCCGCGGCCCGAAAGGCTGTCATCACTAGACTTTGGCTCAAATCGAACATCCCAGATCTACAGCAATGGACAAGTTTAATTCAAAGCATTTTTATAATGGAAGAATTAACCAACACTGTAAGGTTAAGAGAATCATCATTTAAGGAAAAGTGGAGAAAATGGACCCTAGAATCTGCAGAACTGTTCTTCCCGATACAACTGTACACTGTGTGTTAACTTTGTGCGATTCTACTGATTGGGTTTCTGGTAAACTTGTGCAAAAGATGGAAGAAGTATTGTAAATATAAGGTTTATTGATCAGTGATTCCGATGTTTACAACTAGACTTATTTTTGTTTCAATTGTACTAGTTAACTCCTCCTTGGCCTCCTTTGATTTTGTTCAATGTGTGTTTTTCTTTTTGTTGTTGTTGTTGTCATAAAACTCCAATAAAAATGAAAGTATATATAAAATAAAATAAATAGTCCTCCAAGTGACTACAGCGGCTCAACCGTAAACGGATAGTTCGGAGTAATTTCAACCTAGGGTCGTCTGCACCATGACCTCGAGCCAAACTCGGACATTATTAAAGTTAGAGATTACTCAGAGATATCAGCCGAATGGTTTAGTGCGGGCGCTAATGGATCCGAAGTTTGTATCTGGTAAATTACCGGACTAATAATGCCCGGAATGGCACCAAACTTATACAGTATTACAAATAGGTTCTGTACTCATAACACGAGGCATTGGAAAGTTTATAAGTACATCAGGAGTTTATTTAAAGTCCACATGACATCAAAATTGACCATATTTACTTTGTTTGCCTAAATTGTGGTGAACAATTCATCCATGCAAGTCAATCCACACCAAAAAATGTTTTGGCTTCATAATCTTAAATCAAAATCTGAATATGCCCCTCCCCCCTCTGCATTGGAGGACCTTCCCTGATGACGTCGGTTTGACGGTTCTGCTTAACATCCGTAGCCACGCCCCTCCAACTGACAGTAGACCGGCTGAATGAAACGCCTACTTTTCTAGATCCAATCAGGTGCTAGTTGGGGAAAAAAGCCACGCCCACTATTTGTCCTCATTTAGTATTCCGTTTCTCTCGGAAATACGTCACAACACTGAGATAAAGTCGGTTGCAAGATCCGGTTCACGCGGACTTTAAATAACACTTGCCTGATGGCGTATGCTACCGCTAACCCGGACGTCGAGGTCACTTCCGTGATTTGAGAAAAGCCTGTAAAAGTCCTGACAGAAAGCGATGCGTAAGGATGTGGTGTAAACACACGTGAGTTTTGCAAAGGACTTTTACGGCCCTCGAGTGAGTTCACGTAGTGTAACAGCGCAGCGCTTCAGAACGGAGGCTCACTATTGGCCGACGCTGGTCATGTGTGTGATGCTGGCCAATAGTGAGCCTCCGTTCTGACGTACACCCCAGAAGCGCTGCGCTGTTACACTACGTGAACTCACTCAGAGACACACATAGAAGAACATCAAGAGTTCAATAAAGTCCTTATTTTTAGTATTCTCATCGCTTGTTAAACTTCAGGTTGAGCCGCTGTCGTCACTCAGACTATTTTAAACATTGTCTTTACTAACTTTCTGGGCCGGCAAGTTTCAATCACAACAGAAGCCTCTGGAGGAGTGAGGCACTCTCAGATTTAATCACTAATATCTTCATTTGTGTCCCGAAGATGAAGGAGAGTCTGACGGGGAACAACATGAGGAGAGTCATTACTGACAGAGTTTACATGTTCAGCTGAACTAACCCTTTAAGAGAAGTCTCCGCTGCACATCTAATAACTCCGTCATCTTTCGTCATATATTACGATACAGCGAGTGCATAAATGCTATTGAGGAATTTAAACATTTCCACTCTCACTGCTTATTTCACAGCCTATAATTATGTAGGCAACACAAGTTGTGCTAGTTCTGCAGTGTGTGTGTGTTTTCTAGGCCAGTTCTCATCACACATCTAACCTAATTTGTCGGCACTAATCAGTAAAATGTAGAAGTACAAGCGCAGCTATTCAGAGATGGTCTCCACATCACATGCTATGAATTATTTATGTATGCAAATGCAGAGCTTCAACATGCATACGATAAACCCCTCCCCAACACACACACACACACACACACGTCAAGTTTTCTGAAGCAATGACATTTTCTGAGTCCGTTCTTCATGATTTGTGGATAAGATCCGAATGTTTTGGCGTTGTTATTCTGAGCGGGTCTTTGGCTACGGATGAGATGTTGTTCATAGTGTCTTTTGTAATGTGAAAAATGATATCGGCCCACCGCAGAGGTCTCGGTTTCAGGCGGATGCTATCGACTTACTGTGTGTGCGCTTCACTGGCTACGACAAATGAAGCTGGAGGGATGGCACAGCGGTCCGATGTTTGCTGATAAGAGACGCAATCTCCCTGACTTCAGTCCTCACGAAGCGTCAGCGCTCTAACTCTGAGCTACTCCTGTCCTGTCCTGTCCTGTCTGGCCTATGAAATAACACAGAAAACACTTCAAAATAGGTGAGCGACAGATGGCAGACGGCACACTTAAACCCTGTGCTAAATATTAACTAGAAGCTACGGTTCGTGTGTCCGAACTGTGTGCAAACAGCAGCTTGTCAGACCTCATGTTTGATTAAGGTTTAGGGGGTTTATGCTTTTATACTCTTAAAGGAACACTCCACTTTTTATGTAAATAGGCTAATTTTCCAGTTCCCCTAGAGTTAAACTGTTGAGTTTTACCGTTTTCGAATCCATTCAGCCGATCTCCGGGTCTGGCGGTAGCACTTTTAGCATAGCTTAGCATAGATCATTGAATCTGATTAGACCGTTCTGATTAGAAAATCACAACTTTTCATTTTCCGTCGGTCTTAGTACACGATGTTCTACAGAAGAGTCAAGTTTTAAATAGGAAAAATATCGAAACTCTTTGGTCATATTTTTGAGAGAGATGCTAACGGTCTAATCAGATTCAATGATCTATGCTAAGCTATGCTAAAAGTGCTACCGCCAGACCCGGAGATCGGCTGAATGGATTCGAAAACGGTAAAACTCAACAGTTTAACTCTATGGGAGATGGAGAATGAGCTTATTTACATAAAAAGTGAAGTGTTCCTTTAAAGGGATCGTTCACACAAACATTAAAGTTCCCCCAAATCTGGGAGACTCTTACTTTCTTCTGTGGACCACAAACAAACTTATTTACATTTTTGTCTCTGTGTTTTATCCATACAAAGTCAATGGGGTCCAAAATGATGACAAAACCAGTTGAAATATTTTTTTTTTCTTCTGCAAAACAAAGTCATACAGATTTGGAACAACATGAGAGTGAATAAATGACAGAATTTTCATTTGTGGTTGAACCGTCACTTTAAAGCTGATGCACACACTTCTTCAATGGTAAAAAACAGTTCTCAAATTCCAGTTTAACTTGAGAAGTAAACGATGACCAAGTGAATCTTGGGGTTCGTTTACACGACAATGATGCACTTAAAGCGGAAAAGTTTGTTCTTTGAGTTTTTCGCATACAGACGAGGACAATGTTGTCGAAACGATCCCGTTCACGAAGATCCGACTGAACACGTAACACTCGTGCGCATGACGTCACCATGTCCACAGATTTGCATTTTTGTAGTTTACACAGAGACGATAACGGTATCGTTTTCAGAAACTTGCACTTTGAAACTGGTTTCCTAAAGTTTGTGTTTGCAGGCCCCCGAAAAACACCAGTCATGTAAATGAACAGCCAAAAAACCTAAAAAGTTTCATGTTCTTAGTTGAAAAGGTGTTGTGTAAACTGCCCCTGATCAAGTCCAGGTCACATTTCGATGGAAGCTTGTTTCCGCCACAGAATAAAACATTTTAAAAGATAAATGCGACTTTATATCTCCCAATTGTGTGTTATAAAGTCAGTATTGCAAGTTTATATCTCACAATACTGACTTAATAACACAATTGGGAGATATAAACTCGCATTACTGACTTTATAACACAATTGGGAGATATAAAGTCAGAATTGCATGATATGAAGTCATAATTGCGAGTTTATATCTCACAATTGTGTTATAAAGTCAGTATTGCGAGTTTATATCTCACAATTGCGAGTTTATATCACAGAAATATGACTTTATATCACGCAATTGTGAGAAAAAAAGTCAGAATTGTGCGATAAAAAGTCGCAATTACCTTTTATATTTTTAATTCTGTGGCGGAAACAAGCTTGCATACATTTCACCCCAAAATCAAACGGTTCAAAAGTTCAAAAAATTGAAATCAAAAGTTTTAAATAAAGAAAATTAATTGTATTTCAGGTTCATTGAGATCATATGTACAGCACTGCATATGTAAATTGTCCCACTGAATTGAATGAAGCAACAAATGAATTCAGGAACGGTTCACACACACACACACACACACACACACATTGCTCCGCTTTCACACTCAGCAGCTTTAAGCCAATCAGAAACACATGACGCACTGAGCTTTGAACAAAAGAGTAGCGCTTTTATAATTATTAATATCAAGTCCTTTACAAATAGTCACTGTGTACAGCAGCCGTTTGCATGGCCAGGTTCACAGAATTCATCACATGTTCTGCAAGCCCTTACAGATCCGTCTCCCATGAGAGACACAGGCAGATCTTCGTCAGATATGTTCTTTAATCTCATCAGAGATCAGATCAGTCTTAGAATTAAAAACATCTTTGAGACCAAACACACAAATGCATCAGTACCGGATGAGTGGTTTCCTTTAGACTGGCATGAAGTAGTGCATATCGAGCGCAGTGAACACAGTACAGACGTGCATCATTGATGCCGATGCTCATCGAGTGAATCTCACGCCAGCTCGAGTCCAGCTCACACTCCCACGGAAGCTTGTGTCCGCATCAGAATAAAACCGTTTAAAAGATAATGAGACTTTATCTCACAATTGTGTTTATATCTCACAATTCTGACATCTTTGCTCTGAATTCTGAGATATAAACTTGCAATTGGGAGTCATAAAGTCCAATTCTGAGAGAAAAAAAAAGATTATATTCCAATTCTAGTCTAATAATCTCAATTCTATTTATTTTTCTCAGAATCAGAAAGTCAGAATTCTGAGATATAAACATGATATTCTGAGAAAAAAAAGAATAGAATTGGAATATAATTTTTTCCCCCTTAGAATTGGACTTTATATCACGCAATTCTGAGATAAAAAGTCAGAATTGTGAGATTTTTTTTTAAAAAAAAGGCGGAAACAAACTTCCATGCATTCCACCCCAAAATCTGGGAATTTTTCTTTTATCATACATTTTGCATAAAGAAAATGAAGTCTATTGAAGGATCATTTAGACTTTTTTGCATTGTGACATTTTCATGAAGATTATACACACACCGAAACGTGTTCAACTTTTGAGTTGAGTTTTCATTGATTCTAATTACAGTCATTTTTAGTCATCAAACTAAAGACAGATAAAAAAATTAAAATAAACTACTTTTTCATAACAGTAAAAAGAACTAAAGGGGTGTATTTTCCATGCAAAAAAAATTCACAATGCAAAATATTTTTTATTTTAGGATGAAATATTCTGAGATTCACTCTATTAGCATCTCCTATAAGCTGTTAATATTGATGCTTCTGAAAAGGTACTACAAACCACATGTCTTTTTTTTCTTCAATTAGGGTTGTTTACTAGTGGATAACGAGATGATAATGATAATTACCTGCATAGGAGAGAACATCATGTGGCATTTATACTGTTCTACACAATGCTAGAAGTGCTATTAGCAGAAGAGTAAGAGCCGTAAACCTGTTCTAGTCCTGATCTAAGTGTGTGTGTGTGTGTGTTGCCATAAAGAGCACTAATTGTTTGTTTTGTTTTGCTATGAGGAAAGGTTTGCGTGCGAGTGTGTGTCAGTCTCTTGCACGGGGCGGTTGATAATATTGTTGCGTCGGTCGAGAGCGTCGAGGTTGTCCGTCTCCTCCTCTTCGAAATTCAAGGGAATTCTCATAGTAAATGTCTTCGTCATCCTGTAAAGAAGTTACCAGGACATGAGTGACTAATGTTACTAATAAACGCAAGTCTAAGTGCATCAGTCATGGCAAACAATGACAGACTGGATCTTTAAAGAAATACAACACAGCCAAAATTTGAATTTGGGGATTTGGAACGTGTGTCTTTAATGCATATGAACATGTTAGCATTTAAAACGTCTGTTCCAAAACTTGCTGCCTACATAGGGAACTGTCTACCAAGGCAGCGTACAAACTGAAATCAGACTTGGAAAAGGTTCTGAAACTCACATGAAGCGTTGAGTTTTTACATTAGCATGATATCACAATGCTTTAATACAGGGGTTTTCAAACTAGGGTCAGTTAACAGTGTGAAATAACAACAAGAAGCAAAACACTGGAGGATATGCTGCTTTGTATGACTCTTCTTCGACTAATGCACATCACTGCGTAACTGTGCACATCGCCACCTAGTGGAGCTTCGGCCTCGTCATTCACCGTGCGCTGTTGTACACGCACGCACGCGGCTCAAAAATTGGGTTGCATGTGGGCTTGAACCGTCCCGATGACGGACGTGCGCGGGCGGCCGAAGTTTACTTTGGGTTTAAAGTGTCTCAGGTGATCTGATGCTTACCCACACATCCGTGTGCAGAGGTTTGATATTGTGAAGCAGAACTTCTTCGCAGTTTCCGTAGTCGCTGAACACGACCACAGCCGTCGAGCCCGAGGGGTGGACCGCGTCGATCCTCGCCCGGTAAAACTGACACGGAAATGCAGGATGTCACACACGTGCACAACACGGAATATGCAACACAAGCGTTTAACAATTAGTGCTGGGCAACGATTCATCAAATCCCAAATAAAAGTTTGTGCTTGCATAATATATGGTGTGTGTGTACTGTGTATTATTATTTTGTATATGTATATATTCAAGAAATATTTTTTCTAATATAAATGTATTGTGTATACATATATATATAAAATATTAGGGCTGTCAAAAGATTAATCGTGATTAATCGCATCCAAAATAAAAGTTTGTGTTTACATAATATATGTGTGTGTACTGTGTAGAATTATTATGTATAAATACACACACATTCATGTATATATTTAAGGAATAATTGCATTTATATACTGTATATACATTTATATAATTTGTATAAATATTTTATATAAATATAACCAATTTTTCTTAAATATATACATGATTGTGTGTGTTTTTATATATATAAATAATTATACACAGTACACACACATATATTATGTAAACACAAACTTTTATTTAGGATGCGATTAATCGCGATTAATCTTTTGACAGCCCTAATATATATACATACATTTATGTATATATATATATTTTTTTTTATATTTATATTTTTAACATTTGAATATGGTGCAAAAGTTCATTTATTTCAGTAATTCAACTTAAAAGGTGAAACTAGTATATTATATAGACTCATTACATGCAAAGTGAGATATTTCAAGCCTTTATTTGTTATAATTTTGATGATTATGGCTCAAAATTGTAATATTGTGAAAAGGTTTTCATAAGCTGTAAGCCATAATCATCACAATTATAACAAATAAAGGCTTGAAATATCTCACTTTGCATGTAATGAGTCTATATAATATATTAGTTTCACCTTTTAAGTTGAATTACTGAAATAAATGAACTTTTGCACCATATTAAATTTTTTCCAGTTTAACTTGTATTATGTAAACACAAACTTTTATTTTGGATGCGATTAATCGCTTATAATTAATAAATGCCCAGCACTAATATTAATAATGCAAAAAAATCTATATATATATATATATCACTGACCTTATTGTCTTCCCAGTAGAGCGCGAGACACTGGTCACCAGCTTTCCAGTTTTCGTAATTATTCGCGTCCGCTGGCTCTCTCTGACCTTTGATTGGCCCGGATCTCTTTCTGGGGGCGGAGTTATGCGTGTGGGTCTGCTTTTGAGGCGGGCCTGAAGACTGTGGTTTGATTGGACCGGTCCGTCTGTGCTCTAGATCACCGTTAGGGATCTGTGTGTTTGAAACCCCACTCACTTTGATGAACTGGCCTGATCCCACATCCTGCGAACAGTCTTTTTTCATTGCATCCTGGGAACGCTCAAAGTAGCCCGAGTTTGGCCTTTCTGGCTTGCCTTTCCTCCTGTTGTTCGCCTCATATCTGGCTTTAGGATCTGCCGCAGGATTTGAGGATTTGGGCGCCGTGGATCCATTTGACTGGTTTTTCCTTTCGGGCCATCCCGTCCCATCATGCTCTTTCCATCCGCCATTATGAGGTTCCTGCTGGAAGCCCTTTGGCCCACTATGTTCCTTTCCTTGCTGTTCCCTGGGCTTCCCCGTCGAGGAAGACGCAATTCTAGCATCTTGACTGTCGTTCTTCCATCGCTCTGGTCCTCCTCTTCCCGTTCGCTCGCCATCCCTCCACTTCTGCGGCTGGGAGAAGTTGGAAGAGGCTGGGGTCGGCTTAGGGAAGTCTCCGTCCCTCTGGAAGCGTGGAGGCCTATCGTTTCTCTGAGACCTTCCCTCGCTTCGAGGAGGGTGTTTGAACGAGCCGGCGTCTCTGGAGATGTGATCGGCGTTGGGGAAAGTCATCTTTCCTGGGTGGTCTTGAAGTGAAGGATGGTTCTTTGACTCTAGCAAGTTAATTTATAAGAAAAACAGGAAGTCAGTTAATTGCGGCACAATTTGGGAGGAAAAAAAAATTGCCATTTACACTGTGTCCTAACCAGACGCGATTCGATAAGATTCCAGTGATCACACTAGACGCGACTGCGAGATGCGTCAAAATCAATCTAAACTCAGCCAATGGGCGGAGTCTCACGGCGAGTGCACAGCCAATCAGAAAAGTGTGTGGGCGGAGTCTCACGGCGAGTGCACAGCCAATCAGAAAAGTGTGTGGGCGGAGTCTCACGGTGAGTGCACAGCCAGTCAGAACAGTGTATGGGCGGAGTCTCATGGCGAGTGCACAGCCAATCAGAACAGTGTGTGGGCGGAGTCTCATGGTGAATGCACAGCCAATCAGTACAGTGTATGGGCGGAGTCTCATGGCGAGTGCACAGCCAATCAGAACAGTGTGTGGGCGGAGTCTCACGGTGAGTACACAGCCAGTCAGAACAGTGTATGGGCGGAGTCTCATGGCGAGTGCACAGCCAATCAGAACAGTGTGTGGGCGGAGTCTCGTGGTGAATGCACAGTCAATCAGAACAGTGTGTGGGCGGAGACTCACGGTGAGTGCACAGCCAATCAGAACAGTATGTGTGAGCGGAGTTTCGCGGCGAGTGCACAGCCAATCAGAACAGTGTTGGGGCGGAGTCTCACAGTGAGTGCACAGCCAATCAGAACAGCGTGTGGGCGGAGTCTCACTGCACGGCACCAGAGAGTAATCTTGACAGCACTCGCAAGAAACGCCGATATATAATATCTCACAGCATTTAATTTAAAGATAGTAAAAACACATGCATAACAATTGCTGAAATTAAATTGATATTCACGGCATAACATTTAATAAATTAGAAATAAAGAATTTGATAATGAATATAAAACTGAAAAATAAACTGATTTATACTTAAGTTGGCAACGGATGATAAAAAATTAAAAAAAAATTAAAAAAAAGATAAATAGACAAATATAAACTAAGCAAATTGTACAAATAAAGTACAGCAGATGCAATGGATGCAGTAACTTTAACAATTGAAAGGATACTATGACAAAGATATCACTTTCTTCATTCAAAAATGATTTATTTTTCATGAATATATGATTGGCCCGAAGAATGAAAGCTGGACCGATACTTCAAAACCCTGTAAACACTGTATAAATGCTTATTTGCTGAATGCTGACAGTGGATGAGAAAGTATTATAGCGTTTGCAGTTCTTTTACTAATGATAGAAAAGCAAACAGCAAAACTTTTGTATACCGTTTATTCATTTAGAACTGTTAAACCGAGACCGTAAACTAACGTGAGAGTGAAACTAACTTTCTCAGCGCTGTCAAAATAAAACACATTAGCCAAACAGAAAAACTCAGCGGCCGATGAAGATAATTAAAGAGGCCAAATATCGTCCGAGCATTAATAGAAAGAATATTTCAATATTTGCTAAGAAAAGCCTGCAAAGATAACCAAAGCTCACTGAATAGCCTATTGTTTGGCATATCTAGTGTCTGGCAGCACGAGTGCCACCGCATGCATTTAAATCACCTTAAATAATAAGAGGAAATACCTAAAAGTTCTTTTTTTTAAACCCAGACACTCTCTGGATGGAAGTATCATGTGATTAAATGCAGGACACAGTGATGATGCAGTGCTCTTCAAAAGCACATTTACAGTGTGTTTCAGGTCATTCACACACTGAATGTTAAAGCGGTGGTGTAATGCCCTTTTCACAAGATGTAAAATAAGTCTCTGATGTCCCCAGAGTGTGTGTGTGAAGTTTGAGCTCAAAATACCCCACAGATATTTTTATATATCATGTTAAAATTGTCACTTTTTGAGGGTGAGCAAAATCACACCGTTTTGTGTCTGTCCCTTTAAATGCAAATGAGCTGCTGCTCCCGGCACAGGGGGCGGAGCTTCGATTACCTCCTTTTATGTTCAAACCGGAGTCAGAAAGATGGAGAGACTCGAGAAGAAGTGACACATGTAGAAGAACAGGACATTTCTGAATGATTAGTTGATGAATTTATGTAGATTATTTGTAGTTATCTTCTAGTCATTGATTAGCATATTCTGTCATGATAATCTATAAATAGTGTTCCGGGGGCGGGGTTTATGTAAATTTTAGGGTTGGTGATGTCACTAATGTCGTGTAGTTCATACCAGCCGTTTGTTGTAGTCCTATAAGAGTCACTGGGCCCACCTCAGTTTGTTTTCATGCCAAGAGTTCAAAAGATAGCATCCATTCAATTATTTTAGAAAAAAAGGTCTGAAATGTTTTCTACATATAAAGAAAAACAACATATGGAGATGGAGGCGCCCTTATATGGGCAGTTAAGTGTGGTACTGCGCACAAACTAAATCTCACTAAAAGCAAATCAAAGCAAAGATATCAACCTAAAATTTGAAACACAACTTGTTCAGATTTTTGGCCTTGATTTTTTTATTTGCCCAGGTTTTGAAAAAATTTTTTTTATATAAAATATGAATAATTCAATTTTTTATATTGTACATTTTCATAAACTCAAACTTCTATAACTTTTTTTCTGTTTCACTTTCTTAATTTATTTCACTTCTACAAAAATATGCCAAATGTCTTCTTTAAAACAAGAATCTTACATCTATATTCCAAAGCATTCTTGAATTACAAACATTTAAGTTCGAAATGTGCATTTTCATGTCTATTAAAAAAAGGGGGGTGACAGTTAACAGGTTAAAAAGCGATTTCTGTAAAAGCAAATATCTCCCTTTGCTCTGAACTTTGAGCGTTGTAACTTTGCAGATGTTGTTTATGATCAAACACAACATTACACACTAAAGTTAGAAAAGTCAAATCATGATCAACCCCCCCTTTAAAACAATGGCGCTGAAAGAGCAGAAATGGTTTCTCCACATATTAGCCCTGTCTGTTTTCTCCTAAAGCCATATGTCAGGCAGAGCTTAGCAGCCGCAGAGACTTATCTAAAGCTGACTAATAGAAGCGCCTTCATTTGGGACTGGCCATCTGCTTGACGGCCCACCGGGACTCCAACATAAGAGGAGATTAGAAATCCTGATACAATGTTCTCATTATTAGGACTTCTTCCAGCGCACATGCAGAAGGAATGAAGCAAACGATACAATAGTGGATCATTTACAGTAATTAAAGCACAATAAACTCTCAGGGTTGATGAAAGACCACAAGTCTTTTATCAACCCTGAAATGGTACATTATCCCACTTTTAATGCTTGAAAAATACTGATTTAAGCTGGAAAATCAGAGAAATAATGTGAAATAGGAACGACGCAGAGATATAGATGCGTTAACGACTTCAGAAAGTTGGCACAGAAAAATAATTTTCGAAGACTGTTAAAAATTGAAGATGAAAAACTTAGAAATTAGGGAAAAAAACTAAATAAAATAAGTTGAAAGGCCTAAAATTAATAATGAAATGCAATTACATTAAAGCTAATGATTAAACCTAATAAAATAAAACTTAAAACACAAACGGAGCAATTCCGATAGGGTCCTCACACCACTGGTGCTCGGGACACAATGATAAAAATTAACTAAAATTAAACAAAATAACCATAAAAGTGAATTTAAAAAATAATAATAAATGCTATAATCAGGGCTCCTACATAATGAACTGGATTCCTTTTTCCAGAGTCAAATATCCAAACCGCTCTATAGATTTTTCAGACCATATTTAACATAAATGGTTCATACAGCATCTGTAAATATTTTGTTTTCTCAAAGTGATGATCAGAAGAACCCGCATATATTCACGCGTGTCTGCACTGTAAACGTGGTTTGAAGTCTGACTTTGATGAGTGTTTGCTCCTTTATCTGTCACTGTAAACATTCTTTTAGTGAAGCTCAAAAGACTTCTGATAAAGACACAGTTTTGCATAATATAAATACGCCTTGAATTCATTCAGTCGTGTTTGACAATCACTAAACATTTTCCGTGAAAACACTTTTTTTTTTTTTTAAACACCTGATTTTATATTTTAGAGAACTGATTCGGGTCTGGAAACACATTTATTTTTGTCCATACATATCCAGACTCAAAATGACTCAAATTCCATACTTTTCCAAACTGCGTATGAGCCCTAACAGTGCATAAACAATACTAAACACTGTTACTATTTGAAAGGAACAAAATAAGCCATGATATTAGCCAATTCAGATATCAATGATTTAAAGAAGCCCTAATATTGGCCATATTGTAAACCTTCCGGTCTTAAACGGAGTGATTAAACGGCATTTCCTCCACTGGCCACTAGAGCTGCAGAAGAGACTCAGTCCCATAGACCTGCATGTTAAAATGCCCAACTTTACAGCAGAAAAAAACATGTTTACAGTCTGATGCAGAAAGTGGTTTTGGTCTATATAGCTGATCTTGCCCTTCATGACGACTGTGAGGGGGGTGAATTTTTTTATAACTCACTTGTTTAAATTATATAAAGCCTTCTGCATAATTAAGGGCGTGGCCACTTGAGTGACAGGTGGATTGTCACTACTAGCCGTTTGTCTGTTAGCGTCACGTCACCTCAGCTAATCCGCCTCGCTGCTCATTTTTTCGGGAGTGATGCGCTAACAAGATGGCGACGGCCGGCTCCGCCCACTTTGGGCTTTAAAAACGCTTACGCCCATATTTTTTTACGGTCTATGAAAGCACCACAAACACATAACAAAGGTAAAATAAATCCGATGTACCGTCAATGGAGAACGTCCCCATTTTCGACTCTAGGAAGTCAAACAGTGTGCTGGGCCCAGACGGTCTTCCTCCTGCTTCCTCATCCTCATCCGGCCTGGAACGCCCCCGTCCACGACCCTTTCCTGGTAGACAACAAATGAAGTCTCAAATCACACGGACAGTTGTGCCAGTGAGTTTCTGAGCTCTCCTTTTGCCTTTGCGCTCGTATTCAGAATGTCCCATTGGTGTGCGATATACATCGTCTACCATAATATTGTGGTGGTTGTTTTAACGATGTGCAATCTGTCATTATCGAATATATCCCTCACATAGAGAGTGCACGTATACACTACGTGATGTAGTCTAGCATGTTAGACTTTAACTGCGTGATTTACTCTATTATAATGCCCTCAATATTGAAGATAAGGGGCAACAATACCTCTGTATGTCATTATTTTTATATCATTTAATAGTTAATCAATATTACACGAAGAAGGCTGTTTTCTCTAAATATCAGCATGATTACAAATGTGATATTGATTTTATACAACAGTTCAATAAACAAGAAGTTAATATTAAGTGACTTACATTTTTAGACAATATTGCCTGTTTTTACTCCATTTCACCCCAAAAAATAGTTTTTAAATGATAAAAACAGGGATTTTTTTGCATCTCTGAGCAACACATGGTGAAGTAATGAATTGGTTGAATGATTGATTCAATGACTCACTCATTAACACTGACTTGCTGCAGCCACCAAATAATGGGTTTCAATTACACATTTAAAATACATTTTCTTTTAAAAAAATTATAATTTCTGATATCAATATTCAACTTTTTATCTTTAAAACATCAAAACATTATTTATGCATTTGTAACTGCAGGTTAAATGCATTCATGTCCCTCTGAGCTGCATTAAATCTGTGTAATTGCATCTAAATGCCAGATATAATTTTTTTTGTCAATATCGCACACTCCTGCATTAACGTCATAATATTTCCACAAAATTACATTTTAGGAAATTATTGCAATGCAGTTTGTGTGCAAAGTCCCGAACAGAGATCGGCCAAAAAGAAACTAAACCCAGACGTTGTTTCCTCTAAACACGCGATTGACCGTTAGCAAAGACCCGCCCCCCTTAGTTACTGTTGCTATGTCCAACAAGCCACGCCTCTCTCACGCGGCACGCCACACCATGTTCTCACAGTGAAAAACACATCGTGGAGCAGAGAGGACACTGACAACACACTGACAGACACAGACCAGGCTACTTTTGATATGAAACAAAGTCTCAACTTTCAAATTTGGTCATTTTTTAAAAGAAATGTAAACAATAAATAGCGTTTTGTGGCTCTTTAATGTGTGTGACAGATCGCTGCCTCAGTTAAAGCCGCTCGTGAACCGATCATCTCTTCCTTCTAGTTCATTTATATCATCAAATAAACATGAATGAACATCAGAAGGAATGTTGTTTTAACCGCGGAAAGACGTCAGTACACTCTCCTGACTGCTTTGTTGGACAAAAATGGCGGATTATGATTGGTCAGATCGCCTGTCAATCAAACTCCCAGCAAAGGGTCAATTGGCAACTGGCCGTTTATGTTTATCAATGGGTTTTATTGCATTTAATGTTGTTTTGTTGTGGAGTGAACTGAATAAACAGGAAAAAGTGACCTACGCAAACTTAAGGCACGTTTCCACCGAAATTACCCAGAACAATTTGTCCCAGGATCTTTTTTTGCCCCAGACCGTTTGCTCTCTGCGTTTACACCGCGGTCTAAAGTACCGGGAAGATTATGAACTGCGCGCGACGGCTCCTCCCAGTCTGCGGCGGACAGTCATCAGTTTTGAGCGCCACATTTATAATAAGTATGGAGGAGATTCAAACTGTGCTGAGGTTGTTTGTGATGTATTGGTTTACTAACGAGGTAATTAACAAAACGGCAGAAAAGAGACGAGCACTGATACTAAAGCGTGTTCAGAAAGCTCGTAATGCTAGATATAAAAGTTATCAGCTATTGCGGACATTGACCGTGAGACGGCTGGGACGAACGCGCAGAAAATGTCCTCTTCCACAAATACGCTTAATAAAGCCTGAACCTCGTCGTCGGTCCAGCTGTGGTTTAAAAAAAAAAATATTTCCATATTTGCAGACAGACTCTCACTGCATGAAGCCACGAACCGCAATAGATTTTTAAAAATGCCGGTTAAAATAGAATGCTGCGTGGAGTCATCCAATCAAAATGCGGCGTGAACACAACCAATCAGCATCTTCAGCGCACAAGTCCCGCCCCCGAAAGTTCCTGAACTTTGAAAAAGTACTACCTCGCCAGCAGGGACTTTCTGAGGGGGAAATATTTACCCGGAACTTCATTTAGACCCTGATTCCACACCGGTGGAAACGTGGCTATAGAAAACCTTAAAACAAATCCTACGAGTCTTCTAAGAAACCAACACAATCCTGCCCTGCCTTCTTTCATGAGAAGCAGCGCATCTAGCAACGATCTGGTGGGCTTTACCTCGAGGAGGCGGGCGGCTCTGCTCCGGTTGGGCCGCTCTGGGCTGGTTTGCAGATAGTGTGGTGAGTAGATAGTTGAGGGCCGCCTCCAGGTTATTGTTGTGATCCAGCAAGGCCTGTCTGGCCGCCTCACGGTTGAAGCCCATCTCCATGATGTCCCTCAAAGCTCGCTCATCAACCTTGAAGACACACAGAAACATGAAACCGCAGAACGGGAATTTGGTGGACTTGAGGGTCATCGAGCATTGCATTAAAACCCATCAAGCAGGGACAAAAGAACATGTAGAAAACACAGAGCACTTCTGGAGTACAAGAATAAACCAAGGACACAGAGGGGTCACATCTACTGATGTTTTATTCAGAGAACGCATTTACTTGGTACTCTACTGGCATTAGAAGAAAATAATGGCATGTAATTATAAATAAAAGGCCATCGTACAATCTTTGGCCACTTGAGATGTTTTTCCAGATTGTTATTTAAGAAATAATTAGAATCTATTAACATTACATTCATGTCCCTTTTTAAAGAAATTAATAGTTTTATTGAGTATTCAGCAAGGACACATTAAATTGATCAAAAGTTACAATTTACAATAAAGTCGCATTTGTTAATGTACCAACTAATATAACACAAACTTCCAATGTGCAATACATTTGTTAAAGTATTTCTTAATCTTTGTTAATGGTGGTTAATAAAAATACAGCCGTTCATTGTTTGTTCATGATGCATTAATGTTAACAAATATAACTTTTGAATTTAATAATTAGGGCTGTAAACGATTAATCGCGATTAATCGAATCCAAAATAAAAGTTTGTGTTTACATAATATGTGTGTGTGTATTGTGTATAATTATTTTGTATGATATATATATATATATATATATAAATACACACATGCATGTATATATTTGAGAAATATTTGCATTTATATAATGCATATATTTTTTTTTATATGATTTATATTATATATAAATATAACTATTTTATATATAAATAACACATTTTTCTTAAATATATACATGCATGTGTGTGTATTTATATATACAAAATAATTATACACAATACACACACATATATTATGTAAACACAAACTTTTATTTTGGATTAATCGCGATTAATCGTTTACAGCCCTATTAATAATGTATCGTTACAATAGTCCAAGTGACTACAGTGGCTCTGCATTAAGTTTATCATGAGACGTCAATACTTTATGTGCGGAAAAACAACAAAAATAACGACTTTATTCCAATATTAATTTCCTTCTCTCTGGGCCTCGAGTTAGTTCACGTATTGTTTAAGCGCAGCGCGTCTGTGTTGCACGTCACCACGTAGACTCACTATTGGCCGACGCTGGTCATGTGATGCGTGGTGACGTGCAACAGACGCGCAGCGCAAAAACACTACGTAAACTAACTCGAGGCCCAGAGAGAAGGAAATTAATATTGGAATAAAGTCGTTATTTTTGTTGTTTTTCTGCACATAAAGTATTGACGTCGCATGATAAACTTAATGCAGAGCCACTGTAGTCACTTGGACTATTGTAACGATGTTTTAATAACTATTCTGGGCCGGCGAGTTCGGGTCCCTCTGAAAGCCTATGGAGGAGTGAGACTGCCTTCAGATTTCATCAAAAATATCTTCATTTGTGATCCGAAGATGAGCGAAAGACTTACATGGTTGGAACAACATGAGGGTGAGTAATTACTGACTGAATTTTCATTTTCGGGTGAACTAACCCTTTAAATAATAGTGAGTGTTCAGTCTATTTGGATCTTCACTTCAACTTTTTTAAAACTGCTGATAAAACATGTATGAACATTGTAAGATGATATTTGCATCTTACCAAATCTCTGTAAACTCCTTCTGACTTGCTCTCCGTCCAGGGCTTTTCCCTCTCCTCTCTTCTTCTCTGATAGGGTTCTCGACTCCTGTAGGAGGATCCGGGATTGGCGAGGTTTCCTCCGGCATTTCCTCCACCGCCAAACGTGCGCGTCTAGAAGAAAACAGAGCACAAAACACTGATGCAACTCCAGCCTTATGCAGGGTTCCCACACCTCGCTTAACTTCAAATTCAAGGACTTAAGCTGCGTTCACACTACAAGCTTTGTCGCTGCTGGTCGCCAGTGGCTGGCGGTGCGGTCGCTAGTGGGCGTTCCCGCTACTGGTTGCCTAGTAATGTTTGTGAGTGACACTCACGGATGTTCCTCCATGTTGTAGACAACAAATCTGTTTTCTTGCCGGTACAAACAAACATTTTGGAAGGAAAGTTCTAAATATAAATGTAATCAGTGTAACATGCATAATATTAAAGATGAACGAGAAACTGTGAGTGCTTTTAGCCATCGCGGGTATTTAATTGCAACAAATGGGCAAACACCTTCTATATGTGTTCAGGACACCAGTCCGGCTCTGAGTCAGCGCTGTGAACACCACTGTATGCACACGGAGATACACCACAA
Source organism: Phoxinus phoxinus (assembly GCF_949152265.1). Taxonomy (NCBI): domain Eukaryota; kingdom Metazoa; phylum Chordata; class Actinopteri; order Cypriniformes; family Leuciscidae; genus Phoxinus; species Phoxinus phoxinus. Next base: position 28,411,189 of record NC_136897.1, read on the forward strand.
CTTACAGCACAGTTTCTGACGGCTAATATTAGCTTCTCGTTCAGCTGGCCTCTGTCAGAGAGTGACGGGTGATCACACGCTCCACTGACTTCACTCCTATTGGTTGTCGCTCCCGAAAGTCGCTCTTCATTTGCATAAAGTTAAACACATCTCAACTTTGTCGCGTCGCCAGACACACCCCATCAGTTTTCATGTCAAACACAACTATACAAAAAATCTTTTTTGCATTTATATTTGGCCATTAGACAGAGATCTGATATTCTATTTGTCTTATTTCTTCTGTTTTGCATAAAACTAAATAATATTCTGTACATCCTATACTGTATTCAAAAATTATCCTGATATTAACTTTTGCATGGATTATTTTATTGAGGAGAAGAGCTTAGGCTCATGTGACCAGCCGACTTTTGCAATGTTTGATGTAGGGCTATATTACATATTTATTATATTTTTACCTATATCATTAAAATATTTTAACGTCGTCATTATAAAAAACGCATTAAAATAAATTTGAAATGTTATTATTTACCTTTAATAATAATACCAGCTGACAGGGCTCTGTATGTTTACAGTAGGTGAGATTTTTTTGGGGGGAGAGAAAAATTAACAACACATTAACGTATCTACTGTACCTAATATTTATCCAAAGGAATCGATATTGAATCAAGATCAGAATCAAATCACAAGAATTGAAATTGTGAAATTTGTGTCAAGCAATAATAAAAACAGTAGCATACAGTCAGTGTACCATGTAAACATTGTGCTGTCACTAAACTTAATAAAATTCTGTTTAGTCATTAACTGACAATCACAATACACTTATAATTGTGATTTTTTTACATCCCCACCAATCCCAATCCACCCATTTTATGTTATGATACGTTATGTTACATTTTCACTGTTTACAAAGGCAGGGTCTGCCATCTTGTCTTGTTGTTTCTGATTGCACTTTATATAATTAAATAAAGATAAAACTTGTTTTGAACAATTTATTTGTCATCTGCAGATTGATTTTAAATATAGGGGGGGGGAATCGATTTAAATCGTAAATCGGATTTTTTGTGAAAAATTCTGGGATTTTTTTTAGGCCATATCGCCCTGCCAAATTGAGGGTGTGTCTGTGAAACGTTGAGGTTCCATCGTAGAAGTTTCGTGTGTGTGTGTGTGTGTGTGTGTGTGTGTGTGTGAACGTCATGGCAACGCACAACACAGTACCTGACTACCTGACGCGGGAAACACTTAACGTAACGCGTAAATGCGAACGTAAATCAAGCAAGCTAGTGCGCATAGGCCACGTGTGTTGGCGAGATAACACATTAGCGGACCGGAGGGAATAATATGGAATTATTTCCAGAAAACTTCTCGCACAAAATAAATTCAAGTACTTTCAAGGACCCGTGTGTCTGTGTGTGTTTACTTCCAAAAACTTTCCAGGGCCTCATCTTTTTTTCATATTCACAAACTTTCAAGGACCCGTGGGAACCCTGATTACAAGATCAGGTTTCTTCCATTACTACACACAACTATAGCACAAAAACAACATTTCTGGACATCACGAGTGTGTTCTGCTGGGTTTTGAAACACAGTCCAGGTGCGCAGAGGCAAAGCGATTAATCATTTCTGTGGTGTTCACTCATCACGTTACATTCATAATTACACACTCGAAATCAAACATTTCTTAATTAAATATCGGAGAATATTAAGTTCACCCATGGCCTGAGGATACAGTCATGAGAATGAACTAATTCAATTATATACTGCTTTAGTGCATCAATATTTCATCATCAAAAGGTGATATTTTGTTGCAGGGGATGAAAACAATATTTATTCTGAATTGAAATGCCAATATCTGTAAATTCTGTCAAATGCTGAAATCTGAGGGTAATATTATATGTACACTACACTTCAACGGTTTAGAATAATTAAGAGATTTTGTATGTTTTTGGAAGAGCATTTATTTTATCAAAAATACAGTAAAACAGTGGAATATCATTACAATTTAAAATAATGTGAATATATAGTAAAGTGTAATTTATTCCTGTGATCAAAGCTGAATTTATCATCATTACTCCAGTCTTCAGTGTCACATGATCCTCGAGAAATCAGTGTAATATGATGATCTGCTGCTTAGTTATTGGTGCGCAATTATTAAAAATTGGTTCTCATTATTATTTGCTTCTTATTTTTTATTTTTTTAGGGATCTTTGATGAATAGAAAGTTCAAAAAACAGCATTTAATTGAAATAAAAATAAAAAATACATAATGAATGTATTTAAATGTCACTTTTGATCAAATTAAGGCATCCTTGCGGAATAAAAGTTTATAATAAATCTAGCAAAATCATCATATTATAGTGATTTCTGAAGGATCATGTGACACTGAAGACTGGAGTAATGATGATGAAAATACAGCTTTGATCACAGGAATAAATTACACTTTACTGTATATTCACATAGAAAACTGCCATTTAAAATTGTATTAATATTTCACTATTTTACTGTATTTTTGATCAAATAAACACAGCCTTAGTGAGCAGAAGAGACTTTTGTATATATACTACAGCACACGTGTAAATCGTAATCATTCCAAAGATTTGACCGGAGATGTTCATTCAATTCACTACATCTTCAAACATATAATTGTTAATAGTATTAAATGCATCCCATAATAATCGTTATGAACGTCAGCACACCTCTTTGCTCTTGGCGACCTCAGCGATAGCAGCGGTTCGTTGCTTCTCGAACTCGTCGTTGTCTTCGGCGGACTTGACGGTGGTTGTGCTCTGAAGGGTCTTCCTCTGATCCAGAGCTCTGCTGTCCACCTGCTCCTTATGAGCACATCTCTACACAGATCACAGCAGATTATTATTATTATACGACGCTGATCTCTTGGAGAAGCAACAGATGTGAAGAGTCGAGTCCTGACCTGTCCGAAGGGAACGAATGGAGGAGGTCCTCCTTCTGCACCGAAGTTCCTGCGGCTGTTCTTGGCCAGACTCTTCCAGAAGAAACGGGTTTCATTAGATAGAGAACTTACTCAGACTCCATCAACATGTCTCACTTTATCAGTTTAATTCGCTATAGTTTAGAAAATGGTGATACAATATGAGCAGAACTCAGTTGATATCTGACAGGTTTTGTCCGTCCTTCTGTTAGACTGTCTCACACACACACACACACACACACACACACACACACACACACACACACACTTCTGTTAGACTGTCTCACACACACACACACACACACACACACACACACTTCTGTTAGACTGTCTCACACACACACACACACACACACACACACACTTCTGTTAGACTGTCTCACACACACACACACACACACACACACACACACACCAGAGTCCAGACACACACGCACCAGACACACACACATCAGAAACACACACACCAGACACACAAGCACATAACCTCTGCCACACCAGAAACACACACACACCAGAAACACACACACACACAACTAACCTCTGCCACACACACACACACTCATCTAACCTCTGCCACACCAGACACACACACACACACTCAACTAACCTCTGCCACACACACACACACAACTAACCTCTGCCACACACACACACACTCATCTAACCTCTGCCACACACACACACAGCTAACCTCTGCCACACACACACACACTCATCTAACCTCTGCCACACCAGACACACACACTCAACTAACCTCTGCCACACACACACACACAACTAACCTCTGCCACACACACACACACTCAACTAACCTCTGCCACACACACACACAGCTAACCTCTGCCACACACACAAACACACTCATCTAACCTCTGCCACACACACACACAGCTAACCTCTGCCACACACACAAACACACTCATCTAACCTCTGCCACACACACACACACAGCTAACATCTGCCACACACACACACACACACACACACACACTCATCTAACCTCTGCCACACCAGACACACTCAACTAACCTCTGCCACACACACACACACAGACACACACTCAACTAACCTCTGCCACACACACACACACGCACACTCAACTAACCTCTGCCACACCAGACACACACACACTCAACTAACCTCTGCCACACACACACACACAGCTAACCTCTGCCACACACACACACACACACACACACACACACTCATCTAACCTCTGCCACACACACACACAGCTAACATCTGCCACACACACACACACACACACTCATCTAACCTCTGCCACACCAGGCACACACACACACTCAACTAACCTCTGCCACACACACACACACACTCAACTAACCTCTGCCACACACACACACACAGCTAACCTCTGCCACACACACAGCTAACCTCTGCCACACACACACACACACACAACTAACCTCTGCCACACACACACACAGCTAACCTCTGCCACACACACACACACACACAGCTAACCTCTGCCACACCAGACACACACTCAACTAACCTCTGCCACACCAGACACACACACACACACACACTCAACTAACCTCTGCCACACCAGACACACACACACACACACTCAACTAACCTCTGCCACACCAGACACACACACACACACACTCATCTAACCTCTGCCACACCAGACACACACACACACACACACTTGTATAAATGTCACTGGTAGTCGCTGTATGAAGAGTTGTTGGGTATAATATGTCACAGTTTGCTTTATTCTGCTCTCCTCACTTACATAATGAACTATAGTCCTGCACACACTAGAGAAACATATAAAGATGATGTCTGGTGTGACTGTATGTGCATATAGCGAATCCAGAGAGGGGAGGAAAGTCTTTGGACTGAAGTGCTTCCCCATCAAGGTGAATAAAGAAGTGTGTCTTATGCTTTCTGGCTTTGATTGATAATTAAAATGAATCATCTGTTGCCGGCGTGTCATCCATCACGCGCAGGAACATGATATTAGCAGATGGCTGCCGGCACTGCGGGTTCTGCTCGACACCGCGGCTTCGGTTTCTTAACTTTTAATGAATACAACCTTTAAAGGGGGCATATTTTCATTTTTCAATATTTTACACTTTTGCATCTCTTCATTTCTCCCCAGAGACCACTTAAAATGTTAGTCAAGGTTTCTTGCACTAAAAACAGTTGTGATTCAGTTTAGCTTCATGATTTTACACACACTTTCTGAAATCGTGAATTAACCCAACAGTTTGTGGTCAGTTTTGGACCACAAAACCAGTCACATGGGTATTTTTTTGCAATTGAGATGTATCCATCATATTAAAGTTGAATAAATAATCTCTCCAGTGATGTGTGGTTTGTTAGGATAGGACAATATTTGGTCGAGACACAACTATTGAAAATCTGAAATCTGAGAGCAAAAAAATGTAAACATTGAGAAAATCTCCTTTAAAGTTGTGCATTTATGTTCACGATTGTGCTGCATTCACTCACAAAAATACATGTTTTATATATTTACGGTAGGACATTTACTAAATATCTTCATGGAACATGATCTTAATATCCTCATGATTTTTGGCATAAAAGAAAAATCTATAATTTTGACCCATACAGTGTATAGTTGATATTGCCACAAATATACCCGTGTGACTTATGTAAATTCCCTCTGTTGTGATTGGCTGAGCTCCATGTGCTGATGTCGTTCAAATTGATAAACTTAGACGTATTTCAAATGAAATTAGCATGATCATTACACATAGTAGTGAACCTTTATTTAATATAAGCAAGAAAAAAGACAGTTTTCTACAATGTCTCCATTAAACTGCATCATATCATCTGAATACATTCAGAATAAAAGAGAAAACTGTAGATTTTCCAGTAATGTAATGTAAATGTAAAACATCTCACCCTCTGAAACTCCCACTTCTCAATCATGTGATCCACCTCGCCCCCGAGAACGGCGATCTTGGAATCGTCCAATAGCAGGATCCCGTTCTTAACCTGAACGACCCCCAGCAGCTTCACTTTGGTTCCAGGCGGCGTGTTCAGACTGAAAGTGGAGCGGAAATCAAATTAAAGTGGATCGACCATTGAACAACAACAGCAGTGTTAAATCAATCACTTCTTTTTAAATAACCTGAGAGACACCGAAGTTGGTAAGATGTTTTTTTTTTACATTTATTTGATCAGAAATACTGTAAAAAATATATATTATTATAATGTAAATTAGCAGTTTTCTATGTGAATATATAATAAAGTGTAATTTATTCCTGTGATCAAAGCTGAATTTATCATCATTACTCCAGTCTTCAGTGTCACATGATCCTTCAGAAATCAGTGTAATATGATGATTTGATGCTTAATTATTAATATTATGAAAACAGTCGTGCCGATTCATGTTTTTCGGGATTCTTTGATAATAAAACAGCATTTATTTAAAACAGAAATCTTATGTAACATTATAAATGTCACAACTTAATGTGTCCTTGCTGAATAAAAGTATTAACTTATTGATTTTATATATATTTATCTTCTATAGTGCTGTAATTTTAATAAAATAAAGAGAAAATCAGTTGAAAAGTACATTTATGTTAAAGTCGTCGGATGCCCGTTCTCCACAGTTGTGATTCTTCAGGGTCTTCATGTAAAGTTTGTAACACACTTTGGTTAAAACTCCTGAATGTTTGTGTGTAAAACAACACACTTTACCTCCTCAAACACAGCTGTTCACAGCGACCGGTTCGGTGCATGTCTCTTTAAATGATAATGAGCATTTAATATGAATATGAGGACATATTGCTCAGAAGAAACATTTATGATTATTATCAGTGTTAAAAACAGTTCCGCTGCTTAACATTTTTAAGATACATTTTTAAAATATTCTTTGAATTATAGAAAGTTCAAAGAAAACTTTTTTTTTGTCACAATGTTTAAGTCTTTACTGTCACTTTTGATCACTTTAATGTGTCCTTGCTGAATAAAAATATTAATTTCTTACAAAAACAAAATCTAACTGACCCCACTTTCTAGGCCATAAAAAAAAAAGGAAATCATACAGTATTGTTGCAAATATTAAGATCTGATAAACATTTTCCTCAAAAATGTAATTCTCATTACTGCATTACAGATTTTATTATTCTCATTAAAATAAGAATTTGGGAGGAAAGCGTGCATATTTTTAATAAAGATGATGTCACAGTAGGGCTGTAAACGATTAATCGCGATTAATCGAATCCAAAATATAAGTTTGTGTTTACATAATATATGTGTGTGTATTGTGTATAATTATTTTGTATATATAAATACACATACATGCATGTATATATTTGAGAAATATTTGCATTTATATAATGCATATATATATATATATTAGGGCTGTCAAAAGATTAATCGCGATTAATCGCATCCAAAATAAAAGTGTGTGTTTCCATAATATATGTGTGTACTGTGTATAATTATTTTTATATATAAAAACACACACAATCATGTATATATTTAAGAAAAATTGGTTATATTTATATATAAAATATTTATATATAATATAAATTATATAAATGTATATACAGTATATAAATGCAATTATTCCTTAAATATATACATGAATGTGTGTGTATTTATACATAATAATTCTACACAGTATACACACATATATTATGTAAACACAAACTTTTATTTTGGATGCGATTAATCATGATTAATCTTTTGACAGCCCTAATATTTTTATATGATTTATATTATATATACACATAGAACTATTTTATATATAAATATCAAATTTTTCTTAAATATATACATGCATGTGTGTGTATTTATATATACAAAATAATTATACACACACATATATTATGTAAACAAACTTGTATTTTGGATTCGATTAATCGCGATTAATCGTTTACAGCCTTATGTCACAGTGTATGTGACAAGTACCAATATAATTTCTGAATTTTCCCTCTTGATTCTGGAGTAAAATGTGAGCTAGAGACCCAAAAACAGGTCAATTTTCCTTATTTTGCGTCTGAAATGACTTTCCAGAAAGTGGTGGTGAGCGAATTTAAAATTCATAATTGCACTTCTCTGCTTTACTTGCTTCTATTTCCTGGTTGTCAATCAGGGTTTTTTTCCTGTGATGTGTTTCAGCTTTAGTAAGTGTGGGGCATTTGCTGTAAGTTGGGATTAAGAACTGGCTGTTTGACTTTAATTAAAGATTACAGGAGGGGGAGAAGGGATGGATTGAGAGTCAGAAACTCTATTTTGCCCTCACAAACACACTAATACCCCGAGGAGAGAAGTGGAGCAGGGAATTTTCCAAACCGCAGGCTTATTTCCTCAAATGTGTGCAACCCTGATCAAATGTTAATGCACTGCAGAAGAAGCTCCGGCTAAAAATACAGGCTCTCCCACACGGCGGACTCTCGCTAGAGGAGCCCGGGAGTTTGACATGTGACTCGACTATTGCAATTACAGACTTTCCTGACCAGTCCATCGGCACCAAACTCACGGAGCCGATACGATACGACCCCCCCGGAGACGTCAGACAAAACACTGTTTGTTCCCAGTGAACCGCTTCGGTTCATGCATGCTCCACTTTCACTCCGAGGTGAAATAATCATTTGAAGCGAGCAACACCAAACTGAAATTGTAAAGATTTTATAAATTTAGCAGAAAGATTGAAGTCCCCCTGTGGTGAAAATCCAGCTTTTAATGTAGTTTATGTGTGTATGTGGTGTTATTAATCTGCTTTAACACACACATGTGTAAGTTCATAAGTGGACAGCATTGCTGAGTCTTTTCTGCTTAAAACTGCAGTGAACCAAAGACAGTCTCAAAAACACGGTTTGAAATCGCTGGTGTTTCTGACGTCACACACTACCTTGACCAATCAGATCAACGTGTGATCGTCAACCAGTGGATCTCTGAGTGAGTGAGTGGAGGCGGGGCTCATTTTCATATTCATAGAACCGTGTAACCAATCAGATCAACGTGTGATCGTCAACCAGTGGATCTCTGAGTGAGTGAGTGGAGGCGGGGCTCATTTGCATATTCATAGAACCGTGTAACCAATCAGATCAACGTGTGATCGTCAACCAGTGGATCTCTGAGTGAGTGAGTGGAGGCGGGGCTCATTTGCATATTCATAGAACCGTGTAACCAATCAGATCAACGTGTGATCGTCAACCAGTGGATCTCTGAGTGAGTGAGTGAGTGGAGGCGGGGCTCATTTGCATATTCATAGAACCGTGTATACTAAATGAGGCAAGGGTGTCGAGTTACATTCAAGATATTTTAAGATGTTTTTTACATATGTCATTTTGGTGATCAAAGATGAGTTAAAAGGCATCAAATTTACTACAGGGCAACTTAAAAAATATATATATACACAAGTTTACGCGCTGTATCCCGGGTGGCGCCATAACTCTACACGAATGCATTTCATTTCCGCCGGAAGTTGTTTGCACAACGTCTGCCGGTGTAAACACAGCGATGTCGACGCTAGCTTGGGAACACGGTTCTACTACTTTGACTGGAGAGGGCGCTACTCTACTCCACCCGAATTCAGTGCAGAACATTGCCTCTTCGTAGCTGGTTTGTGGTCGTAGCACTCTCTATCTAACCACTCGTTCAGGTGCTTTCTCGAGTTTTTGCAACCAACTACCGCACACGTCGTTCCTGAACCACTTTTCTTCATGTTGTAATAGTAATTTTTATATCCTCTTTGTCACTGCGATATGAGTGCTCTGTCGGCACAACGGAGCTAGCTAGCAAAACAAACCCAGCCCATCGATGGGAGGAGTTCAGGAAGTAGAGCGGAAACGGCTCAAAAACTTGTGTATATATATAAAAAAATTTAAGTACCCATGTAGTCAATAATTGTATCCCTTAAAACTCATCTTGACACATTTAAACGTTTTTTACCTGTGAAAATAGTTTATTCATGCCTTAAAATATCTTGAATGTAACTCGACACCATTGCTTCATGAATATGCAAATGAATCCCCGCCTCCACTCACTCACAGCAGCTACATAACGTGATTGATATGATTAGCCTTTGGCTTGACTACGTTATCACACAGCTAATAATGTGTTGCTAATGTCACACAAACATGTTCCCTTTCTCCATCTCCGAGTCACAGCCGCCTTCTAAACATCAGCATCAAACATCATAGAAAGTCAGTGGAGAAAAGCCCCGCCCCCTTGTGATGCGATTGGTCACACATAGACATAGAAACAACATTAAAAACTTGATTTGCATCACAGGGGGTTAATTATTTTTATGCATTAAACAGTCAACGAGTGGATCTCCGAGCTGAGTGAGTGGAGGCGGGGCTCATTTGCATATTCATTTAACCGCGAATACTAAATGAGACAAGGGTGTCGAGTTACATTCAAGATATTTTAAGACATGAAGACATTTTTCAGACATTTGTTAGTTATTTCCTAATGTAAAACTACACTTTATAAGCGTGCAATGCCATCATACACATGTTGCAATAATGCATGTCCATTCTGTGTTAGTAATTCTGAACGGGAATGAAGGAGGCTTTGAGTTCTAATGAACCGTTTCATTCTGTATGTTAGCGACAGGCATGGATGTAGAGAGAGAGAGAGCGAGCGGACGGATGAATAAAGAGCGCTCTGTTCTTCAAACGGCACAACAACACAGTCTCCACCTGTAGTTGCTGGCCCACGGCCACCAGTAATGGAGACGTGGGATTGGTGGGATCTGAGCCAATCAGAAGCTCTGAAACTGGGATTAAAGGAAGGAGAGCACAAGAAAAGCACAGAAAAGGTCATTTGAATTTGAAGCGGCTTTACAAGATTACACGGTGTCAGATTTCTTGGATTTGTGTTTGACAGTGTAAAAAAATGGAAGTTGCAAAGATTACTGGAGTACGTTTTACAAGAAAATACTATTTCACGATTAATTCAATGCATTTCTTAGTAGTCATTTGTGAAATTTAATAGCAATTTCTGAGTGAAAATTAGGGTTATTGATTTGAGGAAATCCTTAATATTATGCATTAAACTTACACAATTCAAGTCTTTACATTCACTATTAAAACATAAAATGTACATATGTTTTATGCAGTTTTTGCATGTTTAACACGTTCATTAACGGTACACTATGCAACTTTTTTTTTGTTCACAATGAACAAATTTAAATAAATCAATACATAATCATTCCTTTGTACAAAATGTGTTTTTATCTTACACTGATTCACTGTTGTGTGTGTGTGTGTGTGTGTGTGTGTGTGTGTGTGTGTGTGTGTGTGTGGTCAGAGGACACACGTGTGTCTCGTCATAATTAAAACAAACAGATAACATCAATGGAAATTATTTAAAAGTATACTATGTAACTAATTGTTCAAAATTTAAATAATTTTTATCCTTCCAAAATGTGTTTTTGTCTTCCGCTGATTCACTATTATAAGTGTTTATTGACCTGCTGTCGGGATGGTTTTGGCGGGAAATTACGTACATACGGCATTCACCCGTGTGTCTCATCATATAACAACCAGTTTTAAACGAACACAGAACAGAGGAGAGTCTGCTGGAGAGAAGAGGACGAGACGAGCTCATAATAAAACAAGAACCAACATCGGCTCATCAGCAGAACTGAGGAATTTGACGCAGAGATGATGTGGTTTATTACTCCACAGGACAGTAATTGTTTTATTGAACAGATGAACGGTCATGTGTCTCTGACAGAGTTACTGTAAAGCTTTATCAATAGTGAAGATTATTCATTATGGTTGTTCCAACTCATGTGCAGGAGTTTATTTTCAGGGAAGTGTCGAGTCTATTATTAACCCTTTATATTGGCATCGCCATTCCATATTTAAAACTGTAATATCCTATACTAATCTTGACAAACTATATATCATTTGAAAGTTTACAGTCTCTAGTTTTCATATTTGGTGACTGATTTTTTAAATAAATGACAGAGGAGCCGTAATTTATAAATTTGCAACAAGAATATGTTCATACTCCTGAGGCGAGTTCAGACCTTTATTTTGAAATAGTGATGAACATGAAAAATCATGAAAGAATGGTAGAAACCTCAGTTTGTTTTCATGCCAAGAGTTCCAAAGATAGCATCCATTCAATTCTTTTAGAAAAACAACTCTGAAAATGTTTTAAAAAATAAAGAAAAACAACATATGGCGCCCTTATATGGGCAGTAATGTCAACTAGTGGAGAAGTGTGGTACTGCGCCCAAACTAAATCTCACTGAAAGCTGATTTTTTGGATATAGATTTCAACCTAACATTTGAAACACAAATTTTTTGGCTTGATTTTTTTTGCATTTTTCGAGTCACCCAGGTTTTGAAAAAATATATTTTATATAAAATATGAATAATTACATTTTTTACATTGTATATTTTCATAAATTCAAACTTCTATAACTTTTTTTTCTGTTCCACTTTCTTAATTTATTTCACTTCTACAAAAATCTGCCAAATGTCTTCTTTAAAACAAGAATCTTACATCTATATTCCAAAGCATTCTTGAATTACAAACATTTAAGTTCGAAATGTGCATTTTCATGTGTATAAAAAAAAGGGGGGTGGAGCTTAAAGGGTTAAAACTACAGTAACGTGAGATCCTACAATCTAAACTGGTTATATCTCTTAATCCTAGTAGTGAATGTTTTATGAGCAGAATAATCTCCCTCTCTTTTAGTTATGAGAAAGAACTATATTAATCCACACACACACACACACACACACCAACAATGTTCTTCTGCAAAATGCAAGCAGTTGTTTTTTTAAAAGCTTAAAGTCAGTGTTCCTTTAAAAAAACTAAAGTGACACATTCTTGGCACGTTTATGCAAGAAAGACGCAGTTTTTCCGCATTTCAAAGTTTCATTGATGTTTTCGGTTCATCGAGTGAAAGAGAAAATAAGAGAAAATGAGCCTGAAGTGACATCAGCAGCAGCGCAGCGACACGACCCTGAGCGACCCGCAGAACGTGAACCTCACTGTGGCAGAAACCCTGTTCTCCTCTACATCCACCGCCTCTCTCCTGACTCGGCCGATTACAGAGCCTCTTATCACATTAAGAGCTGCGTTTCATCAAACCCTGGGCTTTTGGCCTCATTATGGGCCACTTCACCGTGTCTGACAGCCCGAGACATTATTTCATTAAATTACCCCCGTCCAATTAGACGTGCTTCAATTAAATATCCGAGGTACTAGATTTTACAGTCACAGGGAGAGAGCGAGGGAAACTCTGTGAAGTTTATATCGCACTTACTTGCCAAATCCTGACGTTTGAAATCAACTCGCTTGAACAAATTAGCCAAAAATATCTAATAAACCGTCATGTAAGGCGGAGGGATGTGCAGAACTTTATACAGAAATCCACAATACAGGAGAAACTGGAAAAATTATAATATGGTGCAAAAGTTCATTTATTTCAGTAATTCAACTTAAAAGGTGAAACTAATATATTATATAGACTCATTACATGCAAAGTGAGATATGTCAAGCCTTTATTTGTTATAATTTTGATGATTATGGCTTACAGCTTATGAAAACCTTTTCACAATATTCTAATTTTGAGCCATAATAATCAAAATTATAACAAATAAAGGCTTGAAATATCTCACTTTGCATGTATATAAATATAAATACATAATAATATAAATTATATTCAAATATAAAAATGTATATAAACATGTAAATATTTGTTAAATGTATACATGCATGTGTGTATTTATAAATACATAATTATTATACACAGTACACACACATACATGATGTAAACAAAAACTTTTATTCTGCAAACGATTAGTTGCGATTAATCGTTATGCAGCCCTAAATTATTTTGTATATATTTAAGAAATATTTGCATGTATACTGTATATAGATTTAGATATAATTTATATTATATATAAATATAAATATTTTATATATAAATAACACATTTTTCTTAAATAAATACATGCATGTGTGTGTATTTATATATATATATATATATATATATATATATATACAAAATAATTATACACAATACACACACATATATTATGTAAACACAAACTTTTATTTTGGATGTGATTAATCGTTTACAGCCCTATTAAATACAAAGCTTATAATGGCTATTATTGTTCAATAAATAATCTTTTATATTATAATGTTGGCGTTGGCCGACTTCGTATCGAGAAAAGGTCTGATGGGGTGTTTATTTTGCGTGAAAATATTTTATTTGTGTTTTTTAGAGAAAATAATAATAATTTCATATATATTGTATTTTAATAAGTCAAGCATTTTTCAAGCACCTCTTCATAAAAATGGCTGTTTTCAAGGACTAATATTTCAAAAACACTTCAAGTACTTTGTACGAACCCTGTGTATTTAATCAGACTGCCATGAGACATTATTACACAACTTTAAGACATGATAACGACGCCACTTGCTGAATTAAACATGCAACATAACGAGGTCATGTAACAACAGCGCAACACACCACTGTTTGATTATTTAACGCTGCATGTCACATATTGTTTCACACACTTCTGTTAAATAACAGCCAGTATCAGTGTTCACAGTAGAGACGCTCTGATCAGCATTTTTCAGGCCGATCACCGATCACCAAAATCATGATCTGCCGATTGCCGATCACAGAATGGCAGAGGAATGGGAATCTTTTATTTATAATCTAGCCGTTTGCACCATTTGCAGAAATTAAACTAACTATGAGGTGGGCAAGAACGATTTCTTTCTGGAACAACCAATTATGCAAAACACCCCAAAACCAGTAGGTTGTTTATCAGACAGAAAATCATGAAAGAACTTTTGTAAGTCAAATTTAAGAGCGTTTTAAGACATTTTAAGACCATAAAGATTGAAATTTAAGACCTACACGACGCATTAACCAGCAAATAACAAGTAAAATTAGCATCAATATGCACTTTTTGTTTACATAAGCATTAAAATAATAACATAGAAAATATGGCTAGATTTTATTATCTACAAGTGCAAATAAAGTTGACAAAAAAGGTTTTATAAAAAGATAAACCTCGCATATTTCAGCCTTTAAATCATTTTTTTTTTAGTCAAAAAAAGATAAATTACTGACATTTACAATGCACATTAGCTTATCTTTTATTATTAATAGTAAAATTTGGCCCGATTTTCCCGTGGCGTCTGTTTTAGTAGCTTTTGCGGAATTCTGAAGTTAAGATTTTGTCATCTCGCTTCTATAATGAGCGCTTGCCGCACGCCTGTTTGAAATAATGAACTTGAGCGCGCAAAAGACGCGATATGTGAACGGCCACTTGGCGAGCTCCTCCAGTCGGGCCACGAGCGCCGTGTTGGAGACCCTGCTCTACAGCTCCGCTTTATAGGCTACGACTACTTTTTTGCTACTTTGTAATGACTTTCTGCGGCCAGCGTTTCTGGAAATGAACGAGGGTAAAACCTTTTTTAGACCTGACTAAAGAAATTTAAGACCTCGGATGAAAATCCGTTCGATGCCTAATCATGTTAGCGGTGTTAAAATGCGGTTGGTGGCTCCGGTCTGCTGTTGTGTGCCCGTGCGCCGCGCATGCCGGTGGAAAAAAGTTGCGCGAGTAATTTACGTCACGTGATCGGCTTTTCTGATCGGGCTTTTTTGAGCTATTTTTAGCCAATATCGGCCGATCAATCGGAGCATCACTAGTTAACAGTGCACTAGTGTTCAAAAGCTTGGGCTCTTTTGAAAGAAATTAATACTTTTATTCAGCAAGGATTCATTAAAAAGCGCAGGAAGACAGATGCAGGTATCCACACACACACACACACACACACACACACACACCTGATTTTGGACAGATGTTTAAACTCGAGGCCGGTGCACAATGTGTGTCCGTCCGTCATCTGAACACGAAGCATTCTGGGGGCCGCCTGCGACTCCTCGTGGTCTTTAGAAGCAGCGACATTACGGATCTTCTGCACCTGAAGGACACACGGGCCCTCCAGCTGTGGGAGACACACACACACATCATAAACACTGAGCTAATGTGGATGTAATAAAGCATCAAGGGTTTCAATATGTGACGCTGAACCACAAAACCAGTCACATGGATAATTTTATTGAAATTGAGATTTATATATAAGCTGAATAAATAATCTCTCCACTGATGTGTGGTGTGTTAGGATTGGACAATATTTGGTCGAGACACAACTATTGAAAATCTGGAATCTGAGGAGCAAAAAAATGTAAACATTGAGAAAATCTCCTTTAAAGTTGTGCATTTATGTTCACGATTGTGCTGCATTCACTCACAAAAATACATGTTTTATATATTTACGGTAGGACATTTACTAAATATCTTCATGGAACATGATCTTAATATCCTCATGATTTTTGGCATAAAAGAAAAATGGATAATTTTGACCCATACGATGTATAGTTGCTATTGCCACAGATATACCCGTGCGGCTCCAGACTGGGAATCATCATGTACTGTTGGTCAGATTAATGTTTGTTACCTTATTTTTACCCTTTTCCTTTAACATATATTTGCATTGAGTCGTGCTGATGTTCTCTTTAGTAACAGCGCCATCTTGTGGGCAGCATTAGCAAGTGCATGAACTATTTATTTGCTGGATAGTGTCATATATGCATTATTTTGGATTTTTAACTTAAAGGATTAGTTCACTTTTTAAAAAACGTTTGCTGATAGTTTACTCACCCCGATGTCATCAAGATGTCCATGTCTTTCTTTCTTCAGTTGAAAAGAAATGAAGGTTTTTGATGAACACATTTCTCCATATAATGGACGTCAATGGGCCCCAAACGGGTCAAGGTCCAGATGACAGTGTCAGCGAAAGACATGGACATCTTGGATGACATCGGGGTGAGTAAACTATCAGCAAAAGTTTTAAAAAAAAGTGAACTAATCCTTTAAATCCAATGGGACAATCCTATCCATGATGATCAACACAAGTCAAGTTAACTTTAATACCTTTTCTATTCGTCCGCTGTTGATGTCCGCCGGCAGAAAGCTCTTTCCTACGGGCCTCAGATCATTCTGTGGATTATATAGTGCTAGTATTATTTGTGTTCGGGTTATCCAGGTGTGTCACAACTAGACAAAGACACACAACTGGCTTATGAATGTGAGACTTTTGAATATAATAATGTCAAATATCAGTCTTACATTTAACGCTACTTGGATGATGTCGGTCAGTGATGTTTTCTCCTTCTCTGAAGAACTTTTACACTCCTCGATTCCTTCATCTGTAAGGTACCTGAGAAGAAAAGTGGGGATTTAAAGCCAAAAATTATAATTATCCCATCATTTACATCATATTTATCTAGTGACACTAACAGAAAAATTGCAATATAATATTTTAAGGCAAATCCACTGCTCAGTTTTGGACTATTTTGCTTTCATAACTTCAGACTAAAGATAATCAACTGAACTCAAGCTCTGAACACACACACACACATTCATAAACATCAAAACACATTCATGAACATCAACACGCATTCATAAACATCAAAACACATTCATGAACATCAACACACATTCATAAACATCAACACGCATTCATGAACATCAACACGCATTCATAAACACCAACACACATTCATGAACACCAACACACATTCATGAACATCAACACACATTCATAAACACCAACACACATTCATAAACACCAACACACATTCATAAACATCAACACGCATTCATAAACACCAACACGCATTCATAAACACCAACACACATTCATAAACATCAACACACATTCATAAACACCAACACGCATTCATAAACACCAACACACATTCATGAACATCAACACACATTCATAAACACCAACACGCATTCATAAACATCAACACGCATTCATAAACACCAACACGCATTCATAAACACCAACACGCATTCATAAACACCAACACGCATTCATAAACATCAACACGCATTCATAAACACCAACACACATTCATAAACATCAACACGCATTCATGAACACCAACACACATTCATGAACATCAACACACATTCATAAACACCAACACACATTCATAAACACCAACACGCATTCATAAACACCAACACGCATTCATAAACACCAACACGCATTCATAAACACCAACACACATTCATAAACATCAACACACATTCATAAACACCAACACACATTCATAAACACCAACACGCATTCATAAACACCAACACACATTCATAAACATCAACACGCATTCATGAACACCAACACACATTCATGAACATCAACACACATTCATAAACACCAACACACATTCATAAACACCAACACGCATTCATAAACATCAACACACATTCATAAACACCAACACACATTCATAAACATCAACACGCATTCATAAACACCAACACACATTCATAAACACCAACACGCATTCATAAACACCAACACGCATTCATAAACACCAACACACATTCATAAACATCAACACACATTCATGAACACCAACACACATTCATGAACATCAACACACATTCATGAACATCAACACACATTCATAAACACCAACACACATTCATAAACACCAACACGCATTCATAAACACCAACACGCATTCATAAACATCAACACACATTCATAAACACCAACACACATTCATAAACATCAACACACATTCATAAACACCAACACACATTCATAAACATCAACACGCATTCATAAACACCAACACACATTCATAAACACCAACACGCATTCATAAACACCAACACGCATTCATAAACACCAACACGCATTCATAAACACCAACACGCATTCATAAACATCAACACGCATTCATAAACACCAACACACATTCATAAACATCAACACGCATTCATGAACACCAACACACATTCATGAACATCAACACACATTCATAAACACCAACACACATTCATAAACACCAACACACATTCATAAACACCAACACGCATTCATAAACACCAACACGCATTCATAAACACCAACACGCATTCATAAACACCAACACACATTCATAAACATCAACACACATTCATAAACATCAACACGCATTCATAAACACCAACACGCATTCATAAACACCAACACGCATTCATAAACACCAACACACATTCATGAACATCAACACACATTCATGAACATCAACACACATTCATGAACACCAACACACATTCATGAACATCAACACACATTCATGAACATCAACACACATTCATGAACATCAACACACATTCATGAACATCAACACACATTCATAAACATCAACACGCATTCATGAACATCAACACACATTCATAAACATCAACACACATTCATAAACACCAACACACATTCATAAACACCAACACACATTCATAAACACCAACACACATTCATAAACACCAACACACATTCATAAACACCAACACACATTCATAAACACCAACACACATTCATAAACACCAACACACATTCATAAACACCAACACACATTCATAAACACCAACACACATTCATAAACACCAACACACATTCATAAACACCAACACACATTCATAAACACCAACACACATTCATAAACACCAACACACATTCATAAACACCAACACACATTCATAAACACCAACACACATTCATAAACACCAACACACATTCATAAACACCAACACACATTCATAAACATCAACACGCATTCATGAACATCAACACACATTCATAAACATCAACACACATTCATAAACACCAACACACATTCATAAACACCAACACACATTCATAAACACCAACACACATTCATAAACACCAACACACATTCATAAACACCAACACACATTCATAAACACCAACACACATTCATAAACACCAACACACATTCATAAACACCAACACACATTCATAAACACCAACACACATTCATAAACACCAACACACATTCATAAACATCAACACGCATTCATAAACATCAACACACATTCATAAACACCAACACACATTCATAAACATCAACACACATTCATAAACACCAACACGCATTCATAAACATCAACACGCATTCATAAAACACCAACACACATTCATAAACACCAACACACATTCATGAACATCAACACACATTCATGAACACCAACACACATTCATAAACAACAACACACATTCATAAACATCAACACACATTCATAAACACCAACACTCATTCATAAACATCAACACACATTCATAAACATCAACACTCATTCATAAACATCAACACACATTCATAAACATCAACACACATTCATAAACACCAACACACATTCATAAACATCAACACACATTCATAAACACCAACACACATTCATAAACATCAACACGCATTCATAAACATCAACACACATTCATAAACACCAACACACATTCATAAACACCAACACACATTCATAAACACCAACACACATTCATAAACACCAACACACATTCATAAACACCAACACACATTCATAAACACCAACACACATTCATAAACACCAACACACATTCATAAACATCAACACACATTCATAAACATCAACACACATTCATAAACATCAACACACATTCATAAACATCAACACACATTCATAAACATCAACACACATTCATAAACATCAACACACATTCATAAACATCAACACACATTCATAAACACCAACACGCATTCATAAACACCAACACGCATTCATGAACATCAACACACATTCATAAACATCAACACGCATTCATGAACACCAACACACATTCATAAACATCAACACACATTCATAAACATCAACACACATTCATAAACACCAACACGCATTCATAAACACCAACACACATTCATGAACATCAACACACATTCATAAACACCAACACGCATTCATAAACACCAACACACATTCATGAACATCAACACACATTCATAAACATCAACACACATTCATAAACATCAACACACATTCATAAACACCAACACGCATTCATAAACACCAACACACATTCATAAACATCAACACACATTCATAAACACCAACACACATTCATGAACATCAACACACATTCATAAACATCAACACACATTCATAAACACCAACACACATTCATAAACACCAACACACATTCATAAACACCAAAACACATTCATAAACACCAACACACATTCATAAACACCAACACACATTCATAAACACCAACACACATTCATAAACACCAGCACACATTCATAAACACCAGCACACATTCATAAACATCAACACACATTCATAAACATCAACACACATTCATAAACACCAACACACATTCATAAACACCAACAAGCAACACACATTCATAAACATCAACACACATTCATAAACATCAACACACATTCATAAACATCAACACACATTCATAAACATCAACACACATTCATAAACATCAACACACATTCATAAACACCAACACGCATTCATAAACACCAACACACATTCATGAACATCAACACACATTCATAAACATCAACACACATTCATAAACATCAACACACATTCATAAACACCAACACGCATTCATAAACACCAACACACATTCATAAACACCAACACACATTCATGAACATCAACACGCATTCATGAACATCAACACGCATTCATGAACACCAACACACATTCATAAACATCAACACACATTCATAAACATCAACACACATTCATAAACACCAACACGCATTCATAAACACCAACACACATTCATGAACATCAACACACATTCATAAACACCAACACGCATTCATAAACACCAACACACATTCATGAACATCAACACACATTCATAAACATCAACACACATTCATAAACATCAACACACATTCATAAACACCAACACGCATTCATAAACACCAACACACATTCATAAACATCAACACACATTCATAAACACCAACACACATTCATGAACATCAACACACATTCATAAACATCAACACACATTCATAAACACCAACACACATTCATAAACACCAAAACACATTCATAAACACCAACACACATTCATAAACACCAACACACATTCATAAACACCAACACACATTCATAAACACCAACACACATTCATAAACACCAGCACACATTCATAAACACCAGCACACATTCATAAACATCAACACACATTCATAAACACCAACACACATTCATAAACATCAACACACATTCATAAACACCAACACACATTCATAAACACCAACAAGCATTCATAAACATCAACACACATGAATAAACACCAACACACATTCATAAACACCAACAAGCATTCATAAACACCAACACACATTCATAAACACCAACACACATTCATAAACACCAACACACATTCATAAACACCAACAAGCATTCATAAACATCAACACACATTCATAAACATCAACACTAAACTGAATTAACGCTGTTAATTGTTCTTGAGACGTGTTTAATTAATGGAGATTGTGAAAGTTGTCAGTCCGGACTGTCAATCTTCATCAGCTGATTATTAAAATATCAGACATGACATACTGAATATAATATATGTATTAATAATTGACTGGTGGTAATAGACTAGCAATTAACAAATGTCGAATATCGTGCTAATCATTTAGTCACTATCTGCAACTAACAGCCAGAGACAATGAAATAAACGAATGAAGTGGCATTAAATGAACTTATAAAGTCCTGCTAAACGTCACACGGAGTGAGTGAACGAATGTAAACATGAGTTAGCATCATTAGCATGTTAGCCGTTAGCACTGAGTAAAGACTCACCAGCCCTCTCCAATGAGCGCTGAGCTCAGATCGCACATCTTCACAGGAACGGACGAGTCTGTGTGAGGAATCACTGTGTGGAATATCGCTGGCTTCACATTCTGTGTTACTCCGGATTCATTTCTACACCGTTTAGCTGCTCCTGTGATGGACAAAGACGGATAACGTCACGCGCACTTCCGGTACGTCACGGGTCAAAGTGCAGCGGCGCTGCTGACGTAGACCTCGAGTAATATTAATAATGTTACACTAAAGTAAGAATGCTATGATTTACACGTGTAGTATATATATACACTAACGTTCAAAATATGTTTTTAATGTTATCAAGGCTGCATTTATTTGATCAAAAATACAGTAAAATTATGAAATATTATTATAATGTAAATCATCAGTTCTCTATGTGAATATATAATAAAGTGTAATTTATTCCTGTGATCAAAGCTGAATTTACCATCATTACTCCAGTCTTCAGTGTCACATGATCCTTCAGAAATCTGTATATGATGATTTGATGTTCAAAAAATTGTTATGATTATTATCAGTGTTGAAAACAGAAAAAAAGAAAAAAAATCAGGATTCTTTCATGAATTGAAAGTTCAAAAGAACAGCATTTATTTGTAATAGAATTATTTGTTACATTACAAATGTCTTTACTGTCACTTTAATGGTCAATTTAACGTGTCTTCGCTGAAATAAAGTAATTTCTTTAAAAAAAAACAAAAAAAAACATTTGAATGGTAGTTTATAATGTTACAAAAGATTATATTTCAGATAAATGCTGTTCTTTTGAACTTTACAGATATATATATATCAATTTTAGGTTGATATCTCTTGAAATAAGCGTTCAGTGAGATTTAGTTTGGGCGCAGTACCACACTTCTCCACTAGTGGACATCACTGCCCATATAAGGGCGCCTCCATTTGCATATGTTGTTTGAGTGATCTGAAGTGAAACTTAAGTTCGTCTAAATGAATATAAATAATTTAATGAAACTCAAAACAATGAAATAGTTCAGTTTACTTACAATATATCAGTTCTGTGAACTTGAAAGAAAAAGAAAGTGCTAAATACTCATGAAAGTTAATTTGACTGAACTAATTAGTTTAATTTAAGTTTGTCCTACTCAATTAATTATTTTGAGCGTTAGGGTTTACAGTGACATCAACAACATATGAAGAAGCCTCTATGGGAGACACTAGCACATTAAATACAAGTACTCCACAGTGACTGTAGGGGGCGCTGTTTGATAAAAACGGAATGTTATATGACGAGACACACGGGTGAGTGACGTATGTACGTAATTTCCCGCCAAAACCATCCCGGCAGGTCAATAAACACTAATGATAGTGAATCAGCGGAAGACAAAAACACATTTTGGAAGGATTGATAAAAATTATTTAAATTTAGTTAATTTTGAACAATTATAGTTACATAGTATACTTTTAAATAATTTCCATTAAAGTTATCTGATCGTTGTTTTAATTACAATCAACAGTGCAATTCTGTCCTATTTCCTACCTGTTGAAAAAAAATATAAATATTTTTTATTTTGCAGTTTATACGGTCCACGTACACATCGTTGGGGATGAACAAATATCATCATCATAAACCAAGACATTTTTTTAAAAACTGAACGTTCAGAAATAACATTTTCATAACTTAATGGGAATGTTAGCAAAACATATTTTTGATAGCTATGTTTCGTCTCTTCAAATTCATTTATGAATTACATGAATAATGCACAGGATTATGCCAATATTTCCAATTCAAAACATGACAATATATAAATAAATAAATAAATAAAATACATTTAAAGGGATAGTTCACCGAAAATTAAAAAAAATGTCAATAAAATTACTCATTCCAAACCAATTAAGACTTTAGTTCATCTTTGAAAAACAAATGAAGCCTAAATTTAATCTGTTCATCAAAAATTTGCTTCAAAAAATGTGGACTAAATAGTTATGGAATATTTTTACGATTTCTTTATGAAGCGACAAAGTGGTAGAAAAAATATATATAATATAATAATATAACTTAAAAACAAATTTCGATAGATTTAAAATCTAAATCTGTCTTGCTCAAGCAAGCAAATAAAAATAAAAAACGGTCAAGTTTATTAAAACATTTACACTGGCCTCAAGTGAACATTATCAAACAAACACAATCGACACGCAAATGTACAGCGATTCATTTTAATCAAATTGAAAAATAAATTAAAGAAACAATTATAAGTGAAAAACAATGAAACATTCCAGAATCATGATGATGCTCAAGGCAGATGGCATGAATGAAGACGGTATAAAACTAAGTGTGTGTGTGTGTGTGTGTGTGTGTGTCTCCAACATGGACACGAAACCACAGAAGCATTCCTGCAGATTGACATGAAACCATCGTTTTTCCTGCTACAAAAGAAGAGTGTATAAAACCTGGAGGTACACACAGATCTCACACAACATGCCCTACACGAGACCAGCTTACGATCCTAATCTGAACAGGAAAACACGTCTGGATGGAATGATCGAAGCCGAGGAAAGTTCATCTGTACAGCAGACACACACACAAATCATTGGTGCGTTCTCAAC
>NC_136897.1:28441424-28473924 GCF_949152265.1 Phoxinus phoxinus
TAAAATATATAATATTATTGCCTTAGTTTACTAGGGGGGGGGGGGGATTCAAAATAAATAAAAATAAACAACTGAAAGAATAATACATTAACATTAAAAAAAATGAAATAAAGAAATGGATAAATTATGTAACATAACAGAAACAACTACGTGAAAATGTAAAGGTGTTTAGTATTTTTGACACCTGCCTTATAAAGTTTACTGAAAAAATAAAAATAAATAGAATAATACTTTAAAAATAAGTAATAAATGAACAAAAATAAGATAAATTGATAAAATATACAATTTACACAAAAAAAGACTGGAAATTAAAAAATGTATAGCGCTTTTGACAAATACAAATACATAAAATAAAAATAAAAATAAATTCACAAAATATATAATATTACATTAATAGGGGAAAAATATTCAAAATAAATAAAAAATAAACAAACAAATAGAATAATACATTAAAAATAAATAATAAATGCACAAAAAATAAAACAAAATAAGTTGACAAAATATGTAAAAAAAATAAAAAATAAAAATAACAGAAATGTTTCAAATGTTTAATGCTTTTGATAAAAAATAAATAAAATAAATAAAAATAAACAAATAGAATAATACATTAAAAATAAATCAGATAAATTGATAAAATATACAATTGACCAAAAAAACGAGTGTGCCAAAGCAGTATTGTCTGCGCGTGTGTGTGTGTGTGTGTGTGTGTGTGTGTGTACCTGTAACATGGACTTGGGGTGCGGCAGCTCTTCGCCCTGATAGATCTTCATGTAGGCCTGAGGCAGAGAAACACACGGGTCAGGGTCAGCGCCAGCACACGGGTCAGTGCCGGGTCAGGGTCAGCACCAGCACACGGGTCAGTGCCGGGTCAGGGTCAGCACCAGCACACGGGTCAGTGCCGGGTCAGGGTCAGCACCAGCACACGTGTCAGTGCCGGGTCAGGGTCAGTGCCAGCACACGGGTCAGGGCCAGCAAACATCTCAGAGATGGAGACCGGCTGAGAACACTTACTCTGAAATACTGTAGGAGATCTCGACACGTGACTTTAGCGCCGCTGATCTCCTTCTCCATCAGGTTCTCTGGAGCCAACAGCAGCGGAACCAGATTCACCAGCTCTTTCTTGAACTCGTCATCGATGTCTACACACGCGCACACACACACACACACACACCTCGGTTAACTTCAAATTCGAGGACCTTTCAAGGACTTTCCAGGTCCATTACCCTCAAATTCAAGGACTTAATGTGGGACACATCTCAAGTGAGAGCAAGGCTACATCGTGTTATCTTGATACATTGTTACAGTTTTCATGTCAAACACAACTATGCAAAAAAGCTTTTTTTTCGTTCGTCATGGCAACGCATAACACAAAGTAGCTCACGCGGGAAACACTTAACGTAACGCGTAAATGAGCGTAACTATCGATAATCAAGCAAGCTAGTGCGCACAGGCCACATGTGTTGGCGAGATAACACATTAGCGCACCGGAGGGAATAATATGGAATTATTTCCAGAAAACTTCTCGCACAAAATAAATTCAAGCACTTTCAAGGACCCGTGTGTCTATGTGTGTTTACTTTCAAAAACTTTCCAGGGCCTTGAATTATTTATTTATTTTTAGATTCACAAACTTTCAAGGACCCGTGGGAACCCCGAGTAAGAGCTTCTCCACACAAACACTTATGCGCCTAATAATAGCGCACATTTATCCAACATTTATGTCAACATTAGAGCGAGCAGACTCGTTAAGTGCTGCTACTTACACGGTTCGAGTGATGAGCCATATTTGAGGTTGGTGAATGATAGGCTAATGTTTGGATTTCTTGCTGTTAACGATCTGTCCGTTACAGCCCGCGTGATTTCGCCACTTCCTGTAGAGTGTTTTTTTTCTGCGACCAACTGACTAATAAAAATATTGTTCAACCAAACCTCTTCTAGTCAACTAACGGGAGGGTAAAACGCCCCAAAAAGCTCTTAATGTCGTTTTGGAGTCTTGTACAACAGGTTCACATGCATTAAAGGTAAAAAAACAAACAAAAAACAGGGTTCCCACAACTCGGTTAACTTCAAATTCAAGGACTTTCCAGGTCCAATATCCTCAAATTCAAGGACTTAATGTGGGGACACGTTTGTTGTGTTCAACAACAAACGTTGAGGTTCCATCGTAGCAGTTTCGTGTGCGCGTGAACGTCATGGCAATGTATTACACTCGCGCGGGAAACACTTAACGTAACGCGTAAATGCGCGTAACTAACGATAATCAAGCAAGCTAGTGCGCATAGGCCACGTGTGTTGGCGAGATAACACATTAGCGGACCGGAGGGAATAATATGGAATTTTTTCCAGAAAACTTCTTGCACAAAATAAATTCAAGCAGTTTCAAACCTTTCCAGGCCCTTACATTTTTTACCTTCAGATTCACAAACTTTCAAGGACCCGTGGGAACCCTGAGAAAACCTAACTTTCTCAATTCAGGACTCGACAGTGCGAGTGACGCACATTTGTGACTAAAGTTATATGTGTGCGAACTGTAAAATCTGTTTAGGAGCGTGTGTGTGCGTGTGTGTGTGTGTGTGTGTGTGTGTGTGTGTGTGTGTGTGTGTGTGTGAATAATCAAGTCCCGCGGGGCGGTCACCTCGTAGCCGGCCGTCGAAGTGAGGGTTAGTGGCCACTTTGAGCCCGGGGTGTGGCAGAAGAAAGCAGCTGATGTTGGAGAAGCACGAGTGGATGTGTTTCCTCACGTTCTGGAGCTCCTCGTGTTGATTCGGTTTCACCTGAGAAGCACAGCGTAATTCAGCACATGTGATCGAGTTTTATTTACTTTACCAGGAAATAATCCCATTGAGATTCAAAATATCTTTTTCAAGGGAGTCCTGGCCAATAATAGTTCCAAAAATTAATCAATAAATATACAGACATTTGACAGAAAAAGACATATGGCAACTTAAAGGAGAACTCCGGTCAATTTTAACATTGAGCTTAATTTTTAGTAAATTTGGAGTGCTGTCAATACAGAGAACAACGACAAAAATCGGTGTTGCCTACACTGTGTTATCCTCTTTTTAAAATTTACACCCTATTGACTTGAATGGGGCAAGTTTTAAACTTAACCAGTTCTTAGTCTTATCATCCTTGATGTGTCATAAAAGTTCCCAGCCATGTTGAGTGATTCCTTCAGAGTGAACACGAGTGAATCTGACTGCAGTAGATGTGAAAGATATTAATTAAAATGATGTTATATCAGCCAGCGCAAATACCTGTATTTAGGGGCCAAGCACTGAAGGTGCGGGCACCTATTGTATCTGTTCCCGTACCAAAAATAATTCTTCTTCTTCTTCCGCTCTGGGAGTCTATGGCAGCCCATAGAACCGATCGCGGGAAAGTTGTAATGGTTTGACATTCGGATAGAGGACAGTCCCAACATTAAATACACCAATTTTGGTGTGTCTAAGTCATTCCCTCTAGCGCCACCAACTGTCCAAAGTTTCACTCATGTTTATTCTAATAACTTTTGAACCACAAGGGCTAGAAACAAAATTCTTTTTTCCTCTGATTCCTGACCTCGTGACGATTCGATTGCACCCAATGACGTCATTTTGCGCCATGAAAAGTTTTCCGCCATTTTGAATTTTCCGAAAAAGCTACTTTTTCGAACTCCTCCTAGGCCGTTGCTCCAATTTCCATGAAAATTGAATCAGATCATCTACAGACCATGCCGACAAAAAGTTATGGAATTCAAGTTGATTCGCTTAGCAATTTTCGAAAAAACCCACAAACAAATTTTACGTAGCGCTTGCGAAAACAGACGTAAGGCTGTATCTCCGCAACGCTTTGTTGGATTCAGACCAAATTTGCCACATGTCATCACAAGCATGACTTGAGGCTACATGCTGCGTTTCGGCGCAGCGCCACCTACTGGTCCGGAGATATGAAAAATGGCTATTTTTGCTTATAACTTCTGAACAGTTTGCCCAAAAATCATCAAATTGGTCTCGTTAGATTCAGGCCAACATGCTGAGTCGACTGATATCCAATTTTACCATGTCGGCCATTTTGGCTGTCGGCCATTTTGAATTTTGTGCTAAAATGCTGTATTTTAAGAACGCATGAATGGATTGTTACGAAACATGGTATGGGTCATCAGCACGATGCCCTGAAGGAGCGTGAGAAGTTTCGAAACAGCGCCACCTTGTGGTCAAAAGTTATAACAACATTTCCAAAAAGGCTAATAACCTTTGAATACATCTGCCTATTGAAATGCCACTGGTCTCAATAGATTCGCTGGGTCACGCTGAGAACATAGATACCAAGTTTGCCATATTTGGCCGAACTTCCTGTCCGCCATCTTGATTTTCAGTCAAAACCTACTTTGTCGAACTCCTCCTAGACCGTTTGTCCGATTTTCACCAAAATCGAATCGTATCATCTCCACACTGTACCGACAAAAAGTTATGGAATTCGTGTTGATTCGTCAAACCGTTCTCAAATACCGCGCAAACAAATTTTACGTTGTGCTACAGCTACAGATTTAGTGCAAAAGTACTACATCGCCCATAACTCCTAGAGTCCGTTTGTCCTAGACTCAAGTGTCTCACACCACTGTGATCCCTGGCTCAAGGCGGACAAAATGGCTATCTCCAATTTCGATTTAGGCCAGAAAAATTTTCTGCTATGTCGAATTTTGTCCGAAACCTACTTTTGCAAACTAGTCCTAG
Organism: Phoxinus phoxinus; assembly: GCF_949152265.1. NCBI lineage: Eukaryota > Metazoa > Chordata > Actinopteri > Cypriniformes > Leuciscidae > Phoxinus > Phoxinus phoxinus. The sequence goes on from NC_136897.1 coordinate 28,446,140, forward strand.
GTTTTTCACCAGATCGGAACCAAACCAGTCTAGGACATTTCTCTGGACTCTCTAGATCAATAAATATCGAAAAAAAAGTTGAACTTTTGCATTTGGGTGGCTGTAACAGGGTCATTTAGAAAAGGGGCGTGGCAAAATACACTAAAAAGCCTATAAATCCCATATGAAAATTCAGAACTTCACCAAAATTGATGAGCATATGTGTCAGAACATGGTGAGGAAGCATGCAGAGTTTCATGGAGATCGGACCATAGGTGGCGCTGTAACTGGCAAAAAGCCTTCAATCTTATTAGGGGTTCAAGCATGAAATGCTGAAACCCTATTGTAATTAAGGATTCGTAAAACGCATCGTGCAGGCCAAACCGTAAGGCCTAGAGACGTGAAACCTGGCCAGATGGTAGGCCTCAATTTGGGGACAACCTATCAGAGTATGACCCCGAATGGCCCATAGGTGGCGCTACAGCAACCAAAAGTTCAAAATTGATCATAGCTCTTAGACCGTTTGTCCCAGGATCAAGTGCCCCAAATCGTTGGAATCCTTGGCTCAAGGCGGACAAAATGGCCATCTCCGATTTCGATTTAGGCCAGAAAAAATTTCTGCTATGTCGAATTTTGTCCAAAACCTACTTTTGCGAACTAGTCCCTGGTTTTTCGCCCGACCGGAGCCAAACCAGTCTAGGACATTTCTCTGGACTCTCTCGATCAATAGTTTTTGAAAAAAAGTAGAATTTTTGCATTTGGTTGGCTATAACAGGGTCATTTGGAAAATGGGCGGGGCAAAATACAGTCAAAAGCCTATAAATCCTAAACAAAAACTCAGAACATCACGAAAATCGCTGAGCATATGTGTCATGACATGGTGAACAAGCGTGCCGAGTTTCATGCAGATCGGACCATAGGTGGCACTATAAATGGCAAAAAGGTTCCCTTATTATTAGGGGCCAAGCACTGAAGGTGCGGGCACCTATTGTATCTGTTCCCGTACCAAAAATAATTCTTCTTCTTCTTCCGCTCTGGGAGTCTATGGCAGCCCATAGAACCGATCGCGGGAAAGTTGTAATGGTTTGACATTCGGATAGAGGACAGTCCCAACATTAAATACACCAATTTTGGTGTGTCTAAGTCATTCCCTCTAGCGCCACCAACTGTCCAAAGTTTCACTCATGTTTATTCTAATCACTTTTGAACCACAAGGGCTAGAAACAAAATTCTTTTTTCCTCTGATTCCTGACCTCGTGACGATTCGATTGCACCCAATGACGTCATTTTGCGCCATGAAAAGTTTTCCGCCATTTTGAATTTTCCGAAAAAGCTACTTTTTCGAACTCCTCCTAGGCCGTTGCTCCAATTTCCATGAAAATTGAATCAGATCATCTACAGACCATGCCGACAAAAAGTTATGGAATTCAAGTTGATTCGAATTACCGTTCTCGAATACCGCGCAAATAAATTTTACGTAGCGCTTGCAAAAACAGACGTAAGGCCGTATCTCCACAACGCTTTATCGGATTCAGACCAAATTTGGTACATGTCATCACAAGCATGACCTGAGGCTACATGCTGCGTTTCGGCGCAGCGCCACCTACTGGTCCGGAGATATGAAGAATTTATATTTTTGCTTATAACTTCTGAACGGTTTGTCCAAAAATCACAAAAGTGGTCTCGTTAGATTCAGGGCATCGTGCTGAGTCGACTGATATCCAATTTTCCCATATCGGCCATTTTGGCTGTCGGCCATTTTGAATTATGTGCTAAAATGCTGTATTTTATGAACGCATGAACGTATCGTTACGAAACTCAGTATGGGTCATCAGTACAACGCCCTAAAAGTACTCAAAAATTTATGAGACAGCGCCACCTTTTGGTCAAAAGTTATAATGAAATTTCCAAAAATGCTAATAACTTTTGAATAAATTTGCCTATAGTAATGACACTGATCTCAATAGATTCCTTGGGTTATGCTGAAAACATAGATACCAATTTTGCCATAGTCAGCCAAACTTCCTGTCCGCCATCTTTATTTTCTTTTAAAACCTACTTTTTCAAACTCCTCCTAGACCGAACGTCCGATTTTCACCAAAATTGGATCGTGTCATCTCCAGACCGTGCCGAGTAAAAGTTATGGATTTCGTGTCGATAGACAAAACCGTTTTCGTATACCGCAGTGGCAAAGTTGAGGCATGATGCCAAAATGACTATTCAGGCTTTATATCTGCAATGCCTTGACATATTGACACCAAACTTTGTATGTGTCATTGTCACTTCACTCTGACCACATCACATCAGTTTCGTAACTGCGCCACCTATTGGTCGAAAGTGATAATCATATTTTTAGTTATTGTATGTGATTTTTCAACCATTTTGCCAAAATTCATCTTCAAATGTCTTTAATTGCTCTTTGCTGCAGTGGGTCTCACACTCCCAGCCACTTTGGCATGTCTTGTCGTCTTGCTTGCGCTTGGCCCCGGTGATTGCTGCTTGCAGCTATATTTAGTTCCTGTTTTCGGTGGAAGTCCAAAGTAGTCGATTGTCGAGTTCACGCGCATAGGTTTAGTTACTATGATCACGCGCGTGAACTCGACAATCGACTACTTTGGACTTCGACCGAAAACAGGAACTAAATACAGGTATTTGCGCTGGCTGATATAACATCATTTTAATTAATATCTTTCACATCTCCTGCAGTCAGATTCACCGTGTTCACTCTGAAGGAATCATCTAACATGGCTGGGCACTTGTATGACACATCAAGGATGATAAGAGAAATAAAAGCAGGTTTAAAACTTGCCCCATTCAAGTCAACAGGGTGCAAATTTTAAAAAGAGGATAACACGGTGTAGGCAACACTGATTTTTGTCGTTGTTCTCTGTATTGACAGCACTCCAAATTTACTAAAAATTGAGCTCAATGTTAAAATTGACCGGAGTTCTCCTTTAACATAATCACCAGCAGCATTTAGTGTGTATTTAGTACTCAAATAGTCCTTTATCCTAATTTTAAACTCTGTCATTGTCGTTAAATAGTCAAATTTTAGCTGTATAATTCATTATACAGTATTTTTATACATTATACAATAATTAATTTTGTGATTCCAAGCCCCCACCCCACCACCCTTTGTGTTAGCTTATTTTCATGTTAGTTTTTGTCTTTTTTCAATAATTTTAATTCATCTTGAGAGCCGGTGAATGTGATTTCATCAAGTACAACATCTTAGTTGATCCTGGAACATCATTCGATCAACCAATCAGATTTGAGAGACGTTAATGTCAAGTTTAGGGTTAGGTGCTTCTACGTCAGTGTTATTCACCCATCATTTCCCCAAAGGTTATGGGTAGTGTTGGAGAAGGGTTCGGACAGGAATGCAACACAATATGTCGGTCTTGACTTGTACATGTAAATATGCCAGGAACATGTCTTGACTTGGCAAAATCACAGTGACCGTTAAGAGAAACCGGTTTCCAACAGCATCATGTGACCCACCTGCAGCCTCTTCTCCAGAAACATGTTTCCTCCATCCAGACCGTAAGCATGTTCGTACGGGTAACTCCAGTCTCGGATGAGAAACATGAGGGACTGCACGCAAACACACACAGAGTTACTGTAGAGTTTTCACACACACACACTCTCTCTCTCCCTCACACACAAACACACACTCTCTCTCTCCCTCACACACAAACACACTCTCTCTCTCCCTCACACACAGAGTTACTGCAGAGTTCACACACACACACACACACACACACACACACACACACACACACACACACACACACACACACACACACACACACACACACACACACACACACACACACACACACACACACACACACACACACACACACACACACACACACACACACACACACACACACACACACACACACACACACACACACACACACACACACACACACACACACACACACACACACACACACACACACACACACACACACACACACACACACACACACACACACACACACACACAGTACCTGGAAGGGTTTCTGGTAGATCTCCTCCATGGCCAGTCGGCCGTACTCTGTGAAGAGCTGAAAAAAGAGATTCAAAAACAAAAACAGATTATAACACAGAAGCAGAAGCACTTTAACATTGATTACGCTGCAACATGACGACATCTCAAAGGATTCATGATACAGTGAGAGACGTACTAAACCGGTTACCCATCAGCCCCTGTTTTCATCATAGATCCAAACTTAAACGATTGTAATTCTTGAATGCTTTGAAATAGGGGTGCACGATATTGACAAAATGTGATATTGCGATATCGATAATGAATATTGCGATATCGATATTAATTTCGATATTTAAATTCCGATCGCTCAAACCACTTCTGGAGGTCTGGGCCGCATTCCAGACGAAACTGGACAAGTGTAAATGCATCTGGTTGTTGAAACCACATGTAAATTTTACTCAAAACAAAAATGCAAAAAAATGTACATGTGAGAGCGTGTTATAGGCTATATGTCATGTTATAGCCAGATATGACGGCGCTACTGCAGCGCATCACCGCAGCTGAGCATCGATTCATCAAGCCAACGTGCAAACTATCGCAAATCAAAGTGAAAGTAAGTCTCAGACGCTTAACACACAGTCATCTTCATTAAAAGTAAAGAAATGAAATGATCTTCCCAGGGCTGTTGCCGCTCTGTCTTATTGCGGTCTTTGATTTCGAAATTTTAGCTGACGATCAACAAAATGAAAATCTGCTTACAGCGCGGGAATTGAAGATCGGATTTATATCGTTTTGCAAAAACACATTTATGTGACCAGGTGTACATGGAATCATTTTAATAAATCAGAGAGCTGTCCGATCTGAGAAAACACATGAAGCGGCCAGGTGGGCCTGATGTTTATACTTGTGAGCTGGTGTGTGCGTCGAGCCGGCAAATGTGTGTGTGTGTGTGGGGACTGTGTGGTAGAGCGAGGGAGAAGTGAGAGAGTGACGGCGATTAGCTTTGGAGCGAGTAGCGACTAGAGTCATATTGAGAGAAACAAAGTGTCTTCTTTCTTTCTGACCGCTGTGGGAAACATGTAGCATGAAAAGTTAACACTCTCCTTGATTGCATGTTGTTTATGGAGAAGGAGAACCAGGACATGAGTCGGGGAAATGCAACGCTACCAAGCGACGTGTATTTTTCTAGAGGTGCATGTCGGACGCATAATAAACAAAATATCGCAAAATTATCGCGAGACTTTCGATATAATATCGAGCAACGTGATATCGCGATAACGATATTGATTCGATATATCGTGCACCCCTACTTTGAAATATAGACCTCTTTTAAAAGAAGACACTCAGCGGACTATTGCACAACTGAAAGCACTTGAAAAAAATGAATGTGCAAATATATAGTTTACTGGCAAAATGTATATATTTTACAAAATTATTTAGACACAAATTGCTCAAATCGAAGCCATTTGTCTATTGTCTAAAAGTGAGCATCTAGAAGGTTTTAAAGTACAGTTTCCATGTTATCGCAATGCCCAATTCAATTTCAAAATGCTTTTTTAGTGGTTAAGCTTTCAAACGATACCTAATTTATAATGCTAACTAAAATATATGATGGGAAAAAACATGTAACTGACGTTAACACTGACATTTAAGAGGCTTTAACAGCGCAACTTTTGATTTGACAGAGCATCATAAAATGCACCATGTTCAGGTGTAATGTAAAGTTTAAGGGAGTGTAACGTAAAATGTGTGAGATTTATTGGGAGTGTAAAATTGTAATAATTTTGTTTGTGGAACAAGTTTATTGGATGTTGATTTGTGTAAACGTAGATACTGTCTTGCTAGAATATTCTCAGACTTGTCTGAGAATAAAGTATTATATCATAATCATAACTAATCTCGTGAAGACGTCCATCTGACGTATGAACCCAGACCAAGAATTGAACGGCACAGATAGGCATGGAGAATATCCTATACTGTTTATTATTAGTGGAATTTCATGTAACAAACAGATTTAGAGCATTAAAACGAGTATAAATACAACGTAACAGAGTGTGTAGAGTTAACACAACTTAATTGTGAATATAATCCACTGATAATTTATTCTGATTTATTTTTATTCTTTATGTTTTAATTCTGTATAAAGTTTGTATAATTTTCATTTGTCCAATTGGTTTTTCAGATGTTTTAAGTTTGTTCTTTATTTGTTGTACACCACTTTGGTTTCAACATCAGTTTTTTTTATGTGCTTCATAAATTAATAAACTAAACTAAACTAAATTACGCTGGGCATCTCTATTTGATATTTGTCATTTAACACAATGGCATTCAGCCGTTTTTAAGACTGTAAACACTGAAAAACTGTGGTTACGACATTCTTCAAAATATTTTTCTCTTGTGTTCAGCAGAAAAAAGAAATTCATACAGGTTTGAAACAACTTGAGGGCGAGTAACTGATGAAAAATTAAATTTTCAAGTGACCTATTCCTTTAAGCCTGACTCAACCTGTAAACACTCATGGATCAGGACTAAACAGTGAGTCTCACCTGAAGATGTTGCAGATCGTCTTCCTGAACGTTTTGGGACAAATTATAGACCTGCACATAGAAACAGAAGCATCAGGACACTGAACTGGTCACATGATCACACCTGACGCCATCAGGACACAGAGCGTTCTGGTCACATGATCACACGTGACATGCATCAGGACACTGAACCGTCTGATCACATGATCACACGTGATGTGCATCAGGACACAATGTTCTGGTCACATGATCACACGTGTCATACCTGAACGGAGCTGGTCATGGTGCTGAGAGCGAACAGTGTGGCGCAGTCTTTGATGGTGGACTGACTGTCAAACGCTCCCTGTGTGTCCAGAAGCAGCACTGCCACCTGCAAACACACAGATGGTCACGGGTTACTGAGCCAGAACACACACACACATTTTTTTTTTTATTTGCCAGCCCTAGTGCACATCATTATTGTGTTAATAATCTTAAATTAAATCAGAATAAGTTCCTCTTGCAGCTTCTCTTCTCTGACGACGAGGGCGGGGCAACCTGTCACTCACATGAGCTCAGCCAATAGCAAACCACAACCATCCAATCAATTCCCCACGGACAAAATTAAGCCCCGCCCACATTTGTTCTTGTTCCAGAAGCGTTTTACTTGGAAATACGGAACAAAAGGGAAGAATAATGCAACTTCCATTAAAAGACTTAAAAAGACTTCCATTTAAAGACGTTATACCTTTGTGAGTTCTGTCTATAGAAAAAAAAACGAACCGGATTGGTGCAACACGGAGCTGCTACCGCTAACGCCCAGAGCTCACTCAGCTAACGGCATTAATGGGGGAATATTCATAAAGAGTGTTCGTGTGCCTCTTAACAGACACAACATGCAATTAAAATGTCTGTCCAACATGAACAGGGTCCTTACATGACAACAAGACGCGTTTAGCAACTTAGCCATTGTTTAAATTCACCTAAATAGTGTTTTAGAGACGGCTAGCTGTAGTCTCGCGCTGAAGTCCCGCGGGAACTCCCGTTGTAGCCGGAAAAGGTAAAGAGAAGTGTGCAGGTGGAGGAGCGGCGTGTATATGCGTCGACTATGGAGAATATAGAAGATTTTGAACACATGGAAGAGGCTTTTGAGTTTGATGGTAGTCCTTATTTATTCGAACCCGAGTATACAGACGAAGAACTACTGTAGCCTCACACTCTTCACACACACGACGCTCCTCCTCCTGCACACTTCTATTTACCTTTTTCCGGCTACAACGGGAGTTCTTCAGCGCCAGACTACAGCTAGCCGTCTCTAAAACACTATTTAGGTGAATTTAAACAATGGCTAAGTTGCTAAACGCATCTTGTTGTCATGTAAGGACCCTGTTCATGTTGGACAGATATTTTAATTGCATTTTGTGTCTGTTAAGAGGCACAAAAACACTGTAAAAAAAAACATAACTGCCGGGTTTTTTTTCTATAGACAGAACTCACAAATGTATAACGATCAAGATTAACTTAAATATTGCCCGGAGTTCTCCTTTAATTTCATTTTGGCAGATGAAAAGTGTTTTATTGGAGCTATGTGTTTCAGTAGAGGCGTGTCAGACGGGTGGCACAGGTGTCGGTGTTGTTGTGAATGATGTGAGCTGGTTTTTACCTTGCTGCCATCCGGTTTCTCCACCACAAACACTTCACTCCAGGCATGGATGCCTGTGGTCTCTCGCTCGCAGCCGCCTCGCCACGTGAAGCCCTTCAGCGGCTCTTCATTCCCACCCAGCCATAAATCTGAGCTCTGACACACACACACACACACACACACACGTTCAGCCATGAGACGCAGATCCACTGTCTGTGCTGTTTATGACAGGTCACCTGATGTCAGGCTTTTCTGTTTCCTGAACCGCTCCAGTCAAGAGACACCTGAGTGCTGTATGTTCAGTGTGAAAGGTCAGTCTAAACTTCAAGACAAACTCAATAATACTCTCAACAGCAAAACAAAAGACTCTTTCAGACGAACACAAAACATCAGTGTTTCACAGTAAAGCGGCTGTAAAGGATTAAAGTCGATCGGCAGCGTCACAAGAGCTGCTCTATGAACGTTCAGTGTGTGTGTGTGTGTGTGTGTGTGTCGTGAATCTGAACCAGAACTAGGGATGGGCATTAAAAAAAAAAAAAAAGTTTTCGAATATTTGGGCAAAAAAAAAAATGAATATTCATTTATTTAAATACCGTTTAACAAGAAACGTCTAAAATAGTCCGAGTGACGACAGCGGCTCAACCTTAAGTTTATCAAGCGACGAGAATACTTTTTGTTTACAAAAAAAATTAAATAACGACTTTATTCAACTTCATCTTCTTCTGTGTGAGTTCACGTAGTGTAACAGCGCAGCACTGCTGGGTTGTACGTCAGAACGGAGGCTCACTATTGGCCAGCATCACACACATGACCAGCGTCGGCCAATAGTGAGCCTCCGATTTCGATTCTCGATTTGGCTCAATGAATATAGATTTAATACAAATCCTATATTTATAAAAAACAGTGAATATAAGTTTACAAATGGTCAATTAATAAACAGAAATTAAGAGCCACACACCTGTATATTAAACTCGTATTATTTTAGGTACACTTGGGTACATTAAAACAGAATCCAACTCTATATTTCAAATGCATACAATGAATAGACAGGATTTTGATGAAAGATGACAAATTGATGCTGAAAATTGCAGAAAGTCATGCGACTGCCTTGATCAAACAGGATCAGGTTATTTTATGTTTAAAGGGATACTTCACCGCTGTAAAGATGAATGTGTATTTAAAATGGGTCATTTATGTAGTAGAAATGTGAAATTACTTTTGAATTTGGAGCCTTCTAGACTGAGAAAAGCCAGAACATGTATTTGTGGTTCATGTGGATGAAAGACAACAACTCCCAGAATGCACTTGCTTCGCTGCCCTACGAGGCCACTCCCAAGCCACGCTATGGGCGGGTTGAAGACATGCGGATCTAGCGCCTCCTACTGGCTGTAGTTTTTAGCCTCAGGCCAAAAAAGCCTCAGATGACGCAAAATTACGATTTTTCCGTCATCTGAGGATTTTTTACAGACAAAAAATACATAAATCTCTCGTCTCAGGGGGACATGAGGGAGGGAAGCACGGTAATTTGAAAATACTACAGGTTTTCTACTTATACAAAGCTTAATGCTAAATCCTGAAGTCTCCCTTTAAGAGAAAACACACATAAATCAACATGGAGGCTGCTACCACTGGCTTTTGGGTGATAGATATTTCTTTTTCGATTTTGAATCGACCACATTCGAACACTATGTAGCCCAAGTCAGTTGAGGTGTTGTTTCTCACCTGGTTGTGCATGTATCTGAGCATGAAGTCCAGCAGGAATGATTTGCCCTTGCGGAAAGCGCCCGCCACCGACACCACGACCACATTGAGATCTCGCACGTGTTCCTGCAGGAGGATTCGCTCCAGCGCGTCTTCGTCCAGAGAAAACTCGTGATTATCCTCGTCTGCGATCACGATCTGGACCGGCCCGTACGCCTCCACCTCGTCCAGCAACGGTTCCTCGTCCACATCATCAGAGCTCATCTCACGCCAGACATCCTCCACCCCAGACACACCTGAGCACAGATCACACACACACATGTACATGAGAAGGGATCGCCCGATCCATGAACCTGTTCATCATCAGATCCCTCTAAAAAAAAAAACCAGCTCACATTCATGTCAGGTGTGCACGGTTATGAGTCAAGTCAGCTTTATTTATAGCGCTTTTTACAAAAAAGATTGTTTCAAAGCAGCTTTGCAGTGATAACTTACTTAAGCTGGACTATGATGTTATTATCTTCTATATACAACACAATTTAAATTGTATAGCACGTTTAAAAAAAAAATGGTGTTGACCAAAGTGCTTTACAAGGCCAAGAAAACAAACAATAAAATAGAAAAGAATCAAGATATATTAAAAGCTATTGAAAAAAAACCGTTGTATTTTATATACATACAATATGATAAAGATAAGAGGAAAATAATGCAACAAAGTTTGTTTCTGCTGTACAGCAGATGTAGAAGAAAATAGCATCATAGTGCAGCTTAAGTAAGTTCAGTGATGGTTCATTTTTGTTATAAAAAAGTTATTAATTCAGTTCATATATAAATATTAAAATTTATTTATTAGAATAAACCCCTTGAGATGCACCATCTCGTTTTCGAGGGGGTCCTAAAATACAACACAACCATCACAAAAGAACAATAATCAAATAAACAAAACAAGTACAGTTATACATGTCAATATTCAGACATACAACAAACAAACGCACACAGAACCACAAATACAAGACAACAAAAAAAAAATGTATATATATATTTATAGGTATAGCCGCTCTGGAGAAAACCGTGATGTCATCGCCAAGTTCAGTTCTCATGTAATGGAGTCAATGCAGGCAGATTAATAATATTGTTAAATATTACATAATAAAAGCAACAAATACGGATGCACGATATATCGGTATCGGCCCGATATATGTTAATTTTTTATGTTATCGTTATCGGCCTGATTAGAAAATTTGGCCGATATATTAAAGCCGATAAATAATGTATTATTTCCTTCAGCTGAGACTCTTCAGATGTGCACGGCTCAACATGATGGGTTTAAATAGCTTTAAATATGACTGGTCTGGAAGTACTTTCCAAAAAGGAAAATGCAGTAAAGTGCAACATGTGCGGTCATATCATATCATAACATTATAATGAGAGAACATCATAAGTGTGTGTTTGGGACATGGCTTTTAATGCTGAGACTTTAGTTTTTGTAATCAGGCTCTCAAAAATTATATAAAAAAAATCTGGATTTAGATTTATGGGCAAATATATCGGTTTTCAAATATAAAGAATTATTGATTATCTGTATTGGCCAATGTTTTCATATGCCTATTAACATTAATAATGGATAATTAAGCATGCCTATAAACAATGATCACTTGATTTGACTGATTAACCCTTTCCAAACCAGGTTTTGCTCTCATTAACATGTAAAAAGTTGCATCCCTATATATTATTTTTTTTAGGCCGGTGAGATTTTAAATATGTAATTTTGGTGATCAAAGATGAGTTTTAAGTCGGGATACAATTATTGACTACATGAGGACTTTAATTTGATCTGCATCTCAACTCGAGCGAGCACAGTGCTTTTCTGTCAAAAGTGCATTTCCAAGAAATAAACATGCAATATTATTAGTTACTGTACTTATAAATGCAAAAACGATTGCATTTTTTTTTATTCAATTACCTTTATGATTAAAAATCCCCCCCAACACTACCAAACCTCTCTAATGTTGGTCCGGAGCCCTGTCGTCACAACTGTAAATCAATGATCAGTGTGTGAACAGAAGCAGACGGAGAACATGGAGGAGTGTGAGAGAAACTGAGGGATCACATTATATATAATACTATATATAGTGGTAATATAGTACGTCGTCACGTCCCAGAAGACCTCCTCCTCCTCCTCTTCTGGATCACTGCGTTTGTCCTCGAAAAAACATGAATGTGGTAAACGCAGTGACCCACATCAGCCCGTCTAACGTTTCCCACAAACACAAGCGTTAGTCATATATCTAGGGCTCAATCTAGAGGCCAAAACCAGTTTAACCGCCGATAACATAATCTTTTGACATAAAAACACAGAGATATTGACAGAAAACGATGGTTTCATTAGTATTTGTGTTTCCTAGTTAGCTGCACATCAAGGATTCCATCCCAGAAGTCATTTGGTTCTGGTTTTCTACATTATTGACGCATTAATAAAGTGTTTTCCTGCATGGACGCAGAGGCAGTGAGGTTATTTAAAGCAACATCTCATAAAAAAAGAAAAAAAAGAAAAGAGAAACAACCCACTACTGCCCTGAACAAACACGTAATCCTAAACTCTTGATAATCCTACATACACATGTGCTTCTGTTAGCTAAAGCCGCATGAGCTGCACGGTAAGATCATTGTTAGTGTTGCGTTATACAGTAAATATTAATGTAGTGATGATGATGCCACAGGGTCACATAAATAAAAAAAACTTTCATTGGAAAATGTGTAACCTTGGAATAATGTTGCAACCACTAATGTTTTGAATCACCATTATTTTCCCACAATTTTTTTGTGTGTATTGGGTCTCATTCATGAAACATTAGTAAATATGTGAGTAAATATGTAAATATGTGAGTGATTTGCGCGTAAAGAGACCTTCCCGAAAACTCTTCTCCTGATTCACAAATATTTCGCAAACGTCAGATGTGATCGTGAAATGTGTGTGTGTGTGTGTGTGTGTGTGTGTGTGTTAATGAATTCCAATCAGTCGTAAATGGGACGCGCGTGCACGCTCATTCTCAATTACCATAAATCCCGCCCATTAAATCCGACTGACAGCCATATATGGGCATCATATTATGCCACCAAACGAAGGATTTCAACATGTCTTCTTAAAAGCGAATGAAAAAGAAAAATTTCTCATTATCAGATAATATTTTATTATCAGAAGTTCATTCAAAACGCCACATTTTATTTTCAAGCGTACATAGTGGCGTATCAGGTCCTAAAAAAAGGAAGCTTGGCAGATATTACAGACGCAGTTACTGGAGTTTCATCTGTTAATCGAACAGTCCCAGAAGTGAAGAGAAAACGGTTCGACAAGAAGCGACTGCAAAAAAAACTTATTAGTTCACTTCGAAAAAATATATCCCAGCCCTATTGAAAGCAATTAATAATTTGATTAAAGTGTTCCGTTTGCAGATGCTATCACTGGCTCTCGTAATAAAAGTAAAAAGAAAAACCGAATATAATTACTATATATAATATTTTTTCAAAATGCTGTGTAAATATGAACCCGATGAAGGTGAATTCAAATTAAAATCCCAACTAACATTTGGAAAATAAGAACATTTTAATGAATCCGAAAATTTACGCCAGAACCACTTTACACACGATTTACACAAGAATTCGTTCTGCTCGTGTTTCATGAATGAGATCCAATGCTTGGAAATAACATTTAATGGGGGAAAAAAAATGTCAGCACAATGAGCACATATTTCTAAAAACAAAATGTGCAGTTGTTTATTACGATGTTACAAATATAGAAGAAACCAGGCTTGTTATTTAAAATGAGCAGTTTGGCCCAGAATGTGAAGAAGTTTAGGCTGGTGCAAAAATGTTAATTTCAGCAAAAAATCCAATATATAAACAAAACCAATAAAACCCCTCATAAAACAGATATACGGAAGCCCTGTGAGAGGAAATATTGCTCAGATATGGGAGATATTAGTCCTGCAATAACACAAGGAAACCTTCAGATAGAAGACAATATGAATATGAGGACAATTTTGAAGCTTGTAATTAAATTCTATATTGATTTATTTGTCTGTACATCAGGTAACGTACAGTATGACAATTTTTCTCAAGAAAAAATACTGGAATCCTGTCAGCGCATTGCTATATTATTAGAAATAACTGATTTGTATAGAAATATTTAAACCGTTAGCTACTGTATATTCACAGCTGTTTTACATTTGAATAATAGCGTTATTTCACTGTTTTTACTGTATTTTTGGTCATATAAATATAGTCTTGATGAGCAGAAGAGACTCTTTAAAAAACAAATGTTTCCAAACACCACAATGATTGTATGCCATATGGAATTCTAATTTACATAATTTAAATAATCATAAGCAATACATAATTCAACATATGATCCCCAGAATCCGCCATACAACCCTCCATTAACACAACATTGTCAGTAAATCAGCTCTATATTATAATTCAGTATCTCGGAGTGATTTCGCCGTTATCTTTCATCTGAAATCTCCAGTTGTTTATGTTCTGTCAGTCATATATTCTCTATATTCCTCCCGTGTGGCCTGATAAACACACACCACTGAAACGGACACTCGCACGGAACTATTAAAAGTATAAACGCTCATATCGAGCTTTAACCAGAACAAACACACTCACGATAATCAAAAGAAATCGATCGCTTGTGAAATCATCGGCATCTCCTCTCAGGTGATTTTTCATCCTGATGTCATTCAGCGATTTCATAAATTGACGGTCATATTTTATACAGCGTTTTTACATTGCCAGACGTCTTTGATTTACTGATTTTTATCTAATTCTGTATTAATAAATTATATTATTATTGATTTTTACCGCAGCGCGATCGCTGGCCTGCACGCGCCTCCCGCCAAACGGCTGTGACGCGACGCTCGCGTTAAACGTGCAACGACCGTTAAAACACGCACACAATCACGCTGTCTCTCGCCGGGTTTACCTTCGTTATATCGGTTACTTGTGCAGTTCTTCCCGGTGTGATTCCGGTGCTTTAAGCTGCTCTCCTCCGCCATCTTGACCCCCGTTCAAAATAATCGCACGCGCCTGACGTCACGAACGCCGCTACACTCTTGCGCGTTCCTTTATCACGGCCGCGCGCACGGCGCGTTCATGTGCCCATGTGTGCATTTATCACTACCATAGATCTCTACCTCAGCAAACACTTCTGAGGTTTACAGTTTTCTGTATACAGTAATAATGAACGTGAATTACAATGGAAGTCTAAAACCATAGACTGTCAAAAGGGTCAAACTAGATATAAACTAGAGAAAGTCAGAATTGTGGGATTAAAAAGTCGCGGAAACGAGCTTCTAAATTATTCATGTTCACAAATAAATAATTCATGACGTTGAAGTCGCTTTATGTATTTTTTATTTTACTATGATTGCGATAGTGTTATGTTTTAATTCATAGTTTTATTTCCTCTGTTTTCATTTTATTTTTAATTAAAGGTTTAATTATTCTGTTGTTTTTGTCAGTTGTATTAGTCTTTTTTTATTGTTTTATTCATTATTAGCCTATTTCAGTTTTAGTTATGCCAGTGTGTGTGTGTGTGTGTGTGTGTGTGTGTGTGTGTGTGTGTGTGTGTGTGTGTCCAAAGGTCAGAGGTCACAGATCCTCGATCATGTGAGTAAACAAGAACACACAGGTTTAGGGAGTTCATCTCATTATTGACTTCCAACATTTGTAAATATCAAAATGATAAATAACTAGGACAATCAAATATCGGAATGTCACTCAAGTAAATGTTTGAGTTGGACATAACAAAATAAATAAAAACATAATTTCGTCAAACATTTATATCCATTATTTAAAGCTACAATGTACTCAATATTAAAAATGTAAAACTGTTACACACAAAAAAGAAGAAGAAAAAAAGCGTTTTTAGAGCATTTAACGTCAGAAAGACTCCAGTTTTGGACCAATGTAAAATTTTGAATGCAAATGAAAATATGTTGATGGCAAACATTGGACAGACAGTTCATTTTGGCCCAGAAATCAGAAATCATGCAAGAAGATCTTATAATGTTCGCTGGGATATTATCTATGCCCTAAACAAACCAGTGCATGTTATTATTAGCTTTAAATATAAACATAATTTGGCAGATTTATGATAATTTTAAACATAAAATGTTGTCAGTTGCCATATCTCACTATATTATGTGTCATAAGTGCAGAGAATGAAACCAGCTGTTCATAATCAATCTAATATCACATCAAAACAGTGTCATAATGAGAAGGATCATCAGTTCTTCCGATCCAAACGTCACCGACAGTCTCGGATCAAACTCATTTTCTCAAGGCCAATGAATCTGTGAGTTTTTCAGGCATTCGTGACGATTGTCGAGACTTTTCATCTTCTTCATCGATGGATCCATGAAGAACATCCAATCATTGCACAAAAGATTTTTTAGATTATTAGAGAAAACCGGGAAAAAAAGCTTCTTTTGGGAACTATCATCATGAAAGGAAAACATTTTGGATCCTTTATTTTTAAGAGAGTAAATCTTCCACGAGTAAAGCATCCCCATATTTAATGTTTTATGGATATAAATTGTCAGTATGGGTCTAATAAAGTATCCCGTTCACTGTAAAAAATATATGATCGATAAGTCATGACAACATTTGCTTTAACATGTCAAAATAAGGTAAGCAACTTAAAAATATATATACTTTTTTATGTTATACAAGATGCCACTTATTTTTTAAGGCGAGACACTACAGGTGAATAGGGTACAATTTAAAAATAATAGATATCACCATGAAACTTCCTCAGTTGATTACTTACACAAGTTCATAAAAAAATGTATTACAAGTTTTTGAAATTTGCATGTTTAATTATGCAAATTAGGTATTATCTCATTAAATATGCACACTTTTTGCATATATTTTCGGTATAGATCTGAACATATGATAAAGCCAGGTGCAAAATTCTTTTTTCATTTTGTTTACACACAAGATGAAAGAAGATGTTCAGAGGATTTCAGAATATATGCTTTCATTACCTAGGAAATCTAAATATACTGTCCATAGCCTTAAAAAATCGATTTTCGCCATATTTTTGGGATTAAAATGTCCCATAAATCAGGCCAGGAATGATTTATTAACAAATCCCTCTGAACATATCTTCAGAATACTGCTAAGTGTGTAACTGGAGAGTTCGGTGTGCATCGGCTGAGATGTTTATACTGGAGAATGACAAAAAAAAACATTTTGAGAAAAAGGCATTTAAAGATTTGTAATGTAAAAATCATACTTTTTTAGTAGAAACAACTATTTACTGACACAATATCTCATCAAATAATTAGCAACAACAATACACACCACCTAAATCACATCAAAACTTATAAACACAGCATTTATGGCCTTCAACTGAGCAGAAAAACAGTCAAAAACACACATCTGAATGTCAGAGCGCGTCACGTGATGCTTCTGAACCAATCACGTTGTCAGAAATTGACATCAGCCAATGAGATTTCGCTTTTAGGGTTAAATGCCCATTTTACTTTCACGATTGGTTGCTGATTAAAAGGAAATGACCATATTTGGACCCGACAGCATTGTACAGAAGAGAGCTTTTCAGACATGTGCGTGATTAAAGGAAGAACACAGAGATCGCGGAGCAGCGCGTTGATTTAAAACGCCAACTTTTGTTGAATTTCGGAGAAATCTACAGACGCAAATAGACAAAGTGTAGTGAAATAAAGACCTAAATGTGTATTTTGGACTTTTTTTCACCACACGTCTGAAAGAAGACATGTTATTGAAGACAAATAGGCCAAAATCTCAAAATTGACCAGTGAAAAAAAAACGATGTTTTTGCCTGCCGTGTCTCGCCTTAAGTCAGTTTAATGTAAATCAAGTTGAAATGACTTAAACATCCAAGTTGATTGAACTTAAAAATTTAAGGTGGCGACTTTTTTTTACAATTTCAATGTGAAACTGCAAACGAGTCAGTGTGTGACTGAACTGTGCTTTCACAAACCTAGACCAGTAAGAATAAATCATCACTAGTTCTGATTCTAAACAGCTGATGACTTGATTGCTAAAATATATGGATAATGATAATTGATAATCACAACAATTTAAAAGTTATATTTTGGCTTGTTCATCAGTGAAGACACTCCTGGTCAGATCATACTCGTCCACTTTTTAAATCTTGTTGAAATTAAAAGGAGTGTTTGGATAAATAAACAAATGCATGAACCTCCCTGATTATTGCAGGTTCATTAGCGCTGAACGCTGAGAATCCAGATTAAGAATCGAGGTTGAATCATTTCCCAAACATTATGCGAACGTTCTGATACTGCGGGGGTGTAATGAACTTTTCACAAGATGTACAATAAGTCTCTGATGTCCCCAGAGTGTGTGTGTGAAGTTTCAGCTCAAAATACCCCACAGATATTTTTATATAGCATGTTAAAATTGTCACTTTTTGAGGGTGAGCAGAAACACACCGTTTTGTGTCTGTCCCTTTAAATGCAAATGAGCCGCTGCTCACGACACAGGGGGCGGAGCTACAAGAGCTCGTGTCTTTTTACCTCACACTCACACACACACACACATTTCAAAACCTTTTATGTTCAAACCGGAGTCAGACAATGATGGAGAGACTCAAGAAGAAGTCATTGATTCTAGTCATTGATTAGCATATTCTGTCATGATAATCTATAAATCGTGTTCCGGGGGCGGGGTTTATGTAAATTTGAGGGTTAGTGATGTCACTAATGTCGTGTAGTTCCTACCAGCCGTTTGTGATTTCTTTAAAAGTAAATATCTCCCTTTGCTCTGAACTTTGAGCATTGTAACTTTGCAGATGTTGTTTATGATCAAACATTACACACTCACTACAGTTAGAAAAGTCAAATCATAATCAACCACCGCTTTAAAAAAACATTATATGATTGTGCAACTAAAATGTTTCAGAAAAAAAAGTTCCTTGAACGATGTATAAATAAAAATTTGGTATATTTAAAAGAGCAGATAATGTTGAACGAAGATCCCAGTAACGTTACTGGGAGAACATTTGTTCATAATAACAAGCTTCATAACCCGATTACACAAACACACTTCTGCTGTTCATGATGAAGTGAAGATCTCAGTAGATCTGAGAGACTGAAGAACCAATGGGGTCAGAAGTGACAGCTAAGAGAGCACCTCATTGGCTGAGGCAGATTCAAACGAACCAATCAGGAGTCAGCAGCGCTGTCTTCATATTCTGTGGTGCAGAAATCACTTCTTCTTCTTCTTCTTCATGCAGTGAAAGATGGACAGAAAGAAGGTCTCATGAAACTAGGACACGGACTGCAGCGACATCAAATGAGGATGATTTTATCTCCACAAACTGGATTTGATGAGCCACTGTGACACTTTTAGTGATTTAAGCTCAGCTTCATGTGCTTTGAGTGTCATTAAAAAACAACAAACCATTTTTATAACTTCACGGGGCAAAATGGCACCCAAAAATCAAGAAATATGGGGCAAAAATGTCCCTGAATGAAATATTTATAACCGGATATGCAGTGATGTTTTCCCGGATATCAGCACAATTGCAAATGTGATGTTCTTTGATTTTATACAAGTTTAATAAACAAGAAGTTCATGTTAAAGTCCGTCTGTGGTGAAAATCCAGTTTTTAATGTTGTTTATGTGTCTATGTGGTGTTAATACGCTTTAAGACAAAGCATGTGTAAATTCATGTCATAATTATGTTCTGCTTAAAACTGAAGTGAACCAAAGACAGTCTCAAACACACGGTTTGAAATCGCTGGTGTTTCTGACGTCACACACTACCTTGACCAATCAGATCAACGTGTGATCGTCAACCAGTGGATCTCTGAGTGAGGGAGTGAGTGGAGGCAGGGCTCATTTGCATATTCATAGAACCGGTTAACCAATCAGATCAACGTGTGATCGTCAACCAGTAGGTCTCTGAGTGAGTGAGTGGAGGCGGGGCTCATTTGCATATTCATAGAACCGGTTAACCAATCAGATCAACGTGTGATCGTCAACCAGTGGATCTCTGAGTGAGTGAGTGAGTGGAGGCAGGGCTCATTTGCATATTCATAGAACCGGTTAACCAATCAGATCAACGTGTGATCGTCAACCAGTAGGTCTCTGAGTGAGTGAGTGGAGGCGGGGCTCATTTGCATATTCATAGAACCGGTTAACCAATCAGATCAACGTGTGATCGTCAACCAGTGGATCTCTGAGTGAGTGAGTGAGTGGAAGCGGGGCTCATTTGCATATTCATAGAACCACGCATACTAAATGAGGCAAGGGTGTCGAGTTACATTCAAGATATTTTAAAACATGAAGACTTTTTTTCAAGGAAAAAACACCTGAATATGTCATTCTGGTGATCAAAGATGAGTTTTAAAGAATAACATGATTGACTACAGGAGGACTTTAATGTTAGAACCTTGTCTTTTTTGCTTTATTTTGCAAGTATTTTGCTTTATTTAGCCACTGAATGAGTCCACGATATATCGGCCACCATATTGGTATCGGCCGATATATGTAAATTTTTACTGTTATTATTATTGGCCCGATAAAAAAATGTGGCCGATATATAAAAGCCGATAAATAATGGATTATTTCCTCCAGCTGAGACTCTTCAGATGCATGGTTTTGAATTGCTTGAAATATGATTTGAATCACTTAAAAAAGGAAAATAGAGTTATTGCACAGCACAAATCTGTCAATAAAAATATAATTGTGTGTTTTAGGACATGGCTCTGAAATCTGAAAATTATATACAAATTTTGCATTTAGATTTATCAGCCAATATATCGGTTATCGGCTTTCAAATATGAAGAATTATCGGTTATCGGCCAAACATTTAATATCGGTGCATCTCTAATCACATTTTTTCCATAATTTCAACTGTTTGTTTGAAACGCGCCTCCAGATTGCAAATGTCTGGTCATGAGGAGTCTTGTTGAGCAACTGACTGATAAATAACACATCTGACCAATCATTTCACAAATATTACTGTATACTCAATAATCATGTCAAGCTGATTACACACACCGATCGAGCTCAGTGGTTCAGGTATGAGGAATGACAGAGAGCCGTGTGGACCTGCAGATGTTTTAATGACTGCACATGCTCACAGTGAACTGCTGATGTGTTGATGTGTCAGTTACACACATGAACTAATAATAATAATATGATTATTAATCTCTCACTGCAGCCGCTGAAGAGCCGAGACACAGATCTGGACATCGGGACGCTTACACCAGCAGGTTACTGTAAAAACTATAGGGTTGTTGAGGTGTAAATGCCAACGTTCTGGAAAGATTCTCTCAAAGTTGTGAGCAAACCTTCTTCCAGTAACATTGTCTTTAATAATGTTCTAAAACGTTAACACAAAGCAGGGTTTCTGCTGGTTTTATGAAGTTTAAACTAAGACCTTTTTAAGACCAAGTAAAGAAAGTGGAAGGAATAAATGGAAGGGAACACAATACACCAATATGCAACTTTCCACTGATATCCATCCCTTTTTAATTCATTTTTAACACAAAAAAGTAGCTTGTATCGCTCTGCTCCCAACCACTAAAATATGTAAATAATTTATTGCAAATAAATGAGGATTTTTGTCTTGTTTTTTTCAGTGCAATTGTCTAAAGATGCTTAAATCAAGATACATTTACTTGAGATGCAAACATTTACTCTGAGAAAAACACCAAAATTAAGTGAGTTTATGATTAAAGCAAGAATACCTGCCAATAATAATAATAATAAGATATTATTAATAAGAAAAATCAGCTTAATTCATATTCAAAGGGACGTTTTCATAACTCACCGACAGATCATTGTTCTTGTTTTAAGGATAACCTCACTTATTTTGTTCAGCTTTATTTTACATTTGAATATCATGTAAATCTTGATTTAAAGATGTTTAGATATTTGTATTGGAAAACAGGACAAAAATACTGAGGAACAACATAATTTGTGCAATGCATGCAACATTTAATGTCATGATGACTTTATGAATGTAAGAATTTCTGCTCTGATTTAAGACTTTTTAAGGCCCGCAGAAACCTTGCAAACACATTATTTATACATTGTTAAGAACGTTTTTTCTGAAACGCTTTAGTTCATCTAACGTTTTAAAAAAAAAATGATAATAGTTTAAAAAAACATAAAAAAGTAACATTTCATAATGTTTGCGGAATAATAAAATGGACATTTTAACATTTTAAAACTGTTTTTTTTAGAGAACATTCAGAATTAATGTTTCTTATCTTAATGTCAACTAAACATGAGAGCGTGTTTTTGTGGGATGGGAACTAGTTAAAGCCTCCGATCAGGAATAAAACGAGCAGACGGAGGAAATGACGTCACAGGCTCATGTTTTATAACGACGATGATGATGATGGTGACATTTATATATATTTTTAAAATAAATTACGTGAATAACTGACTGGATTGTAGAGCAGATGAAAGCCAATCAACACATAAATTGCATTTAAAAAATATTAAAAGAAATTAAATTAATTAGCATTTATTTATTGCCCATTGTTAGGTTTAGACACAGTTCCTTTATAATATTTACATATTTTAAAATATGAATAACAAGTGGAACTCGAAAAATTTGAATATGATGCAAAAGTTCATTTATTTCAGTAATTCAAACTAATATATTATATAGACTCATTACATGCAAAGTGAGATATTTCAAGCTTTTATTTGTTATAATTTTGATGATTATGGCTCAAAATTAGAATATTGTGAAAAGATTTTCATAAGCTGTAAGCCATAATCATCACAATTATAACAAATAAAGGCTTGAAATATCTCACTTTGCATGTAATGAGTCTATATAATATATTAGTTTCAGCTTTTAAGTTGAATTACTGAAATAAATGAACTTTTGCACCATATTCTAGTGTTTCCAGTTTGTCCTGTATTTTATTTTGTGACTATTTTTGCGTCGTTTTCAACAGAAAAGTAATGTATCATCGCTAACGGTTGAGCAACGACTGCAATGAGATAAACACAGGCGTCTTATTGGATCAATAACGGTGAATATCTGCTTTGAGAACAACTAACGCAGCGAGAGTAAAGTCACACACTCACGAGTCGTTACTCCGCTACTGAGCGTCACGTGATGATCGTGTGTCCGGATCAGGGCTGCAGTCGATCTAACACACTGACATTGATCAAAGCATCTCACAATCATCTAACCAAACCCAGAACTACAGCAAACGCACAGACACACAGACTACAGGTCATGTGACTAGTTAAGCGGTTAACCCAGCAGGCGATCCTTTAGTCTCTAGTGAACCCTGCTTCTGTACACATAAATAATAAGCGGCACGTGATCCATGTTCTCAGTGTCATGCACACGTCAGTTCATCTCCTCATTCATTCAGTGTTTTCAGTTCATGTCGTGTGTATCGTGTGCCAGACGCGGAAAACGCCCTAACAACAATTCGACAAGCAAATAAACTGAACCAAGCAGCCGGTGTCATTCATTCGCTCTTCCTTGTGTCTGCCGTGGTGTAGGCGTCCCGCCGTCAGTGACATCATTATTGTTTACATCCAGAGTGTGTGTGTGTGTGCGTGCGTGTGTGTGTCAGTTTCCTTGTTTGATTTACAGACGAGGACAGAGACGTAAGTAGAGGACAGAGGTCTCAGAGATGTGAGGACGTGGAGAAGCACAGCTTCAGCGTGTACGGGTTCGACCCATCTGAAAAACAACAGCGACACACAGATTACTGACAGATACAGCAACACACAGATTACTGACAGATACAGCAACACACAGATTACTGACAGATACAGCAACACACTTCATCTCAGATCCGCAATCTACTCCAGAACAGAAGATAATATCTCATATAATGCTCTTTTACAAAGTCTTGATGTGTTCAGGCTCTACTAGATCATGAATGTTGATTATTCTCCTCATATTCTCCAGTGTTGTGGCTCGTCTCTTCCCAGTCTGTCAGTAACGCTCTGTTTACTTCCTGTCTCTATGAAGCTCCTCCTTCTAAAAAGCACACTGTGCTCTGATTGGTCGGCTGGAGGAGTGTGTTGTGATTGGTCGAGTGCTTCGAGTGTGTTTGGGAAATGTCCCGCCCCTTACCATAACCGCCAGTTTAACACACTACTGACTCACTCAACCAGGCCCCGCCCCTTTATTCTGCATATTAATTATTATAATGAGGAATATTGTGCCGTGTTCGTTCCCCGAAAATGTTTAAATGTGTAAAATTAAAATATATTTAATAGGAGACGAAGATCTATAAGTGACTGTTAGATTTCCACATACGAATGGGACACTTTATCGTTATCTTTATAGTTATCGTCCTTGGTGTGAACGGGCCTTTTATCGTGTTTTCTGGACAAATGTTTTATTTATTGTTTTTTTAAATGTGAAGTTGTGGCAACCGTCACCCAATAAGTTATTTTGCTGATGCCATAATTAATTTTAAAAAGGAATCTTTATATGAAGTAAATATACAACACTAAATATCTGTATTTCTGGGTTTCCCAGTCTTTTTAATAAACATTTTTTTTTCTTATGCTAATATTCAGCCATGTGCTTGAATTATGTGCTCTCTAACACACATGTGTTCCTGGACCACAAACCCAGTCTGGAGCCGCACGGGTATATCTGTGGCAATAGCAACTATACACTGTACGGGTCAAAATTATCCATTTTTCTTTTATGCCAAAAATCATGAGGATATTAAGATCATGTTCCATGATGATATTTAGTAAATGTCCTACCGTAAATATATAAAACATGTATTTTTGTGAGTGAATGCAGCACAATCGTGAACATAAATGCACAACTTTAAAGGAGATTTTCTCAATGTTTACATTTTTTTGCTCCTCAGATTCCAGATTTTCAATAGTTGTGTCTCGACCAAATATTGTCCTATCCTAACACACCACACATCAGTGGAGAGATTATTTATTCAGCTTTCAGATGATGTATACATCTAAATTTAAAAGAATTGACCCATGTGACTGGTTTTGTGGTTCAGGGTCACAAATGAAGTGTTGACGTGAGCTGGTTTATGACAGAACCGAGGCTGATGGGTAAACAGAGAGAGTGTTTGCTTACTGGGTATCCGGATCTGATAATGATTGAGAACCGTCAGAACCTCCACGGCGTGAGTTTTACTGTCGAACTCCAGCAAACCAGAGATGGTCTTTGAACTGGCTGTGGATTCAAACGGCACAGTTTCAAAGCATAAGAAAAAACAATAACTATGTTAATGTTGCAAAATTCATCAATGGACCCGTTTCACAGACACACGGTTATTAACGTCGTAAAACCAGCCAACACAAATATGTCCTAAGAAGTTACGACAACATTATTTCAGAATGTTTCAAAACGTAAACATTACAGAAACATTCCATTACATCATCAGCGTTCCGTTACATTGTTACATTCAAAAGTAACATTCCAAAAATGTCAGTAAAATTATCAAAAAACATTTAAAATCTGGACATTTCTGAAATAATTTCTCATTTCTGAACCGTGTCGATGGTTAATGAAACTCATGACTCACGTTTGGCGTCAAACACTTTGTATTTGATGAATCCTGGGACGTCGTGATCTGTGCATAACTGCAAAACAACAGAAGAAAATCAGTGTGTTACAGTAGAAAAGCAGAACTCCCCTGCTAGTTATGAATATGAATACTGTAATCTGACCCTAACAGGAAAAAACAACAACTTTATTTTATATCACTGTGACAAATGAGGACGTCCCTAAGAGGAAGTTTCTGTCAGGTTTAACTCACTTCTGGGGAACAATTTGTCTGCAAAATATCAGATAATGAATTAATATAGAAACTGAGGAAGTCATGCTTGTTTACGCTCTGATTAATTAAGAAAAACTTTAATTCTTGCTTTGGTTATTCATATTTTTGAGATGAAAAGTCTAAATGATGACTTAAAAAGTTTTAAATTGACATATTAACTAGAAATTATGACATTAAAGTTGTTATTATTACTTAAAAGCCATATAAGTACAGATACTACTGGTCAAATATTACTCCGTTACAAGTAAAAGTTGTAAAGACCAATTTTTACTTAAGTAAAAGTACTCGTTTTTAAAAGTACTTAAGTATCAAAAGTAAAAAGTAAATGTCAATGCATTGTTTTATTATTGTTGCATGTAATACTTACAGTACCGTATGCTTCTGAATCTCTGCCGGTCTACCCTCATATCAATATCACATTTATTTCTAGAACACAGTTCCAGTCGTGGGATTGAATAAGTCACTCAATAACGTCCACACTGGTTTCGGACACACACACGGCTGTTCCCAGTTGTTTGGCGTTTAGTATGAATATGTTAGCCGTACTGTTATCTATAAGCTAGTGCTCCAAAACAATGACAAAATTCGCACTTAGAAGACCAAACCCAACGTTGCAAATTAAAATCATGTTGACGTCAGAATCCAATGTCAGATTGACGTTAATCTCCAACGTTGGACAGACGTTGTATTGTGGTTGAAAATCGGTTGACGTCAGAAACCAACATCAGTCGAGCTCTGACGTCAACCAGACTTTCATTTCCAACCCAAATCATCCCTGACGTTACTCTCTACTCGAGGACCTTGACAGAAATGTAGTGGAGTAAAACTTACGATATCTGTCTTGCAAATGTAGTGAAGTTAAAGTAAAAGTTTCCAGAAAAAATACTACTCGAGTAAAGAACAGATACTCAAAAAGTGTACTTAAGTAATTGTACTTTGTTACTGTCCACCTCTGAGTGTGTGTGTGTGTGTGTGTGTGTGTGTGTGTGTGTGTGTGTGTGACCCATCCGCTGCAGGTCCTCTTCGCTGACGCAGGGCGGGACGTTGTAGAAGTGCAGGACGCAGGACGGAGGCTGTGTGTGTGTGTGTGTGTGTGTGTGTGTGTGTGTGTGTGTGACCCACCCGCTGCAGGTCCTCTTCGCTGACGCAGGGCGGGACATTGTAGAAGTGCAGGACGCAGGACGGAGGCTGTGTGTGTGTGTGTGTGTGTGTGTGTGTGTGTGTGTGTGTGACCCACCCGCTGCAGGTCCTCTTCGCTGACGCAGGGCGGGACGTTGTAGAAGTGCAGGACGCAGGACGGAGGGTGTGTGTGTGTGTGTGTGCGTGCGTGCGTGCGTGCGTGCGTGCGTGCGTGTGTGTGTGTGTGTGTGTGTGTGTGCGTGCGTGCGTGCGTGTGTGTGTGTGTGTGACCCACCCGCTGCAGGTCCTCTTCGCTGACGCAGGGTGGGACATTGTAGAAGTGCAGGACGCAGGACGGAGGCTGTGTGTGTGTGCGTGCGTGCGTGTGACCCACCCGCTGCAGGTCCTCTTCGCTGACGCAGGGCGGGACGTTGTAGAAGTGCAGGACGCAGGACGGAGGTGTGTGTGTGTGTGTGTGTGTGTGTGTGTGTGTGTGTGTGTGTGTGTGTGTGTGTGTGTGTGTGTGTGTGACCCACCCGCTGCAGGTCCTCTTCGCTGACGCAGGGCGGGACGTTGTAGAAGTGCAGGACGCAGGACGGAGGCTGGATGATGTTCTTGGACGCCTGGCCGGCGCTGGTGAAGCGGTTGTTGCGGGTCATGGCGAAGTCCTTGTAGCTGCTGGATCCGTCATCCAACTCAAACACCTGACTGGGGATCACAGCGTGCTGCTTCGACACGCTGACACACACACACACACACCAGAACAACACAGATATATCAGTCTGCATCTCATGAACACCTGACTGGGGACACACGTTTATTTTGCCATTGATACTTGTGAGGACTCTCCATAGGCGTAATGGTTTTTATACTGTACAAACTGTGTATTCTCTTACACTAACCCTACCCCTAAACCTGCCCATCACACACCCACACACACACACACACACACACACACACACACACACTAACCCGACCCCTAAACCTGCCCATCACACACCCACACA
>NC_136897.1:28478924-28483924 GCF_949152265.1 Phoxinus phoxinus
AGTGATAAGTGTTTTACCGTAGTGATAAGTGTTTTACCGTAGTGTTTTACCGTAGTGTTTTACCGTGGTGAGAAGTGTTTTACCGTGGTGATAAGTGTTTTACCGTGGTGATAAGTGTTTTACCGTAGTGAGATGTGTTTTACCGTAGTGATAAGTGCTTTACCGTAGTGATGTGTTTTACAGTAGTGATAAGTGCTTTACCGTAGTGATGTGTTTTACCGTAGTGTTTTACCGTGGTGAGGTGTGTTTTACCGTGGTGATAAGTATTTTACCGTAGTGAGATGTGTTTTACCGTAGTGATAAGTGCTTTACCGTAGTGATGTGTTTTACAGTAGTGATAAGTGCTTTACCGTAGTGATGTGTTTTACCGTAGTGTTTTACCGTGGTGATAAGTGTTTTACCGTGGTGATAAGTATTTTACCGTAGTGAGATGTGTTTTACCGTAGTGATAAGTGCTTTACCGTAGTGAGATGTGTTTTACCGTAGTGAGATGTGTTTTACAGTAGTGATA
The DNA here is from genome assembly GCF_949152265.1 of Phoxinus phoxinus. Lineage (NCBI taxonomy): Eukaryota > Metazoa > Chordata > Actinopteri > Cypriniformes > Leuciscidae > Phoxinus > Phoxinus phoxinus. The sequence goes on from NC_136897.1 coordinate 28,479,436, forward strand.
AGTGCTTTACCGTAGTGATGTGTTTTACCGTAGTGTTTTACCGTGGTGATAAGTGTTTTACCGTAGTGTTTTACCGTGGTGATAAGTGTTTTACCGTAGTGATGTGTTTTACCGTAGTGTTTTACCGTGGTGATAAGTGCTTTACCGTAATGATAAGTGTTTTACCGTAGTGATAAGTGTTTTACCGTAGTGTTTTACCGTAGTGTTTTACCGTGGTGAGATGTGTTTTACCGTAGTGTTTTACCGTGGTGATAAGTGCTTTACCGTGGTGATAAGTGTTTTACCGTAGTGAGATGTGTTTTACCGTGGTGATAAGTGCTTTACCGTAGTGATAAGTGTTTTACCGTAGTGTTTTACCGTAGTGTTTTACCGTGGTGAGATGTGTTTTACCGTAGTGTTTTACCGTAGTGTTTTACCATGGTGATAAGTGCTTTACCGTAGTGAGAAGTGTTTTACCGTGGTGATAAGTGTTTTACCGTAGTGTTTTACCGTAGTGTTTTACCGTAGTGTTTTACCATGGTGATAAGTGCTTTACCGTAGTGAGAAGTGTTTTACCGTGGTGATAAGTGTTTTACCGTAGTGAGATGTGTTTTACCGTGGTGATAAGTGTTTTACCGTGGTGATAAGTGCTTTACCGTGGTGATAAGTGTTTTACCGTGGTGATAAGTGTTTTACCGTAGTGATAAGTGTTTTACCGTGGTGATAAGTGTTTTACCGTAGTGAGATGTGTTTTACCGTAGTGATAAGTGTTTTACCGTGGTGATAAGTGTTTTACCGTGGTGATAAGTGTTTTACCGTGGTGATAAGTGTTTTACCGTAGTGTTTCACCGTGGTGATAAGTGTTTTACCGTGGTGATAAGTGTTTTACCGTAGTGTTTTACCGTGGTGATAAGTGTTTTACCGTAGTGTTTTACCGTGGTGATAAGTGTTTTACCGTGGTGATAAGTGCTTTACCGTAGTGAGAAGTGTTTTACCGTAGTGTTTTACCGTGGTGATAAGTGTTTTACCGTAGTGTTTTACAGTAGTGATAAGTGTTTTACCGTAGTGTTTTACAGTAGTGATAAGTGCTTTACCGTGGTGATAAGTGCTTTACCGCAGTGATAAGTGTTTTACCGTAGTGAGAAGTGTTTTACCGTGGTGATAAGTGTTTGACCGTAGTGTTTTACCGTGGTGATAAGTGCTTTACCGTGGTGATGGGGTAGAGCGGGTTCTGGATGGACAGCAGCAGGACCTTGTTCCCGCTGTTGGGGTCGTCGGCGTTGGTGGGCCGCGTGATGCGTTTGCTGGTGGAGTAGTTGAAGAAGGCCTGCTGGCCGGCGATGTACACGGGCTCCTGGGAGCCGCACGACACACAGCGGTCGGCACTCTGGGCCTCCTCGAACTCCACCAGAGCCTGGCGCTTGAACGGCATCATCATCACGTAACTGCGGCACAGGACAGGGCGTCAGGACAGAGATTTTGAGCATTTCATTTTGTGCTTTTGACAGTTTATTCTTTAGTTTTTTAAATATTAATTTAACTTTATTTCAGATTTCGTTTTTGTATTATTATTAGTTATCATCTTTAGTTTTCATGTTCATTTTAGTGCAATTTCAGTTGCAATTTCGTTGTGCTTTTGTAATTTTATAGTTTTATGTTTTTCTAATTAAGTTTAATTTGTTTTTTAGCTTTCATGTTTTTAGTTTTAGTTTTCATTTTAGTTTGATTTTTGTTAATTTCGTTACGTGCTTTTGTCTTTTTTTTAAGTATTGCTATTGAGGTTTAATTTATTTGTATTTCAGTTTTAGTTTTTTTTATTAGTTTCATTTTCATATTTTTAGTTTCCATGTTAATTTTAGTAAAAATGTTGTCATTTCGTTATGCTTTTTTCTTTTATTAATTTATTATATATATATATATTGCTATTTGTCCCATTTATTTTTATTTCATTTTTAGTTTAGTTTCTTTTATTTTTATGTATGTGCTTTTGTCATTTCATTATTTTATTTTTTCAGAATTGCAATTTAGGTTTAATACACTTTTATTTCAATTTTAGTAAAAAATGTAATTAATTTTAATTTTTAAATTTTTCACTTTATTATAATGTTTGTTCATTTTGTTTGTCATTTAAATCTTTTTTTGTTGTATTGCTACTAAGGTTTAATTTATTTTTATTTCAGTTTTAATTTAGCTTTTAAATTTGTTGTTATTTTTATATTTTTAGTTATGTTAAATTTAGTTTAATGTTTATTAATTTCGTTATGTGTTTTTGTCTTTTTTTGTCTTTTTTTTTTGTATTGCTATTTAGTTTTAGTTTATTTTTATGATAATAACCGTGGTTCGGTTATTCGGTTAACAGGAGACTTCCTGTTCATCTTCATTTGATCCGAGTCTTTCCTAATGTAGTTCAGGTCAAACTAGGGATGTGCGATATATATATATATATATCGTCTATGATAATATCATAATTGTTGTTTTAAAGGGTTAGTTCAGCTGAACATGTAAACTCTGTCAGTAATGACTCTCCTCATGTTGTTCCCGTCAGACTCTCCTTCATCCTCAGAACACAAATGAAGATATTAGTGATTAAATCTGAGAGTGTCTCACTCCTCCAGAGGCTTCTGTTGTGATTGAAACTTGCCGGCCCAGAAAGTTAGTAAAGCTTTACCTTTGTGTGATCCGACTTAGAGTGTGTGATTTATTCTATTAAAATACCACTCTCTTGTATTTTGTATGATAATAAAGCTAAGCAATCGCACACCCTTAGATCAAACACACGCTAATGTCCCACATCTGCTTATTAAAAGTGTAATACATCCTAAAAATAAAGAAAAAACGTAATAAAACTGAATTAAATCATAGAAATGATGTTCCCATGATCCTCTGTGGGTGTGAATGTGACTTTATAAGAGGCTCATTGTGAGTGAACACAGGAACTGTTGCTTCCATAAATGCCTACGCCTGTCAGCCTCGCTTATAGATCATAATTCAGTCGGAAGCACGTCTGAGTCCGCCGAGGTGAACGGAGGAGTGTGTTTTCTGATCCCAGCACTGGTTGGTTAAAGGGATAGTTCACTTTGAAATGAAATGTTGGTATGTTTTATCTTACCTGAAGTGCATCAAGATGTCGGTGTCTTTGTCTCCGCAGTAGTTTCAATTTTGATATTTTTAGGTCAAACCGTTCTTGTCTGTCAGTCGTATAATGCAGGTCTATAGGCAGTGTAAGTGCACATTGATGGCCTAAGCTCGCGCGAACTCATCCGGGAGTGTTGAGTTTTCACTTATTCCCCATTTGTAAGCCTTCTATCTTGACACACGACTCGCTTCATTGTTCAGGCCAATCAAAGGCATACGTTGAGCCGTACAGCCAATCACACGCGTTTCTGCTGAGTTTAAAAATGCAACGGCCAATCGAAGGCGGTTAGATTAGTTTCCGGGGAAGAAATCCGGTGTAAACAGATCAGATGGACGTGGTTGTGTAAAAGAGATAAAAACGATATAAATACTGTTGGTTTTCTCACACAAACCGCTTGTTTCGTGTCTTAGGCCATTAGTGTGCACTTACGATGGGGAATTTTTTAATTTGGACTTTTCTCTGCATGCTTCTGGAGACAGTGCCTATAGACCTGCATTATATGACTGACAGACAAGAACGGTTTGACATAAAAATATCAAAATTGAAACTACTGCGGAGACAAAGACACCGACATCTTGATGCACTTCAGGTAAGATAAAACATACCAACATTTCATTTCAAAGTGAACTATCCCTTTAAGTTTAAAACAATAACATAATATAGGGCTGTCAAAAGATTAATCGCATCCAAAATAAAAGTTTGTGTTTACATAATTATTTATATATATAAAAACACACAATCATGTATATATTTAAGAAAAATTGGTTATATTTATATATAAAATATTTATATATTATATAAATTATATAAATGTATATACAGTATATAAATGCAAATATTTCTTAAATATATACATGAATGTGTGTGTATTTATACATAATAATTATACACAGTATACACACACATATATTATGCAAAGCAAACACAAACTTTTATTTTGGATGCGATTAATAACGATTAATCTTTTGACAGCCCTACATAATACTAAACTGTATAAGACAGCATTTTTCTACAGTAATATTGTGATGAAATATATTTCGAATCTAAAAATGAAATGGTATAAAAACAATTGGACCAATCACAGCTCCCGTGTTAATTCTCTGACTCTCCCGACTGCTCTGTCGGACAGAAATGGCGATGATATGATATGAAATATGATTGGTCAGAACGCCTGTCAATCAAACTCCCTGCGAAGGGTCAATTAAAGCATAATTTTACCAGATGTTTCCGAACTTCTCCAAGGACTCGACCAGGTCAGCCTCCACCACAGACTCACACAGTCCCCGGACGTGAACGACGGGAGACGGAGCGATGCGGTGAGTCTCCGAGCCGTTGTCCTGCAGAGAGACCAGAGAGCGTCAGACATCGAGAGTT
>NC_136897.1:28488924-28511424 GCF_949152265.1 Phoxinus phoxinus
TAGTTAGTGTGTAATGTTGTGTTTTCTAACTGTAGTTAGTGTGTAATGTTGTGTTTTCTAACTGTAGTTAGTGTGTAGTGTTGTGTTTTCTAACTGTAGTTAGTGTGTAATGTTGTGTTTTCTAACTGTAGTTAGTGTGTAATGTTGTGTTTTCTAACTGTAGTTAGTGTGTAATGTTGTGTTTTCTAACTGTAGTTAGTGTGTAATGTTGTGTTGTCTAACTGTAGTTAGTGTGAAATGTTGTGTTGTCTAACTGTAGTTAGTGTGTAGTGTTGTGTTTTCTAACTGTAGTTAGTGTGTAATGTTGTGTTTTCTAACTGTAGTTAGTGTGTAATGTTGTGTTTTCTAACTGTAGTTAGTGTGTAATGTTGTGTTGTCTAACTGTAGTTAGTGTGTAGTGTTGTGTTTTCTAACTGTAGTTAGTGTGTAATGTTGTGTTTTCTAACTGTAGTTAGTGTGTAATGTTGTGTTTTCTAACTGTAGTTAGTGTGAAATGTTGTGTTGTCTAACTGTAGTTAGTGTGTAGTGTTGTGTTTTCTAACTGTAGTTAGTGTGTAATGTTGTGTTTTCTAACTGTAGTTAGTGTGTAATGTTGTGTTGTCTAACTGTAGTTAGTGTGTAATGTTGTGTTTTCTAACTGTAGTTAGTGTGTAATGTTGTGTTTTCTAACTGTAGTTAGTGTGTAATGTTGTGTTGTCTAACTGTAGTTAGTGTGTAATGTTGTGTTTTCTAACTGTAGTTAGTGTGTAATGTTGTGTTTTATAACTGTAGTTAGTGTGTAATGTTGTGTTTTCTAACTGTAGTTAGTGTGAAATGTTGTGTTGTCTAACTGTAGTTAGTGTGTAGTGTTGTGTTTTATAACTGTAGTTAGTGTGTAATGTTGTGTTTTCTAACTGTAGTTAGTGTGTAATGTTGTGTTTTCTAACTGTAGTTAGTGTGTAATGTTGTGTTGTCTAACTGTAGTTAGTGTGTAGTGTTGTGTTTTCTAACTGTAGTTAGTGTGTAATGTTGTGTTTTCTAACTGTAGTTAGTGTGTAATGTTGTGTTGTCTAACTGTAGTTAGTGTGTAGTGTTGTGTTTTCTAACTGTAGTTAGTGTGTAATGTTGTGTTTTCTAACTGTAGTTAGTGTGTAATGTTGTGTTTTCTAACTGTAGTTAGTGTGTAATGTTGTGTTTTCTAACTGTAGTTAGTGTGTAATGTTGTGTTGTCTAACTGTAGTTAGTGTGAAATGTTGTGTTGTCTAACTGTAGTTAGTGTGTAGTGTTGTGTTTTCTAACTGTAGTTAGTGTGTAATGTTGTGTTTTCTAACTGTAGTTAGTGTGTAATGTTGTGTTTTCTAACTGTAGTTAGTGTGTAATGTTGTGTTGTCTAACTGTAGTTAGTGTGTAGTGTTGTGTTGTCTAACTGTAGTTAGTGTGTAGTGTTGTGTTTTCTAACTGTAGTTAGTGTGTAATGTTGTGTTTTCTAACTGTAGTTAGTGTGAAATGTTGTGTTGTCTAACTGTAGTTAGTGTGTAGTGTTGTGTTTTCTAACTGTAGTTAGTGTGTAATGTTGTGTTTTCTAACTGTAGTTAGTGTGTAATGTTGTGTTTTCTAACTGTAGTTAGTGTGTAATGTTGTGTTGTCTAACTGTAGTTAGTGTGTAGTGTTGTGTTTTCTAACTGTAGTTAGTGTGTAATGTTGTGTTTTCTAACTGTAGTTAGTGTGTAATGTTGTGTTGTCTAACTGTAGTTAGTGTGTAGTGTTGTGTTGTCTAACTGTAGTTAGTGTGTAGTGTTGTGTTTTCTAACTGTAGTTAGTGTGTAATGTTGTGTTTTCTAACTGTAGTTAGTGTGTAATGTTGTGTTTTCTAACTGTAGTTAGTGTGTAATGTTGTGTTGTCTAACTGTAGTTAGTGTGTAGTGTTGTGTTTTCTAACTGTAGTTAGTGTGTAATGTTGTGTTTTCTAACTGTAGTTAGTGTGTAATGTTGTGTTTTCTAACTGTAGTTAGTGTGTAATGTTGTGTTTTCTAACTGTAGTTAGTGTGTAATGTTGTGTTTTCTAACTGTAGTTAGTGTGTAGTGTTGTGTTTTCTAACTGTAGTTAGTGTGTAATGTTGTGTTTTCTAACTGTAGTTAGTGTGTAATGTTGTGTTTTCTAACTGTAGTTAGTGTGTAATGTTGTGTTTTCTAACTGTAGTTAGTGTGTAATGTTGTGTTTTCTAACTGTAGTTAGTGTGTAATGTTGTGTTTTCTAACTGTAGTGAGTGTGTAATGTTGTGTTTTCTAACTGTAGTTAGTGTGTAATGTTGTGTTTTCTAACTGTAGTTAGTGTGTAATGTTGTGTTTTCTAACTGTAGTTAGTGTGTAGTGTTGTGTTTTCTAACTGTAGTTAGTGTGTAATGTTGTGTTTTCTAACTGTAGTTAGTGTGTAATGTTGTGTTTTCTAACTGTAGTTAGTGTGTAATGTTGTGTTTTCTAACTGTAGTTAGTGTGTAGTGTTGTGTTTTCTAACTGTAGTTAGTGTGTAATGTTGTGTTTTCTAACTGTAGTTAGTGTGTAGTGTTGTGTTTTCTAACTGTAGTTAGTGTGTAATGTTGTGTTTTCTAACTGTAGTTAGTGTGTAATGTTGTGTTTTCTAACTGTAGTTAGTGTGTAATGTTGTGTTTTCTAACTGTAGTTAGTGTGTAATGTTGTGTTTTCTAACTGTAGTTAGTGTGTAATGTTGTGTTTTCTAACTGTAGTTAGTGTGTAATGTTGTGTTTTCTAACTGTAGTTAGTGTGTAGTGTTGTGTTTTCTAACTGTAGTTAGTGTGTAATGTTGTGTTTTCTAACTGTAGTTAGTGTGTAATGTTGTGTTTTCTAACTGTAGTTAGTGTGTAATGTTGTGTTGTCTAACTGTAGTTAGTGTGTAATGTTGTGTTTTCTAACTGTAGTTAGTGTGTAATGTTGTGTTTTCTAACTGCAGTTAGTAAGTAGTGTTGTGTTTTCTAACTGTAGTTAGTGTGTAATGTTGTGTTTTCTAGCTGTAGTTAGTGTGTAGTGTTGTGTTTTCTAACTGTAGTTAGTGTGTAATGTTGTGTTTTCTAACTGTAGTTAGTGTGTAATGTTGTGTTGTCTAACTGTAGTTAGTGTGTAATGTTGTGTTTTCTAACTGTAGTTAGTGTGTAGTGTTGTGTTTTCTAACTGTAGTTAGTGTGTAATGTTGTGTTTTCTAACTGTAGTTAGTGTGTAATGTTGTGTTTTCTAACTGTAGTTAGTGTGTAATGTTGTGTTGTCTAACTGTAGTTAGTGTGTAATGTTGTGTTTTCTAGCTGTAGTTAGTGTGTAGTGTTGTGTTTTCTAACTGTAGTAGTTAGTGTGTAGTGTTGTGTTGTCTAACTGTAGTTAGTGTGTAATGTTGTTTTCTAGCTGTAGTTAGTGTGTAATGTTGTGTTTTCTAACTGTAGTTAGTGTGTAGTGTTGTGTTTTCTAACTGTAGTTAGTGTGTAATGTTGTGTTTTCTAGCTGTAGTTAGTGTGTAATGTTGTGTTTTCTAACTGTAGTTAGTGTGTAATGTTGTGTTGTCTAACTGTAGTTAGTGTGTAATGTTGTGTTTTCTAACTGTAGTTAGTGTGTAGTGTTGTGTTTTCTAACTGTAGTTAGTGTGTAATGTTGTGTTTTCTAACTGTAGTTAGTGTGTAGTGTTGTGTTTTCTAACTGTAGTTAGTGTGTAATGTTGTGTTTTCTAACTGTAGTTAGTGTGTAATGTTGTGTTTTCTAACTGTAGTTAGTGTGTAATGTTGTGTTGTCTAACTGTAGTTAGTGTGTAGTGTTGTGTTTTCTAGCTGTAGTTAGTGTGTAGTGTTGTGTTTTCTAACTGTAGTTAGTGTGTAATGTTGTGTTTTCTAGCTGTAGTTAGTGTGTAGTGTTGTGTTTTCTAACTGTAGTTAGTGTGTAATGTTGTGTTTTCTAACTGTAGTTAGTGTGTAGTGTTGTGTTTTCTAACTGTAGTTAGTGTGTAGTGTTGTGTTTTCTAACTGTAGTTAGTGTGTAATGTTGTGTTGTCTAACTGTAGTTAGTGTGTAATGTTGTGTTTTCTAACTGTAGTTAGTGTGTAATGTTGTGTTGTCTAACTGTAGTTAGTGTGTAATGTTGTGTTTTCTAACTGTAGTTAGTGTGTAATGTTGTGTTTGATCATAAACAACATCTGCAAAGTTACAACGCTCAAAGTTCACAGCAAAAGGAGATATTTGCTTTTAAAGAACTACAACAAACGGCTGGTAGGAACTACACGACATTAGTGACATCACCAACCCTAGATTTACATAAACCCCGCCCCCGGAATGCGCTTTATAGATTATCATGACAGAATATGCTAATCAATGACTAGAAGATAACTACATATAATCTTCATAAATGCATCAACTAACCATTCAGAAATGTCCTGTTCTTCTACATGTGTCACTTCTTCTCGAGTCTCTCCATCTTTCTGACTCCGGTTTGAACATAAAAGGATAAAAGTTTGTGAAATATTCAGTGTGTGTGTGTGTGTGTGTGTGTGTGTGAGGTAAAAGCACACAAGCTCTTGAAGCTCCGCCCCCTGTGGGAGCAGCGGCTCATTTGCATTTAAAGGGATAGTTCACTTTGAAATTAAATGTTGGTATGTTTTATCTTACCTGAAGTGCATCCAAGATGTCGGAGTCTTTGTCTCCGCAGTAGTTTCAATTTTTATATTTTTAGGTCAAACCGTTCTTATCTGTCAGTCATATAATGCAGGTCTATGGTCACCTCCTCACACAGAGAAGTCCAAATTACACAATTCCCCATCGTAAGTGCACATTGATGGCCTAAGACACGAAACGAGCCGTTTGAGTGAGAAACGAACAGTATTTATACATATGTATATATGTATTAGTCCGCAGACTAACCCAGAACGCGCGCGCACACGTCACACACCAGGAAGCGCGCGCCATCAGATCACTTGGATGTGGTTGTGTAAAAGAGATAAAAACTATATAAATACTGTTCGTTTTATCACACAAACCGCTCGTTTCGTGTCTTAGGCCATCAATGTGCACTTACGATGGGGAATTGTGTAATTTGGACTTTTCTGTGCATCTCTTTTATGCATTATATGACTGACAGACGAGAACGGGTTGACCTAAAAATATCAAAATTGAAATTACTGCGGAAACAAAAACCCTTAAAGGGACAGATACAAAACGGTGTGTTTTTGCTCACCCTCAAAAAGTGACAATTTTAACATGAATTACAAAAATATCTGTGGGGTATTTTGAGCTCAAACTTCACACACACACTCTGGGGACATCAGAGACTTATTTCACATCTTGTGAAAAGGGCATTACACCACCGCTTAATAACATTTTAATTAATGGTCTATAAGTGTAACACATTTCAGTTCCGACAAAGGATTGTATTAATTCTTTATCACAAAAGTAAAAACTGAGCAACTAGAACTGTCTTCTTATCACATAACCACACCCACCTTATCTGCATAGCCACACCCACTACCGTAAATAACTCCACCCACCATCTCAACTCACAGGATTCATAAATACTGAATAATTTCAGTCTTTGTTTGCATACAGACACAGAGAGAGAGTGTGTGATTAAATCCTGCTTTACTCTGAATCTCTCACAGACGTTCAGTTCTCCATTTCAATGAAGTAATACAAGGGAAATTCATGTGAAAATCTGATAAGGAAACACCAAACATGCTCTTCTGCAAATAATGACACACGCCACTGCAAAAACACATCATCTGCTCATGTATTTATTCATGACAATAACCTAGTTTAAATAATAACAAATGTTTTCGTGCAGAATGTTTGTTTGTGCCGCAAATTCATGATGAGGAGGAAAAGTGTCCAATCTCGACGACAGATAGTTAGATGTTTTATCAGTCGTGTATATAACCGATTGTATATAAGCATCGGACTTTACTTAAATGCATAAACTGGTTAATCAGGCAGACAAACGAGCTCTAAAAACACCAGACGCTTTAAAAATATCTCTGAATGTGCAGGAAATGAGCAGCGGCTGCATGCTAATGTCATCACACTCTGATTGGATTACACTAATTGGTCAACATTACTGAGATCAACGGGTGACATTACAGACGCAGGGACACAAAGAGTGTGTGTTCTCGGGAGTGCACGAACGTAAGTTCATATGAAGGTGATTACAGATGAAAGGCGGATTCATACACGCTGAGGGTTTAATACTCGACTTGGTCATAAACAAATGTATGAAGCGACTTTTACATTGTGTGATATAAGAAGCAACGCTCGTATAATCACGAGTTACTCAAAGAAAACGAAAGTCAGACAAAGAAAGAAAGAAAGAAAGAAAGAAAGAAAGAAAGAAAGAAAGAAAGAAAGAAAGAACAAAATAATGAATGAAGTAAGGAAAAAAGAAATAAAGAACATGTATACGAAGTAAAGAAAGAAACTAAAGAAAGGAAGAAAAGGAAGGAAAGAAAGAAAAAATAAATGAAGGAAGAAAGGGAAGTAAAGAAAGAAAGAACAAAGAAAGCAAGGAAGGAAGAACAAACAAATGAACGAATGAAGTAAAGAAAGAAAGAATAAATGATGGAAGAAAGGAAGGAAAGAAAAAACGAAAGAAAGAAAGAAAGAAAGAAAGAAAGAAAGAAAGAAAGAAAGAAAGAAAGAAAGAAAGAAAGAAAAAACAAATGAAGAAAGAAAGAAAAAGGACAACAAACAAAGGAAGGAAGGAAGAACAAGCGACTACTTTATTTTTAGTCAGCCAATGGCATTTTACAGTGAATATTACGGTAATAATAATTCCTTCCTGTTGTTGTTCTGCGAGCAGTGACACGAGCCGCTGATTCACAGACTGGGACTGAACCGGCCCCGCTTGAAGAAACACAGCCATGATAGTGTTAGCGGTTTATGCAACCGGCCCCTGAACGAGATATGACTGAGATATGACTGAGATATGACTGAGATATGACTGAGATATGACAGAGATATGACTGAGATCAAGATATGACTGAGATATGACTGAGATCGAGATATGACTGAGATATGACTGAGATATGACTGAGATCGAGATATGACTGAGATATGACTGAGATATGACTGAGATATGAATGAGATATGACAGAGATATGACAGAGATCGAGATATGACTGAGATATGAATGAGATATGACAGAGATTTAACAGAGATAAGACTGAGATCGAGATATGACAGAGATATGACTGAGATATGACTGAGATATGACAGAGATAAGACTGAGATCGAGATATGACAGAGATATGACTGAGATATGACTGAGATATGACTGAGATATGACAGAGATCGAGATATGACTGAGATATGACTGAGATATGACTGAGATATGACTGAGATATGACTGAGATATGACAGAGATCGAGATATGACTGAGATATGAATGAGATATGACAGAGATATGACAGAGATATGACAGAGATAAGACTGAGATCGAGATATGACAGAGATATGACTGAGATATGACAGAGATAAGACTGAGATCGAGATATGACAGAGATATGACTGAGATATGACTGAGATAAGACTGAGATCGAGATATGACAGAGATATGACTGAGATATGACTGAGATATGACAGAGATATGACTGAGATATGACTGAGATATGACAGAGATAAGACTGAGATCGAGATATGACTGAGATATGACTGAGATATGACTGAGATCGAGATATGACTGAGATATGACAGAGATATGACTGAGATATGACAGAGATAAGACTGAGATCGAGATATGACAGAGATATGACTGAGATATGACTGAGATATGACTGAGATAAGACTGAGATCGAGATATGACAGAGATATGACTGAGATATGACTGAGATATGACAGAGATATGACTGAGATATGACTGAGATATGACAGAGATAAGACTGAGATCGAGATATGACTGAGATATGACTGAGATATGACTGAGATATGACAGAGATCGAGATATGACTGAGATATGACAGAGATATGACAGAGATAAGACTGAGATCGAGATATGACTGAGATATGACAGAGATCGAGATATGACTGAGATATGACTGAGATATGACTGAGATATGACTGAGATATGACAGAGATATGACTGAGATATGACAGAGATATGACTGAGATATGACAGAGATCGAGATATGACAGAGATATGACTGAGATATGACTGAGATATGACTGAGATCGAGATATGACTGAGATATGACTGAGATATGACTGAGATATGACAGAGATCGAGATATGACTGAGATATGACTGAGATATGACTGAGATATGACAGAGATTGAGATATGACAGAGATATGACTGAGATATGACTGAGATATGACTGAGATATGACAGAGATCGAGATATGACTGAGATATGACAGAGATCGAGATATGACTGAGATATGACTGAGATATGACTGAGATATGACAGAGATATGACTGAGATATGACCGAGATATGACCGAGATATGACTGAGATATGACAGATATATGACTGAGATCGAGATATGACTGAGATATGACTGAGATATGACTGAGATATGACAGAGATATGACTGAGATCGAGATATGACTGAGATATGACTGAGATATGACTGAGATATGACTGAGATATGACTGAGATATGACAGAGATATGACTGAGATATGACTGAGATATGACTGAGATATGACTGAGATCGAGATATGACTGAGATATGACTGAGATATGACAGAGATTGAGATATGACAGAGATATGACTGAGATATGACTGAGATATGACTGAGATATGACTGAGATATGACAGAGATATGACAGAGATATGACTGAGATATGACTGAGATCGAGATATGACTGAGATATGACTGAGATATGACAGAGATTGAGATATGACAGAGATATGACTGAGATATGACTGAGATATGACAGAGATCGAGATATGACTGAGATATGACTGAGATATGACTGAGATATGACTGAGATATGACTGAGATAAGACTGAGATAAGACTGAGATAAGACTGAGATCGAGATATGACTGAGATATGACTGAGATATGACTGAGATATGACAGAGATATGACAGAGATCAAGATATGACAGAGATATGACTGAGATATGACTGAGATATGACTGAGATATGACAGAGATCGAGATATGACTGAGATATGACTGAGATATGACTGAGATATGACTGAGATATGACTGAGATATGACAGAGATCGAGATATGACTGAGATATGAATGAGATATGACAGAGATATGACAGAGATATGACAGAGATAAGACTGAGATCGAGATATGACAGAGATATGACTGAGATATGACAGAGATAAGACTGAGATCGAGATATGACAGAGATATGACTGAGATATGACTGAGATATGACTGAGATAAGACTGAGATCGAGATATGACAGAGATATGACTGAGATATGACTGAGATATGACAGAGATATGACTGAGATATGACTGAGATATGACAGAGATAAGACTGAGATCGAGATATGACTGAGATATGACTGAGATATGACTGAGATATGACAGAGATCGAGATATGACTGAGATATGACAGAGATATGACAGAGATAAGACTGAGATCGAGATATGACTGAGATATGACAGAGATCGAGATATGACTGAGATATGACTGAGATATGACTGAGATATGACTGAGATATGACAGAGATATGACTGAGATATGACAGAGATATGACTGAGATATGACAGAGATCGAGATATGACAGAGATATGACTGAGATATGACTGAGATATGACTGAGATCGAGATATGACTGAGATATGACTGAGATATGACTGAGATATGACTGAGATATGACAGAGATCGAGATATGACTGAGATATGACTGAGATATGACAGAGATTGAGATATGACAGAGATATGACTGAGATATGACTGAGATATGACTGAGATATGACAGAGATCGAGATATGACTGAGATATGACAGAGATCGAGATATGACTGAGATATGACTGAGATATGACTGAGATATGACAGAGATATGACTGAGATATGACCGAGATATGACCGAGATATGACTGAGATATGACAGATATATGACTGAGATCGAGATATGACTGAGATATGACTGAGATATGACTGAGATATGACAGAGATATGACTGAGATATGACAGAGATATGACTGAGATATGACTGAGATATGACTGAGATATGACTGAGATCGAGATATGACTGAGATATGACTGAGATATGACAGAGATTGAGATATGACAGAGATATGACTGAGATATGACTGAGATATGACTGAGATATGACTGAGATATGACAGAGATATGACAGAGATATGACTGAGATATGACTGAGATCGAGATATGACTGAGATATGACTGAGATATGACAGAGATTGAGATATGACAGAGATATGACTGAGATATGACTGAGATATGACAGAGATCGAGATATGACTGAGATATGACTGAGATATGACTGAGATATGACTGAGATATGACTGAGATAAGACTGAGATAAGACTGAGATAAGACTGAGATCGAGATATGACTGAGATATGACTGAGATATGACTGAGATATGACTGAGATAAGACTGAGATATGACAGAGATCGAGATATGACTGAGATATGACTGAGATATGACAGAGATATGACAGAGATATGACAGAGATATGACTGAGATATGACTGAGATATGACTGAGATATGACTGAGATATGACAGAGATATGACAGAGATATGACTGAGATATGACAGAGATATGACAGAGATCGAGATATGACTGAGATATGACAGAGATATGACAGAGATATGACAGAGATTGAGATATGACAGAGATTGAGATATGACAGAGATATGACAGAGATATGACAGAGATATGACTGAGATATGACTGAGATATGACTGAGATATGACTGAGATATGACTGAGATCGAGATATGACTGAGATAAGACTGAGATATGACTGAGATAAGACTGAGATAAGACTGAGATAAGACTGAGATAAGACTGAGATCGAGATATGACTGAGATATGACTGAGATATGACTGAGATATGACTGAGATCGAGATATGACTGAGATATGACTGAGATATGACTGAGATATGACTGAGATCGAGATATGACAGAGATATGACTGAGATATGACAGAGATATGACTGAGATAAGACTGAGATATGACTGAGATAAGACAGAGATATGACTGAGATAAGACTGAGATAAGACTGAGATCGAGATATGACTGAGATATGACTGAGATATGACTGAGATATGACTGAGATATGACTGAGATAAGACAGAGATATGACTGAGATAAGACTGAGATAAGACTGAGATCGAGATATGACTGAGATATGACTGAGATATGACTGAGATATGACTGAGATATGACTGAGATCGAGATATGACTGAGATATGACTGAGATATGACTGAGATATGACTGAGATCGAGATATGACAGAGATATGACTGAGATATGACAGAGATATGATTGAGATATGACTGAGATATGACTTAGATATGACAGAGATTGAGATATGACAGAGATATGACAGAGATATGACTGAGATATGACAGAGATATGACTGAGATATGACTGAGATATGACTGAGATATGACTGAGATATGACTGAGATCGAGATATGACTGAGATATGACAGAGATATGACTGAGATATGACAGAGATATGACAGAGATATGACAGAGATATGACTGAGATATGACTGAGATATGACAGAGATTGAGATATGACAGAGATATGACTGAGATATGACTGAGATATGACTGAGATATGACTGAGATATGACTGAGATATGACTGAGATCGAGATATGACAGAGATATGACTGAGATATGACTGAGATATGACTGAGATATGACTGAGATATGACTGAGATATGACTGAGATATGACTGAGATATGACTGAGATATGAGATATTCAGGTTTTTATCAACTGAAGTGGCGATCGCTAGTCGTTCGCACCCGCCACTGTGGCTGGTATACTTCTATATACCTATATATATATAAATATGTGGCTATATATCTGCTTCTGCAACCACACGGCACGAGGACTGACTGCTGTGATTGGCCCTTGCGAGGCCTGTCCCGAGTGGAGCCCGTCTTGTAAAAGCTCTGCATGACCGTGACCCGTACTGTGACTCAGTTTCAGGATGTTTCCAGCCTTCTTATAGCCGAGGGCAACTTTGTGGAGAGCAACACTTCTAATTCTCAAATCTTTAGAGTTATTTGCCATGAGATGCCATGTTGAACATAGCGCGTTTTTTGTGCGTGCAAATTCGTTTTCCAGGCGCGCCTCTGTTCATGGTTGCAACGGCAGACGCAACGGGAGAGCACGCGCTTGTGGAGAGGAGAAAGCGGTGCAAACTGCGCTCTCCATGATGACGAGGAAGTATCATCAAATAATTAATTGATTTCTAGCCCTTGCGTTAGCTTTACTACTAGATATATTCATGGAGATGAGAAATAAAAACCCGCCCTGTACAGCGATGATCAGCTGTTCGGCCGAGCTTTCCATGTTGTTACGGAAGGCCGCTGGTTTTTGTCACATGACCTGTTGAGATGCTTCTATTATAAGCCGCGCGCCTACATTTGAAATATGAATTTGCACGCGCATAAAACGCGATATGTGAACGGCCCATAAAGAGGTATCGTGTGCGGTTGTGTCTAGTTAAAAAAGGCCTTTTAAATTTACATATGAACGCAGTTTTGGATAAAAATAAAAGAAGTCAAGTTAAATAAAACACGTTTTATCTCCTGTTTAGTCGGTAACACTACAATACCATTCATTAACATTACTTAATGCCTTATCTAACATCAACACATTGAGTGAACAATATATTTTTACAACATTAATGTATTTTTGTGAATGTTATTTAATACAAACACTTGATTTTTCATGAACAGATAAAACTATGGATTTTAAAAATGTATTAGTAGGCTATTTTTAAATGATCCGAAGGAGAATAATTGCTTCCGTATATAACTATTGTTTATTGTTAGGTCATTTTATCTAATGTTATCTAACAAATGGATATACACTTTAATATATGCAAATTTAATCTAAATTAAGCTTTGGACCCGAAATTGGTACAGAGAACACGGGTATTGGTACCGAATACTGAAATGTTGGTACCATGACAACACTAAACAGGACATGTGGCTTTGCACAGCTATCACTCAGGCTGTACTCACTTTTATTGCCAGCTATTTTGACAATAAAGGCTGTGTGTTGAGTTATTTTCAGAGGACAGTAAATATATACGGCTATACACGCAGCACATTGACTACTCTAAAATATATACAAGTTTTATTTCTATAGTATTGTCCCTTGAGAAGATATACTAAAACGTTTGCTAAAATGTGAAGGGGGGTACACACTTTCGTGAGATACTGTACAGGAGAAACTGGAAACATGAGAGTATCGTGCAAAAGTTCATTTATTTCAGTAATTCAACTTAAAAGGTGAAACTTATATATTATATAGACTCATTACATGCAAAGTGAGATATTTCAAGCCTTTATTTGTTATAATTTTGATGATTATGACTTACAGCTTATGAAAACCTTTTCACAATATTCTCATTTTGAATTTAGGGTTTTCATAATCTGTAAATAATCCTCAAAATGATAACCAATAAAGGCTTGAAATATCTCACTTTGCATGTAATGAGTCTATATAATATATTAGTTTCACCTTTTAAGTTGAATTACTGAAATAAATGAACTTTTGCACGATACTCTAATGTTTCCAGTTTCCCCTGTATATATATATATTTATGTATATGTTTATTATATATATATATATATATATATTGTTTGTTTATTATCTTTATATATACACCTATAATATACATATATATTTAACTTTATTAAATCAACTGAGATGCACACTAACATGCTGGAGTAAATAATAATAAACATTATTTTATATATATATATATATATTGTGTGTGTTTGTGTTATATATTGATATGTATATAAAGTAACTGAGATGCACAACTTGGGAAACGCTCACACACCCTAAAAACACCCGGCGACAACACGGCGATAACATCATGTTTCCTCTGCAAACCAATGACAGAAACAACTCTGCAGCAGCACGAACAGGAAATGACATGCAATGTCATCCAAAGAGAACTACACACACACTACACACACACACACACACACGGTTGTGTAAGACGCTATTCTGAGATCAGCAGCAGAAGTCTGAAATCAATGAGACGCGTCCGTCAGCAACACACACACACCATTGATTCCCCCGCTCTTGTTTACGGCTGGAAACACACACACACACACACACGCACACACACACACACACACACACACACACACACACACACACACAGAAGAGATGTTGACCCTCAGAAGAAAGAAAAGATTCTGCTTGTATTTCCAGTGAACTAACAGATCTCATCATACTTCACTCACACTAAGACAAGCGTTTTGTATCGCACGCTTCTGAAATGTTACGTTTATGCATGCAAATGAGGCATCATCTAATTAAACATGCACTCATTTGCATACAATTCCAGCACAAAAATATGAACTGACTGGATAAAGGCAAAATTCTGCTTTGATTTTGTCAATATATTTTATTTATTGTCATAAATCAGAAAATACGTCAACAGATTTTTTATTTATTTATGTTCTATAAATCAGGCTGTCAGATTATAGATATGAATAAAACTGTAAAGTTTGGTGTGTGTGAAGCTGCGAAAGTGGAGATTTCTGACTCAAACTCACCGACGTTAAAGACGCAGAGATCATGTGCATTACAAACAGTGATTTTGTCTTGCATTAAACTCAATGTCACACATCAACACTAGACATACATATCATGATACTGAACTCACAAGACCTTATTTTTGCAATATTATATTAGTCATAGACGTATGATGAAAGGTTAGCAAAAAATTAACTGTTGATTAAAATGCTACATTTGATATTATATCGTCGTGTGTGTAAATGAACAGGATTGGACTTGGTGCTGAAACCCAACACAGGACAATAGAGACTCCAGAATAACAATATTCATGATTCTGAAGCTGAAAACACAGAATTATTGTAGATTAATATGCTGTCACTGACTAGATATATTTAAAATAATGTTGGTCACTTTTTACTGGTAACATCAGATATTTGGCATTATCAGACCCACACATATGCATTATTATACTTTATATTCAACATTATATTGTAGTTTAATGTAGAACTGAAGTAATTTTCATTTTGGGTGAACTATACACAACACACACTGTTGCATTTGTGTATTGCGATATATTGTGACACGATAAATGTGACGCTGGACCACAAAACCAGTCACATGGGTCCATTTTTTGACATTGAGATGTATACATCATATAAAGCTGAATAAATAATCTCTCCATTGATGTGTGGTTTGTTAGGATAGGACAATATTTGGTCGAGACACAACTATTGAAAATCTGGAATCTGAGGAGCAAAAAAATGTAAACATTGAGAAAATCTCCTTTAAAGTTGTGCATTTATGTTCACGATTGTGCTGCATTCACTCACAAAAATACATGTTTTATATATTTACGGTAGGACATTTACTAAATATCTTCATGAACATGATCTTAATATCCTCATGATTTTTGGCATAAAAGAAAAATGGATAATTTTGACCCATACAATGTATAGTTGCTATTGCCACAGATATACCCGTGCGGCTCCAGACTGGGAACAGATCTGCCTCATATCAACATGACACACGACATTCAAATCAATGGCTCATCATTTGCCCAGTGGCCAGGTCATGTGACCCTGTTTAGCCATACAGACGCCCTTCACTTCCCATCATCCTCGCTGAGATCCCAGACACACTCCAGAGACACACACACACACCGACGGTTTGCATACACACATTAAAAAGGCCCAGATTATGAATGCAAACTCATTCCAGAACAATTCTGATAACGCTTTAGCCGCGTTTGATTCCCAGAGATAATCAATCAATCTACCAATCAGTGGATCTGGTGCAGATGTGTGCCGGGGTCAGCTCAGGTCGCCGAGGGCACATGTACGATCACCGCGCAGATAACACAGTGATAAGTGACATTTAAACCGGCCAATAAAAGCCACTTAGTATTCAAATCATCTGGGCTGTTGGATAGGAGCGTCGCTCTGGGCACATACTGACGCCGCTATATCTGTGTGTGTGTTCTGTCTGCGTGTCTGGACTGTGAACACACTCACGCACAGCTGAGATCACGACGACACCGCTGAATGAGCGGAGATATGAATAATAACTCAGCACATTAAAGTCCACATGAAACATATATCTGTAATGATGCATGAATGCAACAGAAAATGTGAGCAATAAGGTTCATTTCACTCTAAAAAATGCTGGGTTAGTTTCAACCCAATTTTTGGGTCAAATATGGACAAACCCAGCCGTTGGGTTACATTTTTAAATTACATTTTTAACCCAACGTTTGGGTTACATTTTTTAATTAAATTTTTAACCCAACGCTTGGGTTTGTCCATATTTGACCCAAAATTGGGTTGAAACAACCCAGCATTGTTAAAAGTGTAGTTAATGTATTTACTAATATGACCTAACAATATGCAATGCATTTGTTACAGTATTTAATTAAAAAAAAATATATTAGTTCATAAAAAAATACAGGTGTTCATTGTTGTTCATGTTAGTACACAAAATGTTAACCAATACAACCTGATTTTAATAACATATTAGTAAATGTTGAAATTAATATTAACTAAGATTAATAAATGATGTAGAAGTATTGTTTATCTTTAGTTCATGTAAATTAAGATAGTTAACTAATATTAACTAATGAACCTTATTGTAAAGTGTTACCGCATTTTTAATAAATTGATTCTTAAACATTGTTGACAGATGTGGTATTTTTCATTTACATTTTATTATGTTTTAGTAAAAATATATGAATGTTGTAGCATACAATGAAAATATGATTTCTGAATCTCTCTGAATGTTCAAATGTATAATTCTTTCTTGTTAATTTCATTTTAAAAATCATGCTTTTGATTATTTTTACTACTGTGATTTCCACATACACGATTAAACAGGAACATGAACCACTAATGTGGTCAGAGGAGTCGATTATGAATTCATGCTTTAGCCGTTATATGTTATGTAATTTTTTTTTTCACATAGATTTAGTAAATGTTTTAGCAAAAAATAATTACTGTTTACTGTCATACTGGCGCATATAGATTATTAAATATCATTCTTCCTTGTGTTCATTCAATAAAAAACATGCTTTTATTATTTTCACATGCACAATTAAACCAGGAACATGTACTATTAATAATAATATTATAATTAGACCAGTAGAAATAACAATCTTATAATTAAGTTATATATATATATATATAACTTAATTAAATCAACTGAGTTGCACACTAACATGCTGAAGTAAATAATACAGGTATATATTTATTCTTATTAATATATATATAAATCAACTGAGATGCATATTAACATGTTGGAGTAAATAGTAATAATAATAACGTTGTTATATATATTTAGATATTATATAGATAATATTTAGAATAAATATATATATAAATATATATATATTTAGATATTATATATATAATATTTATTTAAAAAAAAAAAAAATATATATATATATATATATATATAATTCTATAAAATACAATTATTTTAAATTATATTATATAAAATTAAATATAATATCATAATATAATAATTAGACCAGGAACATGCAGTAATAAAGTAAATGGGGTCCATTATAAGTTAATGGTTAGATGTAGAATATATATATTAATATTAAACAATATCATTGATGGGACTGTACTGACGCGGCTGAGGCTGTATGTTGCCTTTGGCTTGCTCAGTTGGGGATATTCAATTAATTAATCAATGAATAATACTATTGATTAGCATTACCAAACATGGACGTTTTATTATTATTTTAATTTAATACTGTGAAGCTGCTTTGATTTCTGTATTGTGAAAAGCGCTATACAAGTATTCTTGACTTGACTTGACTAGAACTGGACGATGAGATCATTTTCTGCAGAACTGCTTTATAGATGAAATTAACTAATTTAATAATTGATGATCTTTACAACGAACTGACTTCAGCTGCACAACTGTCATCTCTGTAAAGCTGCTTTAAAACACTCTGCGCTGTATAAATAAAGCTGAGTTGACTTGAAGAGCGAACACTTTACCAGATGCTTGAAATATTAACAACACTCAGTAAACCATCATTACTCACACAGAACACACACTACAGCGCAACTGTCCTCTGTGCGCAGCGTTCACACACACACACACACACACACACACACACACACACACACACACACACACACACGTGACCCTGGATCCCAAACCCAGTCTGGAGCCGCACGGGTATATCTGTGGCAATAGCAACTATACACTGTATGAGTCAAAATTATACATTTTTCTTTTATGCCAAAAATCATGAGGATATTAAGATCATGTTCATGAAGATATTTAGTAAATGTCCTACCGTAAATATATAAAACATGTATTTTTGTGAGTGAATGCAGCACAATCGTGAACATAAATGCACAACTTTAAAGGAGATTTTCTCAATGTTTACATTTTTTTGCTCCTCAGATTCCAGATTTTCAATAGTTGTGTCTCGACCAAATATTGTCCTATCCTAACACACCACACATCAATGGAGAGATTATTTATTCAGCTTTATATTGATGTATACATCTCAATTTCTAAAAATTGACCCATGTGACTGGTTTTGTGGTCCAGGGTCACATATATAATTAGCTGTTCGTTTAAAACCGTTTCATAAATGACTCACTCATGATTCTCAAACCTGCTCCTTTTATGGTAACTAGAGTCTAGTTATTAAAAATGTCACACCGTTGCTGAATAAAGGTCATCAGCTTGTCCTTGTGAAATAACTTCAATGGTCTGATTTTATAAACCGTGAAAAAACCCACAGCGATATCAGCGTGTCAAAGATTTCCTCTGTGAAAACACCATTCGGAATATCTGATTTTACTCTGACTGGTTTATATGATGAGCACCAGTTTATTATTTACTTAGTAAGGAAGGATTTCATCACATGACACAAGCAAACTGACAAGCAAGCAAAGATTAGTGTGATTATTTGCTAAAAAAAAATATTTTTACTGCCATTAATCTAATATACACACTGTTTGAAACTACTTTTGTCAAATGCAAAATAAGTTTCTATGCACGTAATGGATTTTTTCTATTTAAAAAAAAGTCTTTATTTCGATGTTTTCGGCCATCCATCCATACACTGTGTCGGGCAACGTTGTCAACATGAACTCAGCACCGCAAAAATATGATACCATCTTCACCGCTGTGTTTATGAATGTATCAAACACATGCACACTCAGATCACAGAGCAATTAAAGTATTTCCAAGCCTGATTAATGTGATTAAAATCAGCATACGCCCACTTATTTTACTGAGCTTAACCGCATCAATTTGATGAAAGTATTGTGTTTACATTAAGGAATGCGTGATATATCGGCCACCGTATCGGTATCGGCCGATATATGTTAATTTTTACTGTTATTGTTATCGGCCTGATTAGAAAATTTGGCTTATATATTAAAGCCGATAAATAATGTATTATTTCCTTCAGCTGAGACTCTTCAGATGCGCACTGCTCAACATGATGGGTTTGAAATATGATTTGAATCACTTCAAAAAGGAAAATACAGTAAAGTGCAATATATCGGCTACATAACATTATAATGAGAACTTCATAATTGTGTGTTTTTGGGATGTGGCTTTTTAAACTTATGTTTTTGTAATCAGGCTCTCAAAAATGATATTGGATTTAGATTAATCGGCCGATATATCGGTTTTCAAATATTATCGGTTATCGGTATAAGCCAGAATTTTGATATCGGTGCATCCCTAGTTTACATGAGGTAGGGTTTAATCACAATGTTGCCTAATTGCATTATGAGGGTGCATGTAAAAGCATCATGTGATCAGATTAGTCTTCAGACGGATGATGTTTACTCGTTCAAGCACTAAAGCCCTTAGTAACACTGTACCGTGGTACAAAGATCATATCAGATGCTCTAAAATATACCAGAGTACTTAAAACTCATTTTTGAATGACTCAGAGTCATTCCATCCCGATATATACAGTAGGCGATCAACCAAAATGCCTATTACCGCCACATGTACCACCACCAAATCACCACCAGGTGGCGCAAAGGAGCGGTTTGCAACACTGTCGGTAAGGCTGTAATTGTGATGTTTTTACTTGTAAATGAAGATAAAATAATGAAATAAATCACTGGTAATAATAATATTAAAATATTTAATCTTGGCTAATTATTTAAATACTACAGTGACGGCAGTGCATGAAGTGTGCTTATGTTTTAGCCAGTGTTTTAAATTACTACACGAGGAGTGCATTATGCCATAAAATAAATAAAACGACAGAAAAGGTGGACTTTAAGGTGGATCTGAATGGGAACTGTTTCTATCACATGGATGTATGGACCAGTGACCAAATTATTTAAAAAATAAACATTTGAAACTACATTTTAAAGGTACAATATGCAAGATTTTCGGCCGCTAGAGGCGCTACATTCCTAACAACAACAACAGCGTCGCTTGATGACGATGTGAAGGAGCGTGGAATGATGGGAACTGTCGTTTTTAACTCCACCGTGGATGTAAATCAGACGGGAATCGAAAAATCATGTTCATGGATGAGGAAAAGTTCTATTTTTATAAATGTTGCGTTTAATGACATGCTTGTATTTCATTAAAGTGAATTAACCGCAAGAAAAGTAAGGTTTAACACTAAATTGGTTATCATGTTACTGTATTTGTCGAACTCATTGTTGTGATAACGCTGCGCAGTTTTACGTGTTCTAAACAATCGTTGTAAAAGTGCATTCGAACACACACATCATTTGCCAAAAGACAGATTAATCTTTATGTATAACACATGCTATATTTATTCACATGGCCATAAACACCAGACGTGATAAACAATGTCAATAAGCTAAACACAAGCCTAACGCAATAATACTTTCCTTACATAAACACAACTATTACCGAATGCTACATTTGGAATAGGGCTGTAAACGATTAATCGCGATTAATCGAATCCAAAATAAAAGTTTGTGTTTACATAATATATGTGTGTATTGTGTATAATTATTTTGTATATATAAATACACACATGCATGTATATATTTGAGAAATATTTGCATTTATATACTGCATATATATTTTTATATGATTTATATTATATATAAATAGAACTATTTTATATATAAATAACAATTTTTTCTTAAATATACACATGCATGTGTGTGTATTTGTGTATTTATATATACAAAATAATTATACACAATACACACACATATATTATGGAAACACAAACTTTTATTTTGGATTTGATTCATCGCGATTAATCGTTTACAGCCCTAATTTTTTATATATAAAATCGAAATTTTCTCACGATTTAAAAATAGTTGGAAACATTTGTAATATTATAAGTAATCAACTTAACAAAATATATAACACTGGCCTTGTGATTTTGGGATATTTTAATGCACAAATCTTACGTATTGCACCTTTAATAATTCACTGAGCTAATCGTGGCGGCTTGATTGTTTGTATCGACCCGAAATGTAACTATATAATATGATAAACGCAGCTCTAAGATTATAAACATTAACATCATGATTTCTGTAACACTGACTTGCCTTTACTCAAGTGCTATAAGAAGATTTATGAAGATTTCCTCGTTGTTTTTGCTTGATGTTACTGGAATTGCAAAACCACCAGTTTTGTATTTTCCAAGCTTTAACCACACTGGCCGTGTTTGCATCATATTGCACAATAAACCTTGGGTTATACGGATGTGTGCAGAAATCTCGTCCCTAAACTCCTTGAACAAGCTCATCACGAGTTATCGGTACATGAACACACAGATTTTGTTTTCCGTAGACTTAAGAGTTCAAGTCAGAATGCCATTCCTGGTTCCCCAACGAATCGTCGGCGATCACAGTGACCCATTTTATTCTTAGTGTGAAGAACATTTTAATAATCATGATATTTAATGATGCCAAATTAAAAAAAACTTTGATATATACCATAGTACTATGCATTCATGTAATATATTCCATGCACACGCATGTTACTTGTGTACTTTAGGATATATCTATATTTTAAATGTACTATATGCACATTGAATGTAATGGAAAAAATAATATTTAATGTTTTTGACATGACACCTCAAATGAATCAAATACACCATGCATGTACCATGTGATCAGTGGTAGACCAGATCATGTTTTCTGATGTTCAGTTTCACACTGGACTGTTTTACCGCAGCTAGTCTGCTTTATATCAATGACACTGTTCCTGTTGATGTGTTTCTCTTGTATTTTTGTCATCGCAGTGTTTTGACATCATGCACTAAACGTGTGTCGTATCAATGCAGCACTATGAATCTGAATGCATTGAAAATATGAATGCACATGACATCA
>NC_136897.1:28516424-28528924 GCF_949152265.1 Phoxinus phoxinus
GGATGGATGATGGATGGATGATGGATGATGGATGGATGATGGATGGATGATGGATGATGGATGGATGATGGATGATGGATGGATGATGGATGATGGATGGATGGATGGATGATGGATGGATGATGGATAATGGATGATGGATGATGGATGGATGATGGATGATGGATGGATGGATGATGGATGGATGATAGATGATGGATGGATGATGGATGGATGGATGGATGATGGATGGATGGATGATGGATGGATGGGTGATGGATGGATGATGGATGATGGATGGATGATGGATGGATGATGGATGATGGATGATGGATGGATGATGGATGATGGATGGATGATAGATGATGGATGGATGATGGATGGATGGATGATGGATGATGGATGGATGGATGGGTGATGGATGGATGATGGATGGATGGATGATGGATGGATGATAGATGATGGATGGATGATGGATGGATGGATGATGGATGGATGATGGATGGATGGGTGATGGATGGATGATGGATGGATGATGGATGGATGGGTGATGGATGGATGATGGATGGATGATGGATGGATGGATGATGGATGGATGATGAATTATGGATGGATGATAGATGATGGATGGATGGATGATGGATGGATGGATGGATGATGGATGGATGGATGATGGATGGATGATAGATGATGGATGGATGATGGATGGATGGATGGATGGATGGATGGATGGATGATGGATGGATGATGGATGGATGGATGGATGGATGATGGATGGATGATGGATGGATGGATGGGTGATGGATGGATGATGGATGGATGATGGATGGATGGATGATGGATGGATGATGGATGGATGGATGGATGGATGATGGATGGATGATGGATGGATGGATGGGTGATGGATGGATGATGGATGGATGGATGGATGGATGATGGATGGATGGATGATGGATGGATGGATGGATGGATGGATGATGGATGGATGGATGGATGGATGGATGATGGATGGATGGATGGATGATGGATGGATGATAGATGATGGATGGATGATGGATGGATGGATGGATGGATAGATGATGGATGATAGATGATAGATGATGGATGGATGATGGATGGATGGATGGATGGATGGATGATGGATGGATGATGGATGGATGGGTGATGGATGGATGATGGATGATGGATGATGGATGGATGATGGATGATGGATGGATGATGGATGGATGATGGATGATGGATGGATGATGGATGGATGATGGATGGATGATGGATGGATGGATGATGGATGGATGATAGATGATGGATGGATGATGGATGGATGGATGATGGATGGATGATGGATGGATGGATGGATGATGGATGGATGGATGATGGATGGATGATGAATTATGGATGGATGATAGATGATGGATGGATGGATGGATGGATGGATGGATGATGGATGGATGGATGATGGATGGATGGATGATGGATGGATGGATGATGGATGGATGATAGATGATGGATGGATGATGGATGGATGGATGGATGGATGGATGGATGATGGATGGATGGATGATGGATGGATGATGGATGGATGGATGGATGGATGGATGGATGATGGATGGATGGATGGATGATGGATGATGGATGGATGATGGATGGATGGATGATGGATGGATGGATGGATGGATGATGGATGGATGGATGGATGGATGGATGGATGGATGGATGAATGATGGATGGATGGATGGATGGATGATGGATGGATGATGGATGGATGATAGATGATGGATGGATGGATGGATGGATGATGGATGGATGGATGGATGATGGATGGATGATAGATGATGGATGGATGATGGATGGATGGATGGATGATGGATGGATGATGGATGGATGGATGGATGGATGATGGATGATTGATTGATGGATGGATGGATGGATGATTGATTGATGGATGGATGGATGGATGATGGATGGATGATGGATGGATGGATGGATGGATGGATGATGGATGATTGATTGATGGATGGATGGATGGATGATTGATTGATGGATGGATGGATGATGGATGGATGGATGGATGGATGATGGATGGATGATGGATGATGGATGGATGGATGGATGATGGATGGATGGATGGATGATGGATTGATGGATGGATGGATAAAAAGAAAGAAACATATGAACGATAGAGAGAGATGAAGTTATATTTATCCTCAGGCGTGTCTCAGTTGATGAGATCATGTGTTGACGGGTCAGTCAGAGGTCGAGATGGAGTCTCGTCTGACCGGCTCATTAGCCGTTACTGAAGACCAGTCCATAAAAAACAACAATTGTCCATTTTGATTCCATTGTGACTTTAGATGTGATCAAACTGAATTTTAGAGATTTTAAGAGTTTTTATTAATGAGTGTTGTGATGATGAAGATGAATGTAAGAGTAACAACTAGAACAGGAACATATTAAACTGAGCAGAGGAAGAGCGTTCACATCCTCCTGAGTTTAATATCTATAAAGCAGAGCATGTCTCAATCTGAGCTATTAATGTGCCGTAGTGCTGAGGGCGGCAGCATAGAGGATTCTGGGTAAGTCTGAACCGAGGCCGACAGCACAGAGACACAGCATTATGGGATAGACCACACTGTTTGGCTATTAATGGCCTTACACACACACACTCTCTCTCTTTCTCTCTCTCACACACACACACACTCTTTCTCTCTCTCTCTCTCTCTCTCTCTCTCTCACTCACACACACACACACTCTCTCTCTCACACACACACACAGAAACTCACTCACTCACACAAACTCTATCTCTCACACACACTCTCGCTCTTTCTCTCACACACACTCTCTCTCTCTCTCTCACACACACACACACACACACACACTCTCTCTCTCTCTCTCTCTCTCTCACACACACACACACACACACACTCTCTCTCTCTCTTTCTCTCTCACACACACACACACACTCTCTTTCTCTCTCTCTCTCTCTCTCTCTCTCTCTCTCTCTCTCACACACACCAAATGTCATGAACCACACTAACAGGAAGTTCTTAATGTGAAGCTAAATCTGCAATCAGTGAACAGAGTGACAGAACACATAGTGGAGAGAGAAATCATCTCTGATATCACCACACACACACACACACACACACACTCTCACTGATATCAGCGCTGAAAATGTGTGTGAACGACATCATACTTCAGTCATGTTCAAACAACAGTTTCACAGTGTAGCTGAAAACACACTTCAGAGTGTCAGTGTTTTATCTGTGCAAAAATCATAACACATGTGAACTCTTCATCCAATCAACACGTCTTTGTTTCTGCAAACCAATCGAGAAAAAAGAGAACAAGGACCGGAAGCGGCCTGAGGAAGTCGCCCTCACCTCTCAAACACAACGGCACTGTGCGCGTGTTGTAACCTGAGGTTGAGACGAGAACAACAGTGTGTGTGTGTGTGTGTGTGTGTGTGTGTGTGTGTGTGTGTTCATCAGATTCACGCAAATACCTCTTCAAACTAGTTATAATCACAACTCAACAAAAGCCAACCAAGAAAAGAGGAACCGCGTCATTACAGTTCAAATCTGCACGATATCACACGACTCTGGTTATTAACATCAACTACAAAGGTGTGATTATAGGATTTACCTGTGCAAAACTCACCACCATGTGGATGGTTGCTAGGATGTGTTAGGTGGTTGCTAGGTGTTTTCTTCCTGTCTGGTGTGAAAAGTGTGTGTGTGACTCGGTTCCTCGTTCGATGTGCATCTGAGGGGTTTTTACAGCATAACTGGAGAGAGACACACACACACACATATTAGTGCTGGGCAGCGATTAATCGCATCCAAAATAAAAGTTTGTGTTTACATGCGTGTGCATACTGTGTTATTTTGTTTATATAAATACCCACATATGAATGTATATATTTAAGAATTTTTATTTATTTATATATAAAATATTTATATATAATATAAATTATATATAGGCCTATATATATAATATATATATATAAATATTTGTTAAATATATACATTCATATGTATTAATATATATACAAAAAAATTATACACAATATGCACGTATTATGTAAACAAACTTTTATTTTGGATGCGATTAATTGGGATTAATCGTTGCCTAGCACTATATATATATATATATATATATATATATATATATATACAGTAATATGTGGCTTTTAGCTGTATAATCAGTGATGTGATCACTTGTGCATGTGATTCTCTTTACACTCGACTGAAGGACGACAGTGTGCAGTAAGTGACATTCTGCCTTCAGCTAATTGAGCTATTAAAAGCAGTCGAGCTGTGTGTGACGAGCTCTGTGTGTGTGTGTGTGTGTGTGTGAGAGAGAGAGAGAGAGAGAGAGAGAGAGAGAGAGAGAGAGAGAGAGAGAGAGAGAGAGAGAGAGAGAGAGAGAGAGAGAGAGAGAGACGCCTACATAACGCTACAGCTGACAGTAGTATATTCCTGCACAACCGGAGGCTGCAGTTTTAGGACCGCAGTTTTAGGACCCTAGTTTTTTGTGACAGCGCCACCTACCGAACTGGATGATATAGCGGCGGCTGCTGTTTCAGGACCGCAGTTCTAGGATCCAGGTGGTTTAGTTTGTACATAGTATCAAGATCCACCTTGATCCTAAGTCTCATTAGAAAATATATATATGTTTTAACAAATAAGATTATGGAATAGAATAGCTCCTGCAGCAGGTGGATCAGAGCAAGTAGCATCAAGCTACACAATACAATTTAAAATATTAATATTAAACTTTTACTTAAAGCTCACTTTAAACCACCATCGAGTAAGATAGGATATTTGTACCATATTCCGGTCGCGGTTTAAAATGGTTTTAAGTCATAAAAAGATGTTGAAATATGGTATAATAAAGCAATTTATATGCAACTAATGGCTACACCTTGCTTGGCAATACTGTAAACATTCTTAATTCATATGAAAATACCCAAAATTGCACGAAAATCACACACAAACCACATATACTCGAAATCGTGCATTTATTAGCTTCTTGTTTCAGGTGAAGAGATGTGTCTTAGCTTTGTTATCACGGATAACGAGAGTTACGTATGTAACTACGGTTCTATGAGTTCTGGATGACCGCCAGAGGCAGTGCTTCACACTGGATACTATCTCTCGTTGCAAATGCATAGGTCGAGTCTAATACAAACAATGTCCCTCGTGACCAGGATGACTCGGGGTGCTCCCCTATTTAACCCCGTGATTTCCTGCAGACTGTCCCTACGGAATCTTCTCGCCTGACTCCGAGTGACAGAAAGCTCTGGCGGTCATCCAGAACTCATAGAACCGTAGTTACATACGTAACTCTCGTTCTATTTCGTTCTTCCTGACCGCCAGAGGCAGTGCTTCACACTGGATGACTTATAACAACAAGGTCACGAGGAGGTCCAACTCACCCTCAAGAGGACGTTGAGGGTCCCGACAGGACAGCTGTTCCAATATTACCGGAAGCAGCCACATTGACCTTGTAGTATCTGGCAAAGGTATTTGTTGATGACCACGTAGCTGCTGCACAGATGTCACTTAGAAGGACCCCTTTTAATGCAGCCCAAGACGTTGATATGCCTCTTGTCGAATGGCATTTCAACCCCAAAGGCACTGGACACTTATTAGATGTGTAAGCGTGGGTGATAACCTCAACTACCCAGTGCGACAATCTCTGCTTTGAGAGGGGCTGACCTCTTTTTGGGCCCCCGTAACAGAGAAAAAGTTGGTCTGATTGTCGAAAAACCTCTGTGGCCCTCAGATAGCCCCGGAGAGCTCTTACTGGGCACAGCAGTGTGCTTCCACTTCCTTCCAGCGTGTTCGACATCGGAGGATCAAACACTGCCAGCTCAATAGCCTGGTTTCTAAAAAGGGCAGAAAGCCGCTTGGGGAGAAATGCTGGGTTGGGCCATAACGTCACAACTGAGCCATCTGCGTTCCAACGCATACAGGATGTGCTAACTGATAACGCGTGGAGTTCACTCACCCGCTTAGTCGAAGCAATGGCCAAGAGAAATGCTGCCTTCAATGAGATCCACTTCAAATCGCTCTGCTCTAGAGGTTCGAATGGGGGCAATGCAAGAGACTTTAAGACTAGGCCCAAGTCCCATAAAGCAACCCTAATGGCCTGAGGGGGGCGCAGTCGCTGAGCACCTCTAAGAAACTGAGTAACCAAGGCATGAGAACCCAATTGCTGACCATCTATTCGTACGTGATGTGCTGAAATTGCAGCCACATAAACTCTTAAAGTAGCAGCTGCTCTCTTCTTGTCTAATAGTGCCTGCAGAAAACGTAAAATCAGAGGAACAGGGCAGTGCTCTGGGACCACTGCTTGCCCCCTACACCAATCAGAGAAAAGTTTCCATCGATAGGCATAAGCACTCCTGGTGGAAGGTGCTCTAGAGTTCAATATGGTGTTCTGGACCTCTTGATCGCAGTCTCCGAAGAGTGGTTCCGGCCCCTCAGAGGCCACACACAGAGCTGCAGGCGGTCTGGATTCGGGTGCCAAATCTGACCCCCCAACTGCTGGAGGAGATCCTTTCTCCTGGGAAGGGTCCAAGGATCCCCGTCTAGGAGCCTGTACATCACTGGAAACCAAGGTCTCCCCGGCCAGTTTGGCGCCACTAGCAGCAGCCTGTGGTGCTCTTGAAGAACCCTGTGAACAGTCACCCCGATCATTGGTATCGGGGGAAAGGCATAGAGTAGCTGATCTGGCCAGGCGTGGGCTAGAGCATCCTGCCCCAGCGGACTGGATTCCTCTGCTAGTGAGAACCAGAGACGGCAGTGGGTCGTTGTCGCCGAGGCAAATAGGTCCACTTCTGCCCTGGCAAACCGCTGCCATATCCTCTCTACCACTTCTGGGTTGAGCCTCCACTCCGTCGATGGAATTCTGTGGCGCGACAAGAAATCTGGAACCACGTTTGATACCCCTGGGATATGCATTGCTCTGATGCTTGCAAAGCGAGGGAAGGCCCAAGTCAGCAGTTCCTGTGATACTTGAAGGGATTGGCTGGACCTTGTGCCCCCTTGATGGTTGATGTGATAAACCACTGATCTGTTGTCCGACCTGACAAGAATATGCCTGCCCTTCAAAAACGGAGCGAGGCCCTTCAAAGCTCGCAGAACTGCACGAAGTTCCAGGGTATTTATATTCTCGCCCTTTTCCAGAGGACCCCATTGTCCCGTGACTGCTCTGTGTTGCCAGACTGCTCCCCAGCCAGTAAGGGACGCATCGGTCTGGACTATCTCCCTTCGAGAGGGAATCATGCCCAGAACAACCCCCTTGGTCAGATACAATCTGCTCCTCCAAGGCTTCAGGGCTAGAAGGCATCGCTGTGTCACCTTGATCAACCTGTTCTTGTGCCAACTGGGGTTCAAGTGGAGACTGTTCACCCATCTTTGAAAAGGGCGTAGTGAAAGGAGGCCCAATGGTATGACTGCCGCTGCTGCCGCCAACATACCTGTGAGCCTGAGGAAGCACCTGAATGGAAGTCTGGCCTGCCTCCGAAACCGTTGAAGGAGGAGTAGTATATTGTCCACTCGTTGTTCTGATGGAGCGGCTTTCATTGACCGTGAGTCCAGCGTGAGACCTAGGAACCGCACAGACTGACTTGGAATTAACCGGCTCTTGGTGAAATTCACAGAGAGGCCCAGTCGAGTAATATGTGCAAGCAGCTGTGTGATTTCTAACACTGCCTGCTCCTGAGAGTGGGAGCAAAGGAGCCAGTCGTCCAGGTATGGAAGTACCTGTATCCCAGTGGCTTGGATTGGAGCCAGTGCGGCCGCCATGCACCTGGTGAAGACTCGTGGCGATAGAGAAAGGCCGAATGGGAGGACACGGAATTGATAGACCTGGTCCTGGAATGCAAATCGGAGGAATGGCCTGTGTTGAGGAGCTATTGGAACATGGAAGTAAGCATCCTTTAGGTCCACCGTGGTAAACCAGTGCTGCTGCTTGACCGCCTGAAGAACATCGGTTATGCGCAGCATACGAAATGGTAAGATCTTCAGGAACTTGTTGAGGCCGCGAAGGTCCAGTATGGGCCTTACACCGCCATCTTTCTTCGGAATGATGAAATAAATGGAGAAGAACCCACTTAGCCGTTCTGACCAAACTACTGGTTCGATGGCACCTTTCTCTAGGAGTTGTGCTATCTCCTGTTTTAAGGCAAGTGAACTGTCGGGGTCTGAGACTACGGTCATCCTGACCCCTTTGAAAGCAGGCGGCCGCCGCCGGAACTGCAGCTTGTACCCGTGGGATAGTGTTGCTATAACCCATGGGTCGGAAGTTGTTGTTTCCCAGTAACTGAGCTGCTGATAAGAAAACTGTCCGACGGCCGGCCGCGGACCTTCAGGACCTACGTCCCTGGCCTCTAGCATCCCTGGTGGGCCGTTGGCCTGGTGCTCTACCCCTAGGGGCCTGAAATACTTGCTGACCCCGAGCCCGGGGCCACTGAGCAGAATTTCCTTCCTGTGGTGATCTCGGAGGCTGGCCCTTGCGAATATCAGCTGGGCGTGAAAAAGTAGCGCGTGGTAGTTCATACCCCCTAGAAGGCTGTCGGTAATTTAAGTGAGCCTGTGGAACTCTTCTCAGGTCAGCAAACTGCTGCCTGGTCTGATTCACCTGGACACTACGCTCCAGTGTCTCCTGTGCAGCTGGCCCAAAGAGTTGCCCTGGAACTACTGGAAGATCCCTTAGTGTTCTCCTACATGGCTCAGACAGAGGTGACTGTGCAAGCCAGACTTGGCGGCGTGCTTGTGTGAGCGTTGACATAAGCCTTCCCAGCTCTCTTGTCATGAATGCTATTGCCTGAAGGGAGGCATCACTTAAGTTTTGGTTAAATGGATCACTCCCCGATGACTGAAGGGACTGAGACAGGGCCAACATGAGATGGGAAAGAGAATTGCCAATGCGACCCATTCGGGCTGCTGTGTTATATGCCTGGATAAGATGATCATCTGTGATCCTGCATTGAGGCCGAGGGCAACGAACATTAGTTCTCAATACCTCCTCTGGGGAAAGAACAAAAGAGGCAATAAACGGATCAACCTTAGGCATCTGACCCAAGCCATAAGTGTCTGCATCCTGCATCGCAGCCAATGCTCTGCTTGCACTAGTGGGGTGCGTAAGAGACCTCGGGTTAGCCCAACATCTTTGCAACTCCTCTATATAATCCTTCGATGGAGGAATTGTAAGAGGAGAGGGTTGCGCTGAACCTCTGAAAAAAGCACTAGAAGAGGTTGCCATTGCAGGGGCTGTGTCAAGACCCAAGCGAGCCAATGCAGCCTGAAGAGCTTGCTTCACCAGCTCTTGCTCTGACTGTGGACCCTCTGCCGATCCATGACCAGCTTCCTGGGAGCCATCATGGGAGAATTGGGATTGATGATCAGATATAACCTCCACTTCCCCATCAACATCATCATAGAACTGGCTCTGAGAAGCCGCCATTGAAAGGACATCTTCCTCCCCAATGGGCGACTCCATAGCAGGGGCTTCGACTGAGGATACTAGTCTTTCGCCCGGTTGCAACTTCATAAGCAAAGACTTAATCTGAGCCAACTCAGCCGTCAACACATCCACCTTCTGCCTTAAAGGGTCTTTCTTGGGTCTTTTACCAGCGGAAGCACTGGTTGACTCAGTATTTTTACGCTTACTTGTTGTTTTCCGTGGTGGAGGTGGTGGTAGCGACTCTCCCAAAAGCCTTTCCACCATCGTTATCCTCGAAGTCCTCCTCTCCCCAGACATAACGCTACAGTTCATGCAGGCGTCTTCTGTGAGGCCCTGTTTAAGGTGTTCTAGGCCTAAACAGGAAGGGCAGCAGTCATGCCCATCATCCGCCTGGAGGATTGCCATGCACAATGTGCAATTATGAGGTAATTTTTCCATTCTGGTTTCGGAAAATATTTGGTAGGTCGAGCGGAATCACTCTAACTGCCACTGTCCTAAGCAACCTTTGCAAAAAAAAAAAAAAAAAATTTTTTTTTTTTTTTTCACAACATTGCTAACTCATTCAATAACTCAGTACCTATTGTAGACCAGATACCAATCGCTAGAGCGCAAACACTCTAAGCGTGGTCTTAACTAAGTTAACTTACAACTGCAAGTTATTATGGCCCTTTCATCGAGCGAAAACACTCTGTGTAGCGACCAACACAATGACCGGAAAACGAGAACGAACCCAGCATTAAATGTAAACAACTCACCAGCAGTGTTGCTTTATTTCGTTATCTCTTTGAATCCGTTGCAGCCTCTGGAGGACGCGCAGTCGCGAGACACCAACAAAATGCTTTTTGTTGCGAAGCTGTGAAGAACGGATTCCAGTTCTTTTTTTTTCTTTTCTTTTTTTTTTTTTTACATAATCTACGACCTGCATACATGCACGCGAGAAGATTATAGGGACAGTCTGCAGGAAATCACGGGGTTAAATAGGGGAGCACCCCGAGTCATCCTGGTCACGAGGGACATTGTTTGTATTAGACTCGACCTATGCATTTGCAACGAGAGATAGTATCCAGTGTGAAGCACTGCCTCTGGCGGTCAGGAAGAACGAAATAGAACAGGACCGCGTCATGCAGAAGGGCAGGATTATTGTCACGTTGAACCACGTGATATGATTGACAGCTGTACAGCGAATGAGACTTGCGTACATTACTGACGCAAATCAGGAAGAGGAGACCCAGATCTCTCTGTGTTCGCTGTTCGAGTTTTATCATAAACACTATCGAGTCTTAAATCTTTCTAATGATGCTCAGTTTGTCCAGATAAAATAAGTAAGAGTGTGATGTTTTAACGAGTAATGAATGTTGAACAACAATCTGTTGTGATTAACAATGTGATCTGTTATCTTTGCCGCGAAAGGGGTTAAATTTGTGTTTTTGGTAATCCAGTTCTGTAGGTGGCGCTGTCACAATAAACTAGGGTCCTAAAACTGGGGTCCTGAAACTGCAGCCTCCCGTTGTGCAGGAATACCCTTCTCCTGATGGTCTAGCTAGCAGAGAAGGATAATCTGTCAAATCACACACCGAATATGATAGTCACGTGACATGATGTCAGACAGTATGAAGCTTTCAAACCATCATAAATAATAACATTACATTCTAAAATATAAAAGAATAGCAGAGTCCACACCACTGAGGAACGATAAAAACACTGACCAATCAGAATCCATCCTGCTTTAAAGCGCTCGAGCATTTAAAGCGACAGACGACAAAACTGCCGCTGATAAT
The DNA here is from genome assembly GCF_949152265.1 of Phoxinus phoxinus. Taxonomy (NCBI): domain Eukaryota; kingdom Metazoa; phylum Chordata; class Actinopteri; order Cypriniformes; family Leuciscidae; genus Phoxinus; species Phoxinus phoxinus. Next base: position 28,527,657 of record NC_136897.1, read on the forward strand.
AAACAGAATGATATCGTGCGCTGGTGTGGATGAAAATATAGTTATTGTTATTGTTCATGGCGTGAACCGGCCTTTAAACTGCTGTTATGTGACATTTTACCTTGCCTCGTTTATGCGGTTCTATGAATATGCAAATGAGCCCCGCCTCCACTCACTCACTCACTCACTCAGAGATCCACTGGTTGACGATCACACGTTGATCTGATTGGTCAAGGTAGTGTGTGACGTCAGAAACACCAGCGATTCCAAGCCGTGTGTTTGAGACTGTCTTTGGTTCACTGCAGTTTTAAGCAGAAAATACTCAGCAATGCTGTCGCCTTATGAACTTACACATGTGTGTGTTAAAGCAGATTAATAACACCACATACACACATAAACTAAAAGCTGGATTTACACCACAAGGGGGACTTGAACCTTTTTTTTATAGCCAACAAGTTATACAAGAGTCAAATCATTTTCTTAAGTGAGTTTATTCACTTTGTGAATGAAAAAATGTCATCAATTGTTTTAGCATTAAACATTAAAACAACATTTAAAGCTAAATGATTTATACATTATTGTAAATAAAATACTTGCTTCAATGTGTGTGTGTGTGTGTGTGTGTGTGTGTGTGTGTGGGGGGGGGGGCATATTAATAATTTGCAGTGTTGGGCAGTAGCGTCGCTACAAGTAGTGACGCTACTAGTTTAACTACATTTCTCAGTAGCGTGGTGGTAGCGTCGCTGTTTTCTGGATCAAATAGCTTTTCAGTAGCGAAGCTCTTTTTTTTATCAAGTAGTGCGGTAGCGTCCAGCACTACACACAAGCTACATTTCCCCAAGCATTTCTAAAGTTCAAGCTCATATCGGAAATACAACTGCTAAGTATCACTGATCCTGAATCAGTAAGTGACGATGACTTCTTCATGTTTTTTACGGCGGTTGGCAAGGACCATATTTCATTCCCGCGATGCGGAAAACACGGACAGAATCACGGGATCCAGAATGAACGCACGGTTTCATTTATCACACACTCAAACACTCACTGAGGCATGCATGACGCTCGCGATGTTTTCAGCCTATATGAGGACATTCATGCATGAACTTTATCCGCTCTGAGAGTCACCTCAGCAGCATTTTAGCTTTATTTGAGAAAACTCGACAAATCATAAACAAACACAGAGAAGAGACTCAAAGGTCTACACGGCAACCCGTCAAAATAAAAGCATGGTTTAACCTTTGAAGAAAGTTTTGCTTAAATCATTGGTTATTACAATTAAATTAAACCAT
>NC_136897.1:28536424-28546424 GCF_949152265.1 Phoxinus phoxinus
ACGGTTAGCAAAAAACTGAATTAATTTAAATAAAGTAATAATTTATTGCAAAATCAATGAGTTTACTGAAGTATTTAATACTTGCTTGTTAACAAATGATTATGACATTTAGAAAAATGTAGCATCAAAACAACAATCAGCGATCAATCAAACTTTACTTATAAAGCACTTTAAACAACCGAAGTGCTACAGGAGAAACTGGAAACATGAGAATATGGTGCAAAAGTTCATTTATTTCAGTAATTCAACTTAAAAGGTGAAACTAATATATTATATAGACTAATTACATGCAAAGTGAGATATTTCAAGCCTTTATTTGTTATAATTTTGATGACTATGGCTTACAGCTTATGAAAACCTTTTCACAATATTCTAATTTTAAATTTGATCGATTAATCGGAAAATAATCGACATATTAATCGATTATTAAAATAATCGTTAGTTGCAGCCCTAAAGTGAAGTCTTTATGAGTGAGTCATTGAATCATTCACTCAATAGATTCGATCAAAAAACTCAGATTCATCCAGTAATGAAGCAAATTAAGTCTTTATGAGCGAGTCATTGAATCATTCACTCAAGAGATTTGATCAAAAAATGCAGATTCATCCAGTAATGAAACAAGTGAAGTCTTTATGAGTGAGTCATTGAATCATTCACTCAAGAGATTCGATCAAAAACACTGATTCATCCAGTAATGACACAAGTGAAGTCTTTATGAGTGAGTCATTGAATCATTCACTCAAGAGATTCGATCAAAAAACACTGATTCATCCAGTAATGACACAAGTGATGTCTTTATAAGTGAGTCATTGAATCATTCACTCAAGAGATTCGATCAAAAAACACTGATTCATCCAGTAATGACACAAGTGAAGTCTTTATGAGTGAGTCATTGAATCATTCACTCAAGAGATTCGATCAAAAAACACTGATTCATCCAGTAATGACACAAGTGATGTCTTTATAAGTGAGTCATTGAATCATTCACTCAAGAGATTCGATCAAAAACACTGATTCATCCAGTAATGACACAAGTGAAGTCTGCTTCCGAAACCGCATACTTTCCCTACTATATTAGACAAAAATCAATATGTGACAAAAGAAGTATGACTGAATTTACAGTCCTCATAAAAGAGTAGGCAAAAAGGACCAAATTACCCACTACTTCCAGTGAGATTCGAAGGCCCTGTCCCAAATGGCGCACTTGATGTGGACTTTCGGTCTCGTGGACTTAAATTGCGCGTGCTCGCTGAGTCTACGAGTCCGTAGGCCGTCCCATTCATCACTTTAACGCTCCGAAGTGTGCTCAGCAGCGCCCCCTTTGTACCCTTGAAGCGGTCTTCCGCGAAGCCCGCATAGATGCAGGCTTCACGCACTTTAACTACCCAGGAATCCTTGCGAATTTGCGAAAGGCCAATCAGACAACGAATGGGAGGAGCTTTCGAGAAGAAAATATTTAAGTGTAAATATCATTATGGTTTTTATGACCTATGTGTACATTTTACCAGTTATTACCTACAGTTTATACAAACATTATGGTCATCAACCAGTGGTTGATATCTCAAACATAAATATAAATATATATTTATATTTTATAAACATAAATAGCTTGCTGAATAATAGGCTACGATCGCATTATGATTAATTAAATAAATAGAACCGAATGTCAGGGCTTTACTGAGTCATATATAAATGTAGAAATATAATATTTAAACAACAACCGGACCGTCTTCCTATTTCCGGCGTGACGATCGAGTCTGTCCCAAAAATACCTCTCAATGCGCCCTCGTGGACTCGCGCCAAGGGCCCTTTAGGTCTGCACTACATGACGTCAGCAAAGTGTGGACTCTGAGGAAGTCCACAAGTCCGGAGTGTGCCATTTGGGACAGGGCCTAAAGTGTGCATACGATGGACACTTTACTATCCCATGAGGCCACGGGGCTGGTCACATGATAATGAAAACATGGCGACAATAGTACGTTCGGATTACATTCATTCTACACACACTCATACTACAGTTTATAGAACGCACCTTTTTAGCAGTCGTGAATCACTTATTGAAAATAGTACCTACTCAAGAGAGTATGCGATTTGGGCCGCAGCCGGTGTCTTTACGAGTGAGTCATTGAATCGTGACTCCGCCCACTCACTTGCCATCGAGGCCACGCACCGCATCCTCAGCATCTCTGGGATCCTCAAACTCCACGAAGGCGAATCCCGGAGGATTGCGAGCGATCCACACGGTCCTCAGCGGCCCGTAATAACCGAACGCCCGCTCCAGCTCACCCTTACCTGCCCCGGTGCCCAGGTTACCCACGTACACCTTCGTTTCTTAAAGAGAAAAGGACATTTAACACCTGTCATCTGTCAAAGAAATAACCACGGTTTTACCATGGTTTAATAACTCTGTGACACAAGAGACGTTCAATCAACAGAATTCTGCGGCTAAAAGTGGAAAGTCTTGAATTCAAACCACAATTCACCACACAAACATGATTTCAATAATATATTATATTATAAATAATAATAATAATATATTTTTTATAATATGCATGGTGAAATTAGAAACATTTTGACAGGAGACAAACTCAGTTTTGACATTTCAAATAAGCATATATTGAGCAGTGTTATTTATAAACTATTATAGTATTTATTATTAAATTGAATTAGCTTTTATTTTTATATTTTCAGTTAAGTTTTAGTCATTTTGTAATATGCTTTTTTATATTTCCATTTAGTTTTAGTACTTTAGCAAGTTTTTCACATTGTATTTTATTTATTTTCAGCTTGATTTCAATTAAAGAAAATGCATATTAATTAATCAACTTTACAGACTTTGCACTTTAATAAAAATATAAACGTCACACTTACTTCCGTCACACCGTTTCAATTAAACGGTTTTAGCATTACATCTATAAACTTATGATCATTTCAAATCTGAAATACAGAGCAAACTTTCATAAAAACGTAAAACAGAAATAAACCGACACATGAATGATCTTCACGTTAACCTATAAGCCCAACAAACTGACAATTATTCAAAGTATGAATCCAAATAATGTTGTGATTATTAACGTTACAATGACTAGTTTTATTATGAATTATCATGATTACTATTATTATTATTCGGTGTTCGCGAGGGCGCCATTACAGTTAGCAGCTCGTGCTAAAACACAGCACATCTTTTCAATAACCAAACATATTTAATACATGAGATGAAGCATTCTGCCTCTAGCCTTGTTTAATTCGTGAATTATTCGTGAATTATAGCACTCACCACCTGCGTGTCGCCCGTGTCGCGACATAACGCGAAATAACGAAATCCTGACAGCAACAAACAACCAGCCTGTCAAACGACCGTTCAACTGCGCATGCGCAAACTCACGCAGCTCCCGCAAAAAAAACTACATTTCCTATGATTCTCATGAAAGAACATCCGCCCGACCCAGGCAACCAATCACACGCTCGTTTACGACAGTGACGTCACACGCGCACCGCGTCCACGCACGCTAAACGTCAGTCAGTGGGGATGGAGTCGCTGATTAAGTTGATTAGCGCTGATTAGGGCATTAGTTGTTCGCAGAGATGCTGCAGTGGAGGGACAGGAGTCCTCAGCAGTGGCAGGAGTTCGTCAATCAGGAGGTTTGTGTGACAGCTCACGACCAGCAGAGCTTCGAGGGACGCGTGTTCACGGTGGACCCCGTTTCTGCCAGGTAACGTAACGTTAAACATCAGAAAATAAGAACAACAAACGTATACAACTAAAGTTCTTGAACCCGAATATGATTTTTTTGTTGTTGTTTCCTGGTTACGCTAGTTAATAAAAACACAACTGTTCATGTTAGCTGATGCATTAGAAAATGCTGAAATTAACTACGATTAAATTGGTTTGAAGTGTTAACGTTGGATCATAGATAATGTAGTACCCAAGTGTACCTAAAATTAATAAAAGAGTTTAATATACAGGTTTGTGGCTCTTAATTTCTTTTTATTAACTACATAATAAACCACCAGTAAACTTATGTTCACACTGGTCTTTTTTATAAACATAGGATTTGTATTAAATCTATATTCATTGAGTCGAATCGGGAATCGAATTGAGAGCTTGCGAATCGAAGCGTCTGAATTGATACCCAGCCCTAAGGAGCATATTTTTGTCAAGCGTTTTATTAGTTTCAAATACATTTGTCATTATTTTTTACCTCCATAAAAGTATTCGAGTCGATTACTCGATTCATTTATTCGATTCAATTTCGGACACCGCATTTGATTCAAATGAATCATTTCCTTTTTTGAATCAAAGTGTGAATCATCTCATATGGTGTGTGTTTGATGATCGCAGTGTGGTGCTGGTGAGTTTCCCAGAGACGAAGCTTCGTCCGTCGGTGAGAGTGATTCTGGGTCACGCGGTGACGGACGTCCAGATCCTCGCGGGCGGAACGCCGGACTCGGAGAGTCGGATGAAGAGCTTGTTCCTGCCGGACACGGCGCAGGTCCTCGGCGCTGACGAACTGAAGTCTCGGAGGGAGAATCTGCGTGTGTGGCTGGAGAAGAACCGAGTCCCGGTGACCGAAGACGGGGATGTTCTCCGGGTGGCGAGTGTGTTGAGCATCAGCGCCCCCTACAGCACTGGAGACTGCAACTGCGCCAACGAGATCATTCTGGCCAGAGTGCAGAGTCTGGTCGAGAGCGTCCCGGGAGAACTACACACTTCACTCGCCTAAATCTGAGGCTTTATTCTCACAGAGACGAATCAACTTGTTCATAAGGTCTGAGAGTGTTCATTAAGATGAGATGTTAATGCATGATGTTCAGGGTGGAGAGAATTAACATTATGTAAATATTTACGTTTTTGATTCTTCATGTGACATTCAAAGCTCCTGTACATCATTATAATAAATGTTTCCTAATAAAATGCATGAATAAACTCTTATGCTTGCAGGTTAGTAGTGTTGGAGACTGCTAAAAATTTAAATTATCCACAAAACAAACTACAGGAGAAACTGGAAACACTTGAATATGGTGCAAAAGTTCATTTATTTCAGTAATTCAACTTAAAAGGTGAAACTAATATATTATATAGACTAATTACATGCAAAGTGAGATATTTCAAGCCTTTATTTGTTATAATTTTGATGATTATGGCTTACAGATTATGAAAACCTTTTCACAATATTCTAATTTTGAGCCATAATCATTAAAATTATAACAAATAAAGGCTTGAAATATCTCACTTTGCATGTAATGAGTCTATATAATATTAATTTCACTTTTAAGTTGAATTACTGAAATTATAATTTTGTTCAGTGTATAAACGAGAAGTGTGTAAGTGTGCTACTCGTATTCTAGAACTAGATTTATTGAGGCTCAGACTGAACATCACTTCATCAGATTTACTGTGAAAGCAAAATGACCCGAGCTTCGAAATACAAGATCAATATGAATGAACATTAATGTCTTCCCGGCCTATATTATTTTGAGCTGATGCAGGAAACACATTTCTAGACAGTCTTCAGTTCGTCTTATTTCAAGTTGATTTGAAGCGAAAATGAATCATTTAAAAAGTAAACATTTGTAAAGTAAACATCTTATATTCTTTATTCCACGATCATCTCTCTTCAGTGTTGCTGTGATCATGTAAAGCTCCAGTTCTTCTATATCAGCGTCAGTGTTTCTGAACTCCTGAAACGCCTCCATTGTAGTCTTGAGTTTCTTCTGGGAACGAACACGTCACAATATTCCTCATTATAATAATTAATGCGCAGAATAAAGGGGCGGGGCCTGGTTGAGTTAGTTAGTAGTGTGTTAAACTGGCGGTTATGGAAAGGGGCGGGGCATTTCCCAAACACACTCGAAGCGCTCGACCAATCACAACACACTGCTCCAGCCGACCAATCAGAGCACAGTGTGCTTTTCAGAAGGAGGGGCTTCATAGAGACAGGAAGTAAACAGAGCGTTACTGACAGACTGGGAAGAGAGGAGCCGCAACAATGTCCCAAAAAACAAAAACAAGCATTTGTTTCAAGTATTTTTATGGTTTTAGTTCAGTATAACCCTGAAGAAGTTCGCTAATGAAAATAATATAAAATTAGAATGATCAACCTTTCAAAGGCAGAAATATAACTCTTCCCACATTTTTGTTTTTTTGTGTGTCCAATCAAAATAACTCATCTTTCTCTTGATAGAAATACCAATTATGTATCAATAATACACAAAATATGATCTTTTTAAAAGCAGATTTACAGTCAAACACATTTATTCAGACACCTTCAACATTTCTCACATTATCAGTTTATTCGCTAGTTTAGAAAATGCTAATAAAATATGAGCAGAACTCAGTTGATATCTGACAGGTTTTGTCCATCTTCTGTTAGACTGTCTCACACACACACACACACACACACACACACACACACACACACACACTTCTGTTAGACTGTCTCACACACACACACACACACACACACACACACACACTTCTGTTAGACTGTCTCACACATGAGTTATGTTGAATATCTATCAGCTGGTAAATTTAACTACACAATTAGATAATACCAGTTTAGCTCAACCAGTGACCAAGCAATGCTTCATTGTGTTCAGTGTGTGTGTAAAAAGAGCATTAGCAGTTACAGACACACACTTCAGCAGAACATGACCAGCTCAGAGTGTCCCGATCATTTCTGGTCCCAGATTTGTATAAATGTCACTGATAGTCGCTGTATGAAGAGTTGTTGGGTATATTAATGTCACAGTTTACTTTATTTTGCTCTCCTCACTTACAGAAATGCTAGTGAAAACATATCAGAAATGATGTTTGGTGTCTGAATAAAGTCTGGTGTGACTGTACATCGTGAGCTCAGCATCCGGAGACAGAGAAGAAGAGACGTTCTCACGGCTAGTGTTTGGCATACAGTGGTAGAAACACTTTTATTCCCTTGTTTTAAGGCGGCGATCTTTTTTTTTTCTTTACATACTTATTGGCAAAAACAAGAAATGATTGAGAAAATAAAAGTTCTAACACATACAAGGACAATCACGTGTGTTTCTTGAAGGTTTTCTCGAGTACCTCTTTGGTGTGCGAGGGTACCATACACTCCCGGCACTCGTCAAGTCAACGAGTCTAGAACATCTGCAGTCCCTTTACACTCTCCGTCCACACACACACACACACACACACACACACACACACACACACACAGGCACCGGAAAATAATCGCGTGAACGGTGTTTATCGGGTCTGTTTCGTCGTCAGTCATCCAGCGGGTTTGCTCGTTTCTCAGTCTGAGTTTTGCTCCTGAAAACAAACCAAGCGTTGAAATGGAAACGAACGTGACAAAACAAAAGCTACACAAATACACAGTTCCCGAGAACATGATCTCGGCTTGATTTCCACAATCGTCGCTTTAGAAGAAGTGCACGTCTCAGAAGAGCACGGATCTTTAGTCCTCAGAGTAATTTCGCTCTGTGACGGGTTTGCCGAACGTGACAAAACAAGCTACACAAAAACAACAACACAGTTCCCGTGAAGAACGATCTCGGCTTGATTTCCACAATCGTCGTCGCAGGAGAGCTCGTTTACGCCTCATCGTTAGTCCTCGGATGAGTCTCCACTCTCTTTTGTAGGTTTTTGGGATTGCTGATTTGAGTTTTGCTGCTGAAAACAAACCAAGCGATGAAATGGAGACGAACGTGACAAAACAAAAGCTACACGAGAGTTCCCGAGAAAATGATCTCGGCTTGATTTCCACAATCGTGGTTTTAGAGGAAGTGCACGTCTCAGAGGAAGAGCACGTCTTCAGTCCTCAGAGTAATTTCGCTCTGTGACGGGTTCATGCCAAAACAAGCTACACAAAAAGACAATACAGAGTTCCCGAGAGGAACGATCTCGGCCACAGTCGCCGTCTCAGGAGAGCACGTTTAGCACATCTTTAGTCCTCAGATGAGTCTCTCAGAAGAAGGACACGTCCGTTTTAGTTTCGCTTTATGAAGGGTTTGCGTTTTCAAGGAGCGGCGGCCCGTCGCGATGCACCGACTCTCTTTTGTAGGTTTTAGGAGGGAGTTTGGGGATGGGCGACTGGGACGTGCTCTGGCGCGGCGGGACGGGCGGCCCGGCGGACCCCGGGGGCGGCGGCTCCAGGTCGAGCGGCGAGGAGGGCACGTGTTTGCGGGGGCCGAGGGGAGAGGGCGTCTGTGGGATGAAGGGAGACGGTGGGAAGAAGGTCTGGGAGAGCTCGGAGCGCCGGCCCTGTGGAGGAGGCTGCAGGTGTAGCGGCGAGCTGGAGAACACGTCCGGCGTCCGCACCGGCTCCCGAGGGGGAAGCGTCGGAGGACTGTCCGGCGGGTCCGTGAGCGAGTAGCGGGGCGAGAACACTTTAGTGGTGGGCTGACGAGGAGGGATCGCGGGAGGACTGTCCTGGTGCTTCGACATCATCTGGAACACACACACACACACACACACACACACACACACACACACACACACACACACACACACACACACACACACACACACACACGCGGAGCGTTTGAAAAAGACAGATCTATGACCGTAGACTAGGGGTGTAACTATATATCGCAATACAAAAATGCAACAGTGTGTGTTGTGTATAGTTCACCCAAAATAAAAATTACTGTGTGAAAAAAGTGTTAGTGCCAGTTCTACATTAAACTACTATATATAATGTTGAATATAATGTATAATAATGCATATTTGTGGGTATGATAATGCCAAATGTTATCAGTAAAAACTGGGCTACATTATTTTAAATATATCTAGTCAGTGAAAGCATATTCGTCTACAATAATTCTGTTTTCAGCTTCAGAATCATGAATATTGATATTCTGGTGTCTCTATTGTCCTGTGTTGGGTTTCAGCACCAAGTCCAAGCCTGGTCATTTGTGAGGATTCGGCGGGAGGGATGTGTGTGTGACTGTGTGTGTGAGTGTGTGTGTCGGCACCTTTGAGGATTCGGCGGGAGCAGACTCGGGCCGGCGTCGGGGAGGGATGTACGCGTGTGTGTGTGTGTGTGTGTGTGTGTGTGTGTGTGTGTGTGTGTGTGTGTGTGTGTGTGTGTGTGTGTGTGTGAGAGAGAGAGAGAGAGAGAGAGAGAGAGAGAGAGAGAGAGAGAGAGAGAGAGAGAGAGAGAGAGAGAGAGAGAGAGAGAGAGAGAGAGAGAGAGAGAGAGAGAGAGAGAGAGAGAGAGAGAGAGAGAGAGAGAGAGAGAGAGAGAGAGAGAGAGAGAGAGAGAGAGAGAGAGAGAGAGAGAGAGAGAGAGAGAGAGAGTGTGTGTGTGTGTGTGTGTGTGAGAGAGTGTGTGTGAGTGTGTGTGAGAGTGTGTGTCGGCACCTTTGAGGGTGAGGATTCGGCGGGAGCAGACTCGGGCCGGCGTCAGGGAGGGATGTACACGTGTGTGTGTGTGTGTGTGTGAGAGTGTGTGTGTGAGTGTGTGTGTGAGAGTGTGTGTGTGTGAGAGTGTGTGTGTGAGTGTGTGTGTGTGTCAGCACCTTTGAGGGTGAGGATTCGGCGGGAGCAGACTCGGGCCGGCGTCAGGGAGGGATGTACACGCGTGTGTGTGTGTGAGAGTGTGTGTGTGAGTGTGTGTGTGAGAGTGTGTGTGTGTGAGAGTGTGTGTGTGAGTGTGTGTGTGTGTCAGCACCTTTGAGGGTGAGGATTCGGCGGGAGCAGACTCGGGCCGGCGTCGGGGAGGGATGTACACGTGTGTGTGTGTGTGTGAGAGTGTGTGTGTGTGTGAGAGTGTGTGTGTGTGTGTGTGTGTGTGTGTGTGTGTGTGTGAGTGTGTGTGTGTGTCGGCACCTTTGAGGGTGAGGATTCGGCGGGAGCAGACTCGGGCCGGCGTCGGGGAGGGATGTACACGTGTGTGTGTGTGTGTGTGTGTATGTGTGTGAGTGTGTGTGTGAGAGTGTGTGTGTGAGAGTGTGTGTGTGTGTGAGAGTGTGAGAGTGTGTGTGTGTGTGTGTGTGTGTGTGTGTGTGTGTGTGT
>NC_136897.1:28551424-28553924 GCF_949152265.1 Phoxinus phoxinus
GGTATATCTGTGGCAATAGCAACTATACACTGTACGCGTCAAAATTATACATTTTTTTTTTTTATGCCAAAAATCATGAGGATATTAAGATCATGTTCCATGAAGATATTTAGTAAATGTCCTACCGTAAATATATAAAACATGTATTTTTGTGAGTGAATGCAGCACAATCGTGAACATAAATGCACAACTTTAAAGAAGATTTTCTCAATGTTTCCATTTTTTTGCTCCTCAGATTCCAGATTTTCAATAGTTGTGTCTCGACCAAATATTGTCCTATCCTAACACACCACACATCACTGGAGAGATTATTTATTCACAATGTAGTTCCTCTGACCCGTATTTCGCTCTCCACACGTAGGCAGTACGGCTGGTTCTGGTACTGCTGGATTTCTCCGGTGATTTCCGCCACTTTCCGCCGCTTGCTGAAGTTGATCAACTCTTTGCCGTGTCTCTTCAGGAAGTCCGGATTTCCTTCTTCAGTTTTTAGGATATTTGTTAGATAGATCCCTAAAGCGAGCAGATCACATGTGCATCAGACACACGGGCTCATCAGTGACAGAGTCGTGTGTGTGAGGGAGCAGAACGTACCGAAGAAGGGAACACAGGGAGGGTTGATGGACCGGAGTTTGGCCAGATATTTCTTGTAATGATCTTCGCTGAGTTCATGAGCTTCCTCCAGAGTCTTCCTCTGTCTGCTTGGGATTTGCTGAAACAAAATCACATGCAGGATGAGTTATATCATATTATGCCCTTTTAAGACCAATTTAGACATTTGCAAAAGTCTTGATGATGTGTTTAGGCTCTACTAGATCATGAATGTTGATTATTCTCCTCATATTCTCCAGTGTTGCGGCTCCTCTCTTCCCAGTCTGTCAGTAACGCTCTGTTTACTTCCTGTCTCTATGAAGCCCCTCCTCCTGAAAAGCACACTGTGCTCTGATTGGTCGGCTGGAGCAGTGTGTTGTGATTGGCCGAGCTCTTCGAGTGTGTTTGAGAAATGTCCCGCCCCTTTCCATAACCGCCAGTTTAACACACTACTAACTAACTCACTACTTTGAGGATTCTGGGTAAAGTGGGCGTGTCTTTTTCTCTCGTTGCAGACTTCAGAAGCATTTTTCACGCTCAAACAGCATCACACACACACACACACACACACACACACACACACACACACACACACACACACACACACACACACACACACACACACACACACACACACACACACACACACACACACACACACACACACACACACACACACACACACACACACACACACACACACACACACACACACACACACACACACACACACACCTCAAAGGTGTGGTCGAGTCTGTAGACGGGCGAGGAGTTCATGGCGCTGACGACCTCCAGAACACCGTTGAAGTTGTTGAGCTCCTGAAACACCTGCAGGATCTCGATGATTCTCGAGATGACGGACACGCGCTCCTCAACGTTCTCTGACTCTACGATACACCTGAGAGACGAGAGAAACCGTTAGAAACACACTCACTCGCTCACACACTCTCTCGTTTGCTCACACACACTCACTCACTCACTCGCTCACTGACCCGCTTGCTCACACAGACTCACTCACACACTCGCTCACACACTCTCACAGTCACTCACACACTCACACTCTCTCACAGTCACTCACACACTCTCACACTCACTCACACACACACTCGCTCACACACTCGCTCATACACTCACTCACACACTCACTCACTCACACACTCACTCACACACTCACTCACACACACACTCACTCACACACTCGCTCACACACTCTCACACTCACACTCTCTCACACTCACTCACACACACACTCGCTCACACACTCGCTCACACTCACACACTCACTCACACTCTCTCAGAGTCACTCACACACTCACTCACACACTCTCACACTCACTCACACTCTCTCAGAGTCACTCACACACTCACTCACACACTCTCACACTCACTCACACACTCTCACACTCACTCACACACTCTCACAGTCACTCACACACTCTCACAGTCACTCACACACTCACTCACACACTCTCACACTCACTCACACACTCTCACACTCACTCACACACTCTCACACTCACTCACACACTCACTCACACACACACACACACACACTCTCACACTCACTCACACACTCTCACACTCACACACTCACTCACACTCTCTGAGTCACTCACACACTCACTCACACACTCTCACACTCACTCACACACTCTCACACTCACTCACACACTCTCACAGTCACTCACACACTCACTCACACACTCTCACACTCTCACACACACTCTCACACTCACTCACACACTCACTCACACACACACACACACACACTCTCTCACAGTCACTCACACACTCTCACAGTCACTCACACACTCTCACACTCACAGTCACTCACACACTCACTCACTCACACTCACTCACTCACACACTCACTCGCTCGCTCGCTCACTCACACACACACTCACACACACAC
>NC_136897.1:28558924-28613924 GCF_949152265.1 Phoxinus phoxinus
TATATATATATATATATATATATATGAGTGTGTGTGTGTGTGTGTGAGTGAGAGAGAGAGTGTGTTTGAGTGTGTGTGTGTGTATGAATGAGTGAGTGTGAGAGTGTGTGTATATATATATGTATGAGTGTGTATGTGTGTGTGTACGAGTGTGTATGTGCGTGCGTGCGTGTGTGTATATATATATATGAGTGTGTTTGTGTCTGTATGCACAGGTATGAGTGTGTGTGTGTGTGTGTGTGTGTGTGTGTGTGTACCTGAGCTGTACGGGTTGAACGAACTCTTTGCGGAAGCGTTTGAGTTCTGCACTCAGCGGCTGGTCTCCGTTCTCCATCGCCATCTGATCCGCTTCTGTGGGCTTGGGTTCGGGAATCTCAAACCTGGATTGCAAACACACACACACACACACACACACACACACACACACACACACACACACACACACACACACACACACACACACAGAGGCTTTTCTATATATATATATACACACACACACACATATATGTGTGTATATGTACTCAGCAAAAAAAGAAACGTCCCTGTTTTAAGATACTGTATTTTAATATGAAATATGAACAATTATGTATATGTATATGTATATATATATATATGTGTGTGTGTGTGTGTGTGTGTGTGTGTGTATAAAGCTAATTAAACTAAAACTCTAAAAGTAGTATTTAAAAAATAAGACAAAAACAGAGTTTTGTGCAGCATCAGGACAGAATCCACAGATGCGAGTCAGCAGCTGTTAGTGTGTGTGTGTGTGTGTGTGTGTGTGTGTGTGTGTGTGTGTGTGTGTGTGTGGTGTCGGACCTCTCCATGAGCAGATCCAGCAGCTCCTGAGGTTTACAGAACGACCGGTACGTGGTGAGGAACGTCCTGACGAAATTGGGATCTGAAAAACAAGGGAAAATGTTTTTGTTTAACAAAAAACGTTTGATTATGTTTGTCAAACTATTTCCTTCCATCGATCGAGCGCAACAGTCCCGCGGCCGGAGGAACTACACACACTACACACTACACCAGTTACACACACCTCAGGCTGACTGTGATCAAATAAAAACACGATTGTTTCGGCATCATAGTGATGATAATGAGATGTGTTGCATTACAGTAATGAGAAGACACACACACACTCTCTAACTCACACACTCACAGACACACACACACTCTAACTCACACACTCACAGACACACACACACACACACACTCTAACTCACACACTCACAGACACACACACACACACACACTCTAACTCACACACTCACAGACACACACACACACACACACACTCTAACTCACACACTCACACACACACACACACACACACACACACACACACACACACACACACACACACTCTCTAACTCACACACTCACAGACACACACACACTCTAACTCACACACTCACAGACACACACACACACACACTCTCTCTCTCACACACACACACACACACACTCTCTAACTCACAGACACACACACACACACACACACACACTCTCTAACTCACACACTCACAGACACACACACACACTAACTCACAGACACACACACACACTCTCTATCTCACACACTCACAGACACACTCACAAACAGACACACACACGCACGCGCACACACACACACACACACACACTCACAGACACACACACAAACAGACACACATACAAACACACACTCTCTCACACACACACTCACAAACACACACACTCTCTAACTCACACACACACTCTCTAACTCACACACACACACACTCTCTAACTCACACACACACACACTCTCTAACTCACACACACTCTCTCTAACTCACACACACTCTCTCTAACTCACACACACACACACTTTGTCAGAATAATAATCGATAGCTGTATCATTGGGAAGCGTCTCGGCGTGTGTGTCGCCTGTACTCTGGGTTTGATGGATCTGTGTTCGGGCCGAAGGGAACAATAGAAGCTCAGTGAGCAAATCCAAACAATCGGCCTGGAATTATTCTAGCCAGGAAACAGACTCACGGCTCTGACGCACAAGACACACACACACACACACACACACACACACACACACACACACACACACACACACACACACACACACACACACCTAAAATAGATTCAGTGCCTGCAGATTGTGATCCTAGTGTCTGGGACCGAGAGAAAGTTCACACACACACACACACACACACACACACACACACACTCACTAATGATCATTAACCCTCATCCACACCCTAAATGAGCTGCACGGGACACACCTTTTCCCCTTCACACACACACACACACACACACACTCACACACACACACACACACACACTCTGTTTCCTCTGCCTTATTAGAAACCAGTATTTGCTGGAGGTTCCAGTGGAAAACTGGGTGCTATATTTACCCCGAGTCTCTGCGGGAGGAAGTTTATTGGTGTGTGTGTGTGTGTGTGTGTGTGAAGAGATAACACCCATCGAGTGACCCAGAACATCTGCGTCAATCTCAACCGAACACACACACACGTCACATTCCCCCCGTAACCAACAGCAGCCGTGTTATGTCTTACAGCTTATGAAAACCCCAAATTCAAAATTAGAATATTGTGAAAAGGTTTCATAATCTGTAAGCCATAATCATCAAAATTATAACAAATAAAGGCTTGAAATATCTCACTTTGCATGTAATGAGTCTATATAATATATTAGTTTCACCTTTTAAGTTGAATTACTGAAATAAATGAACTTTTGCACCATATTTTGATAGTTTAATTAAAACTTGTAGTGTCATTCAAAACAAATATCCTCTCTAGACACTTCTATATGTTGTTGACAGGTTCAGATTCACCCATCGAACCCAAACCTAGCTGATCATGTGCAGATAAACCGCGGTGTGTGTGTGTGTGTGTGTGTGTGTGTGTGTGTGTGTGTGTGTGTGTGAAACACTGCTCTATTAATAGACTCGTTAACATTTTGTTACTGTTCTGCCTTCATGAGCTTGAGTGATTTGGGTCGAGTTGATCAGCTGTTTAGAGTTTATCCCACACACACACACACACACACACACACACACGCGCGTTACGTACGCGACTCGCGATGTGCTCAGTGTCTCTGCGCTCGCTGTGATGTTGTTGTTATTGTCGAGACTCGAGGTTGTGAAATAAATCAGTAATGCGCATTAGCGGTGGCTGGCGGAGGAACGACTGACTGCTCAACATCCAGCAGTGCAAGAACACGCCGCGTCACGCCACACACACACACACACACAACACCAGCGCTAGCTTGGGTCAAACCGAGTCCCGATACTCAATATTCAGAAGCTTTCTCAGTTGTTTGTGATTCACTGGAGAAGCATTTTTACAAATATTTGTAAAAATATAATAATATGTGAACACTGGTTCCTCAGAGACAAGCCAGCGTAACGCTTTACAATAATGTGTCATCAGTAAAACATTAATTAATGCATTAGTTAACATGAACTAACATGAGCAATATATATTTCACAGCATTTACTAATCTAATGTAAATTAATAAAAATACAATTACTCGTTGTTTGCTGATGTGAGTTCACACAGTGCGTTAACTAGACACAACTTTTTATTTAAAAATTGTGCAAAATTTAGCAAATAACTAAAATTATTCAATTAACATAAAAAAATATTTTGTGGAAACAATTCAAAAGTTTGGGGTCTAAGAATACATTTTTTTTTTAAATTAATTTACTCAGCAAGGAAACATTAAATTAATCAATAGTGACAGTAAAGTCATATATTTTGTTACATTATTATTCCGTTTCAAATAAATGCTGTTCTTTTGAACTTTCTATTCATCAAATAATCCTGAAAAATAAAATGTATCACAGTTTCCACAAAAATATGATCTGTTTTCAATACTGATAATAATAATCATAAATGTTTCTTGAGCACCAAATCATCATATTAGAGTGATTTCTGAAAGATCATGTGACACTGAAGACCAGATTAATGATGCTGAAAAATGTCTCAATATCTCTATTTCGAAGTCGTTATTTCGACACAATATCTTGTTATTTCAATATATTATATCTTGTTATTCCGACATAATATCTTGTTATTTCAATATAATATCTTGTTATTTAAACATAATATCTTGTTATTTCGACATATCTCGTTATTTCAACAAAATAAGTCGTTATTTCGACATATCTCGTTATTTCAACAAAATAAGTCGTTATTTCAACAAAATAAGTCGTTATTTCAACAAAATAAGTCGTTATTTCAACAAAATAAGTCGTTATTTCAACAAAATAAGTCGTTATTTCAACAAAATAAGTCGTTATTTCGACATAAGTCGTTATTTCAACAAAATAAGTCGTTATTTCAACAAAATAAGTTGTTATTTCAACAAAATAAGTCGTTATTTCAACAAAATAAGTTGTTATTTCAACAAAATAAGTCGTTATTTCGACAAAATAAGTCGTTATTTCGACAAAATAAGTAGTTATTTCGACATATCTCGTTATTTCAACAAAATAAGTAATTTTATGTTTCTTTTATTTATTTTTTTACCTTGCAGTTCCGTAGAAAACAGCTGCTTTGCATTGGAATAATATTTAACCGTTTTTCGTTAAAAAAAAATTGTAATAAATAAATAAACGCAGCCTTGGTGAGCAGAAGAGACGTGTTTTTAAAAAGCGAGCGGTCGTATGAGCGTCACTCACCAGCGTACATGTGGAAGGTCAACCTCTCGATGAGCTTCAGCACCGTTCCCGCTTTGATGATGGGAATGCCGGATTTGGACTGGACGTTCTCCTCAAACACGACGTTCTCCTCGGAGTCTGGCTGTGCGAAGCGGTACACCTCGGCTCCGGGGAGTCTCATCTGCTCCTCCTTCTCCTCCTGCAACATGGCCGTGTCCAGCATGCGCTCGAGCGTGGAGCGATACTGCAGCGAGATCAGCGCCGCCATCCACCCGTTCTTCTCCTCCGCAGATTTGGCGGAAAACACCACGCTGTTCCCGTCCTTCAGGATGATCTCGAAGGCGTGCCGGTACTCGCCCTCCTTATCGTCCTTGTCGTTGATCTGGACCTGTTGAAGAACATGTGGACGTATAGATCCAGGACTCAGTCACACAGCTTTAGTGGTCGACCAATATTCTGCTTTTTTTAACCATCGCATCTAAAGTTTTAAGGTTTGACTGAAACGTGTTGGAAGCAGACTTTTATTTTGACAGTGGTAGGACTTTTATTTTGACAGAATCTGCGCACCTGAGAGTTTCTGTTTGGCCGATATGAGTTAAAAGCAGACTTTTATTTTGACAGCATCTGAGAGTTTATCTGTTTGGCCAGTACAAGAAGCAGACTTTTATTTTGACAGTGCTAGGACTTTAATTTTGACAGCGTCTGAGTGCCTGAGAGTTTTTCTGTCTGGCCGATAAATGTTGGAAGTAAACTTTTATTTTGACAGTATCGAGGGCCTGTTTTTATGCTTGACTGATATTTGTCAGAAGCAGACTTTTATTTTGACATTGTCTGAGGGTCTGATAGTTTTTCTCTTTGGCCAATATGTACCAAAAGCAGACATTTATTTTGACAGTGCCAGGACTTTTAGTTTGACAGTGTCTGATCACCTGAGAGTTTCTATTTGGCTGATACATATCAGACTCGGAAATAAACTTTTATTTTGACTTCTATCACAAATCGATTTCACAAATTGTCGAATATTCTGTCCAATCTTTTATATATGACTGTTAAACAACAAGGGAAGAATGGGAGCTACTGTGCATCTGAGCTCAGGCGCTGTCAAAATAAAAGTCTGCTTCTGACAATGTAAAAATAAAAGTCCTGGCAATGTCAAAAAAAAGTCAGTTTTTCCGACATGAATCGGCCAAACAGAAAAACAATTCTGACAGAAATTAAATTTAAATGGAATGTGGGCGTCACCCGGTGGCTAGTTTTGGTACAGCGCCTATACAAAATCTCACCGGAACCTCAATTTTTGTGATATCAACTTCAAATTTGGAACACAACATGCTTTTATACATTTGGCTTTGATTTTATAGTGCAAATTATTTATTTTGTATAAAATATAAAATGTTTGGTAAAACTTTAATTAAGGGTCCAATTCTCACTATTAACTAGTTGCATAAAACTATAATATTGGCTGTTTATTAGTACTTATAAAGCACATATTAACCACATTAGTGCCTTAGATATCGGCTTTTAGACTTTTATATCGGCACCGGCCGTCGAAAAGCCCACGTGCCGATCAGTACCCACCTTCCTCATGAAGAACTTCTCCTTCAGACGGTACTCGGCCACACTGGCTCCCGGGAGACGAGGCTGGCCGTGGTTGGACTTGCAGCAGATCATCAGCCCGTCGAACAGGAATATGTGGCGCTCGTGTTTGGCGCCCACCCGTGTGAGCGTTCCCTCCATGATGAACTCATTACAGCACTGGCCGATGTCTTTGCCCTCCCAGCCGTCGATGTTCTTCTGGATCTCATTCATCTTCTTGATGGCTAGATGTTTGCCCTTCATCTGCTGACTGTAGAAGCGGCACGCCGACTCGCTGGGAGACAGAACAACGAGGACACAGTGTTGATGTCAATTCACAATATTGATTAATCGACTTCACCTGTTTTTCATTTTGATTCTCAAATCCCAAAATGTGTTTTAGTCTGCTTATTTCAGTTGATGT
Organism: Phoxinus phoxinus; assembly: GCF_949152265.1. Taxonomy (NCBI): domain Eukaryota; kingdom Metazoa; phylum Chordata; class Actinopteri; order Cypriniformes; family Leuciscidae; genus Phoxinus; species Phoxinus phoxinus. The sequence goes on from NC_136897.1 coordinate 28,565,584, forward strand.
GTGAACAAAAACATTATTTGTACCACCAATAATCACACAGTGCTTTTTATGATATGAAAAAGTCTCAGTTTTCAAATTCATTCAGTTTTATGACAAAAAGTACCACTTCTCTATAGAGCTTACAGTTGAAACTGGAAAAATGAGACTATGGTGCAAAAGTTCATTTATTTCAGTAATTCAACTTAAAAGGTGAAACTAATATATTATATGGACTCATTACATGCAAAGTGAGATATTTCAAGCCTTTATTTGTTATAATTTTGGTGATTATGGCTTAAAATTAGAATATTGTGAAAAGGTTTTCATAATCTGTAAGCCATAATCATCACAATTATAACAAATAAAGGCTTGAAATATCTCACTTTGCATGTAATGAGTCTATATAATATATTAGTTTCACCTTTTAAGTTGAATTACTGAAATAAATGAACTTTTGCACCATATTCTAATTTAAAACATCAATGAACATCAGAAGGAATGTTGAAAGATACAGAACGACTTACTGAAATCAATCATGTTTAATGTAATCGTTCAGAGTAAAACATTATTTACCTAAGAAAATACCATAAACTTGATAGTTAGCTAGAAAAATAACTCTAGAGAGGAGCATTTTGATAAATAAATGCACTATATTACATACATAATTATGTTACTTAACCTGCTCTTCATTATTGAAAGAATGTGTGAATACATCAACATTATAGTAATGTACCGATCAACAGGGTTCAGTTTACAGCTTTAGTTCAGAGAGATTTTTCAATCAATCAGATTCAAGAGTTTGTGAATCAAATCAAATCGATTCGTGAAAATGTCAATAACTAACTAAGAAGAATGTAATGAAAGACATTCAAATATCACACTAAAGCTGATGTAAACAGAAGGGAAGGGAAATAAATCAGATCTTCACACGACACTAAACCAAGTCCTGGAGTTCCTCGTAACCATCAACATCTAAATAACACGATTTAAATGTCCAATCAGCTTCCAGAGTCCCTCGGGAGTTCTTCTATATCAGCGTCAGTGTTTCTGAACTCCTGAAACGCCTCCATTGTAGTCTTGAGTTTCTACCGGGAACACGTCACAATATTCCTCATTTAAATAATTCATATGCAGAATAAAGGGGCGGGGCCTGGTTGAGTTAGTCAGTAGTGTGTTAAACTGGCGGTTATGGAAAGGGGCGGGGCATTTCCCAAACACACTCGAAGCGCTCGACCAATCACAACACACTGCTCCAGCCGACCAATCAGAGCACAGTGTGCTTTTCAGAAGGAGGGGCTTCATAGAGACAGGAAGTAAACAGAGCGTTACTGACAGACTGGGAAGAGAGGAGCCGCAACAATGGAGAATATGAGGAGAATAATCAACATTCATGATCTAGTCGAGCCTGAACACATGATCAAGACTTTGAATAGTAATATGATGTCCTTTTTAAGATGAACAGCCCTCCAGGACCTGAAAGAGACACTTCTACACCATCAGATTGACTGTTCTACCAGAAGGCGTTCTCATAGGAGTCTGATTTTCAGATTTTTTGTTACGAATCACAGGATGGAGGGGATGAAGACGGAGGGACTAGTGTGAGACTCTCTATAGAGCGAAGAGCATCTTACTTCTGAATGTTTTTGTGAAGACGCGAGCACACGCGCGTCACGTCAGAGCAGATGAAGGAGTGTTGACACCGCAGACTCTCTCTCTCTCACTGAAGAGCGCCACACACTGCGGACGAGCGACACTGCACTATTACGGCCTGTTCACACCAAGAACAATAATCATAACTATATCAACGTCCACACCTGCGGATGACAGCGTTGTTTATTCGAATTTTGTCGTCTGTCGCTTTAAAGGTGCAGTAAGCAATTTCTGAGAAACGCCGGGAGTGGAACAGACCGAGCAACAAAACACACTTACAGCCAATCAGCAGTAAGGGGTGTGTCCACTCATTAGGGGGGAGGAGCCTGTGTTGCATAGCACGTTTGTGAATTTGGGGCGGGGCTATAAAGTTAGGGGTGTGGTCCTGTTGGGTAGGGCCGTGTCTGTTTTAGGGATTTCAAATATCAACAGTTTCTCAGAAATCGTAAAACGATAAAAAAACACTGACAGCCAATCAGAATCCATCTTGCTTTATAAAGGTCGAGCATTTAAAGGTGCAGTAAGTGATTTCTGAGAAACGCCGGGAGTGGAACAGACCGAGCAACAAAACACACTTACAGCCAATCAGCAGTACGGGGCGTGTCCACTCATTAGGGGGGAGGAGCCTGTGTTGCAAAGCGTATTTGTGAATTTGGGGCGGGGCTATAAAGTTAGGGGTGTGGTCCTGTTGGGTGGGGGCGTGTTTATTTTGGTGATTTCAAATATCAACAGTTTCTCAGAAATTGCTTACTGCACCTTTAAATGATTGAACCAGGATGGATTCTCATTGGCTGTCGGTGTTCTTATCGTTCATCAGCTCTATCGTGAGATTCCAATGACATCTTTATAACTGTGATGTCGACTCTGCTACTGTTTTACATTTACATATATCTTTATCATTATTGTCCTTAGTGTGAACGAGCCTTTACCTTCCACACACTTCAGTAATTAAATAATAATTAAACAAATTCAGAGATTTTAAAGTCTGTAAAACGAAGAGTTTACATCGAAATCACTCGACTTTCAAACTAAAGATATCGTCAGAAAAATCACGAGTCTTCGGAAACGCTTCATATGAAGGTTTAATTCGTTAACGTTAGTTACCATGAACTAACAATAATTCTAAAGCATTGATTAATCTTAATGTTAATTGACTAATACATTACTGAAATCAAGTTATTTCGTGTGTTTTTTATTAACTAACATAAACAAAGACTAATAAAACCTGTAATAAATGTATTGCTTATTGTTAATGGATTAACTCACAGGACCTTATTGTATAATCATCTTAATTAAATCAACTTTAGTAACACTTAACATTAAGGTCCTATTAGTTAACATTGGTCAACTTATAATGAGCAACACATTTGTTATAATATTTATTAATCTGTGTTAATGTTAGTACAACTTAGTTTATGCTAGCTCAGGTCCATTAAGTAATATTAACAAACAACATTTGATTTCAATAATGCATTAGTAAATGTTGAGATTAACAATAACTAAGATTAATAAATGCTTTCGAAGTATTTATCATTGTTAGTTCATGTTACTAATGACACCTGTGTAACGAGTTACCCAACTTTTCAACACATGAAACATCTCAGATGATGGTGATGATGGTGATGATGATGATGATGATGATGGTCAGCTCAATCTCGACCGATTCTTGGTTCTGCTTGAAGCGCACAGACGTGAACAGCAAGAGCGTTTATTTCTCCAAAAACACACGTACCGTACGAGCCGCCATCCTTTCCACATACGCATAAAACCGCTAAAACACGATCAACGGGACATGAACACGTCAGGTCCTCACGAGTCCCTCAGCAGATGAAGGGCCGCTTTCCTCACTCTCTCTCTCTCTCTCTCGCTCTCTCTCTCTCTCTCTCTCTCTCTCTCTCTCTCGCTCTCTCTCTCTCTCTCGCTCTCTCTCTCTCTCTCTCTCTCTCTCTCGCTCTCTCTCTCGCTCTCTCTCTCTCTCTCTCTCTCTCTCTCTCTGAGAACAACAATAGCAGAGCCGCCCAAACCCTGACGCAACACACACACACACACACACACTCCCTCGTCACGATCACTGGCTATTTCAGGGTCAGAGGGAAACACACGAGGGGCTGATGGGTGGAGACCAGTGTGTGTGTGTGAGTGAGTGAGAGAGTGTGTCTGAGTTTGTGTGTGTGTGTGTGTGAGTGAGTGAGAGAAAGAGAGTGTGTCTGAGTTTGTGTGTGTGTGTGAGTGAGAGAGAGAGTGTGTCTGAGTTTGTGTGTGTGTGTGTGAGTGAGTGAGAGAGAGTTTGTGTGTGTGTGTGTAAGTGAGTGAGAGAGAGTGTCTGTCTGAGTTTGTGTGTGTGTGTGTATGTATGTATGTGTGTATGTGTGTGTGAGAGTGAGTATGTGAGTACGTGTGTGTGTGTGTGTGTGTGTGTGTGTGAGTGAGTGAGAGAGAGTGTGTGTCTGAGTTTGTGTGTGTGTGTGTGTGTCTGTGAGTTTGTGTGTGTGTGTGTGTATGTATGTGTGTGTGAGAGTGAGTATGTGAGTACGTGTGTGTGTGTGTGTGAGTGAGAGTCTGTGTCTGTGTGTGTGTGTGAGTGAGAGAGAGTGTGTGTCTGAGTTTGTGTGTGTATGTGTGAGAGTGAGTATGTGAGTGTGTGTGTGTGTGTGTGTGTGAGTGAGTGAGAGAGTTGGTGTGTGAGTGAGAGAGTTTGTGTGTGTGCGTGTGTCTGTGTGTGTGTGTGAGTGAGAGAGTGTGTGAGAGAGTTTGTGTGTGTGTGTGTGTGTGTCTGTGAGTTTGTGTGTGTGTGCGCATGTGTGTGTGAGTGCATGTATGAGAGAGAGAGAGAGAGAGAGAGAGAGTGTGTGTGTGTGAGTGTGAGAGAGTGTGTGTGTGTGTGTGTGTGTAAGTATGCGTGTGAGATTATGTCTATGTATGTGTATTTGTGTGTGCGTGTGTGTGTATATGTGAGTGAGAGTGCTTTAGTGTGTATGTCAGTCTATGTGTGTGTGTATGTGTGTGTGTGTGTGTGTGTGTGTGTGTGAGTGAGTGAGTGTGAGTATGTGTGTGTGTGTGTGTGTATGTATGCGAATATATGTGTGAGTGTGTATGTATGCGTGTGAGATTATGTGTCTGTGTATGTGTGAGTGTGTGAATTTGTGTGAGTCTGTTTGTGTGTGTGTGTGTGTGCATATGCGTGTATGTGTGTGTGTGTGTGTACCTGAGGCGTCTCTTGGCGAGGCTCTTGGAACAGATGCGCTCCATGCTGCTCTGCAGGTTCAGTAAGGCTGTGATGGCCTGTTTCAAACACTCTTTATCCTCCTCATCCTCACTCTTCTCCTCCAGTTGCTGTCGAGGACACACAGGGACACACACACTGAGACGCGGGTTCATGGATTCATGGGTCGTGTGTATATGGTTTTGACTATTTTAATGATAATTTAAGCCAGCGGTTCTCAAAAATTGGGGTTCATGAGTTAAAGGAACGCCAATAATTCATTAAATCATAAAAAAGTCTAATTAAATTATTATATATTACTTTTTAAAGTGCAATTTAAATAAATAAATAAATGCAAATAAAAATAAACTACTTACTAGAGATAAAAAGTAAAAAAAAAAAATCTAAATAAAACACTTAATAAATAAATAAATAATAAAAATGTCAAATTAAAATAAATAATTTAAGAATAAAAGCAAATAAAATAATATAGCGACTTAAAATTAAAGCATTCAAATATAAAATTAAAAAAGAATTATAAAATAAAAGCAAATAAAAATTTAATTATAATGTAAAATTAAAAATTAATAAAAAACGTACTAAAAATGGAATAAATCATGAAAATGGAAAATTAAAATAAATTTTTAAAATACGAACAATCAAAATAAAGCACTTACTAAAAACATATTAAATTCTAAAACTGCAAGTAAAATAATACATAATTTACCAAACAAAATAGAACATTAATTAAATCCTGTAATCCAATTAAATATGTAAGTAAATGAAAGTAAATAAATCATGTTTAAAAGAACATGCGAATTACAAATCGATGAATTAATAACCAAAAATCGACATCAACTTAAACACAAACTTGAAATAACTTCAAATCTCGGTGTGGTCTGTCAGGAAATGAAAGTGTGTGTGTGTTTGTGATGATGTCGTACTGCGTACATCTCCTCAGGTCATGTGTGCAAACAGACATTTCTCACTTCAGAATGAAAGAGCGGTTTGTGTGTCGAGCTACAGCCAGAGATTTGCTCATTTCTGTTCATAAATCCCCCGTAAGAATCCAGGAAAGCAGCTTAGGGCCGCTGGGAACGCTGGGAAAGCTCTCCGAAGGCACATGTTCAGATCCGTGTGACTCCGGAGAGAATTACTGATCCTGCCCACGCTAATATAGGCCATGTGCTCAATTATTAATATCATAATTAGTGCTATGCTACGATTAATCGCTTCCAAAATAAAAGCTTGTGTTTACATAATATGTGTGTCTGTAGTGTGTATAATAACTTTGTATATATAAACACACACACACACACATGCATGTGTATATTTAAGAAAAATTTGTTATTTATATATATAATATAAATTTTGTATACACATACAAATATTTCTTAAGTATATACATGCATATGTGTGTATTATATATACAAAATAATTATACACATAGACATATATTATGTAAACACAAACTTTTATTTTGAATGCGATTAATCGTAGCATGGCACTAATATTAATAATCATATTATATATAAAATAATAATATTTAATAATTAATAAAATATTAAAACACAAGCATTCATTAAAGCGATTCCAGAAGATGTTTGTCAGACGAAACCCTTCAGGAGAGAACATTTACTTTAATAATATTCACGATTTTCTGAATGTCACGATAATGATCATAAGGATCTTATTTTCCTTTAAATTATTTTTTAAAAAATGATTAGCGTGTGATATATTTATTAATATTTATTTATAAATTGTATTTAATATCATATAAAATATTTTATTTTTTATTTTTTATCAACTCATGAGGAAACCCTGCATTACAGAGTAGCGTTTGAAAGTGTTCTTAACCTTTTTAAATGTAGAAATTATAAAAAAAAGAAATAGAAATTATATATATATTTTTTTTTTAAGTTTTGTTAAATAGAGCGTTTTGTAAAGAACGAGGCTTTTTTATTTTTCATATGTCCTCTGTGGGCTTCCGTACATTTGGAGATCGTAACTATTTTTGCACTTCCAATTGGTTTCAGAGATAATGGCGAAATCAGTAAATGGTGCATTGTGGGAAATGCCACTCACCTTTAAAATCTCAAAGTAATGAAGACAGTGGTAGACGGGCGTCAGGAGTAACCGCGGTAACACATACTGCACCGCTTCTTTGAAGCCTTCACAGATGGACTGGAAACACAAACACATCATGTGATCATCCTCGTATAGAGACAGAGCGACACGCATCATAATCTCAAGACAACCCAACCGTCTCCACTGAGTTCGTATCGCGTGAAGTCAATGTCATTTCTGAACAGCAAACAAGATAAAAAACACAGAAATACGGTTTTATCGTCGTCGGTTTTAAGCCGTCGACCCCAAACACGAGCGTTTAAGACACAAAAGTGGACAGAGGCAATAAGACGACGCATCAGCGGGAATGAATGGGTTAACTGTGGAGCACAGCACCAGTCTGGAGCCGCACGGGTATATCTGTGGCAATAGCAACTATACACTGTACGGGTCAAAATTATACATTTTTCTTTTATGCCAAAAATCATGAGGATATTAAGATCATGTTCATGAAGATATTTAGTAAATGTCCTACCGTAAATATATAAAACATGTATTTGTGTGAGTGAATGCAGCACAATCGTGAACATAAATGCACAACTTTAAAGGAGATTTTCTCAATGTTTACATTTTTTTGCTCCTCAGATTCCAGATTTTCAATAGTTGTGTCTCGACCAAATATTGTCCTATCCTAACACACCACACATCAATGGAGAGATTATTTATTCAGCTTTATATGATGTATACATCTCTATTTCACAAAATTGACCCATGTGACTGGTTTTGTGGTCACATTTGTGTAAGCAGTCATCTCGAATTTTAAATGTGAGAAGGTATGATTATGATTATGGGGTGGAAATGTAGGCGAATGTTATTGTATTACTTTTATTTTTTATGTATATTGTTATGTTGTGTTGGTGTACTTGTGTGTGGTGTATATCTAAACTAATCTAAAGACTTTGCAGTGGTGCGTGTGTGTGTGTGTGTGTGCCTGACCTGCAGGTAAATGGCGGCTCCGGGTTTGTACAGCTGACTGAGGAAGTGTTCGTGGAAGCCGGTGCGGAGGATGTCCTGTGCGTACGTCTCGTAGGGGTCGAAGGCCAGCTCCTGAAAATGGCCAACACCCGAGAGTTAACACATGACCCGCCGCACAGCCCGCCGTGACCTGTATTGTTACGGCACCAGGAAAAACAAGCGTGTGTGTGTTTGAGAGGCCGCGGGGTCAGTCGGTGTGTGTGTGTGTGTGTGTGTGGAGGAGGAGCGGTGTGTGTTCTGGGAGGATCGTATCGGTGTCGTTCTCACAAAACACAACATGCACTACATTTCCATTATCAAAGCTTACATAAAAGTTACTTCATATATATATATATATATATATATATACATATGAAAAAGATTTATTTATTTCTCATTGGAAAATAATATTAAATAAAATAAACAAATTAAACTTACTATTATTAATTACATTTATAAAAATATTTATTGTAAATTATAATATTATAAAAAAAAATTATTAAATTACTACTGTTATTACTAGTTTTGTTTATTTAAAATGAAAATAATTTATTATAAATTAAAAAAGATTAAATTATTATTAATACAAATTGAATTAAAAGACTATTAATTACATGATTATTATTAAACTTAATTAACTATTTTTAGTTTTAGAAATTAATATACAAAGAAATTAATATATATACACACACATATAATTATAATATATAGTAGTTAAATTAAATATATTATAATTACATTAAAATCATTTACATTAGATTATATTATTTTTAGTAGTATTATTTAAAAAATAATTCATTAAATTATTATTATTATTTATTAGATTTATAAAAAATAAATAATACTATTTCTAAATACAAATTAATTAATTCAATTATTACTGATATTATATATATGTATATATATATATATATATATATATATATACAGTTTTAATAAAAAATAAAAAATATCTACATTAATTATAAATTATATTAGTATTAAAAATGATAATAAATGATACTAATAAAAATCAGTTTGTTTGAAAAAATATATATATTCAATTGATTTTCATTTAATGTAGCCATTGCACTTTACCAAAAATAATTAAAAACAATCATATTATGATATATATGATTATAAATCATTTAAACGTGTGTGTGTGTGTGTGTGTGTGTCTGTCTGACCTCAGCGAGGTCTTCGAAGCAGCTGCCGACCAGCGGGTGAGGGCTCGTCTCATCGGTCATCTCCACCGTATCCTCGATCAACCCCAGCAGCTTCACCGTCACCTCATGGATGTCCACGATACGGCTGAAGATGTTCTCGACGTCCTACAGACAGAGACAGAGAGAGAGGAGGAGTGTGAAGGTGAGGAAGAGGAGTGTGTGAGGAGGAGTGTGAGGATGAAGATGAGGAAGAGGAGTGTGTGAGGAGTGTGTGAGGATGATGATGAGGAGTGTGTGAGGAGTGTGTGTGAGGAGGAGTGTGTGAGGAGTGTGTGAGGAGTGTGTGAGGATGATGATGAGGAGTGTGTGAGGAGTGTGTGTGAGGAGAGTGTGTGAGGAGTGTGTGTGAGGAGTGTGTGAGGAGGAGTGTGTGAGGAGTGTGTGAGGAGAAGTGTGTGAGGAGAAGTGTGTGAGGAGGAGTGTGAGGATGAGGATGAAGAGGAGTGTGAAGATGAGGAGTGTGTGAGGATGATGATGAGGAGTGTGTGAGGAGGAGTGTGTGAGGAGTGTGTGAGGATGATGATGAGGAGTGTGTGAGGATGATGATGAGGAGTGTGTGAGGAGAAGTGTGTGAGGATGATGATGAGGAGTGTGTGAGGATGATGATGAGGAGTGTGTGAGGAGAAGTGTGTGAGGATGATGATGAGGAGTGTGTGAGGATGATGATGAGGAGTGTGTGAGGAGAAGTGTGTGAGGATGATGATGAGGAGTGTGTGAGGATGATGATGAGGAGTGTGTGAGGAGAAGTGTGTGAGGATGATGATGAGGAGTGTGTGAGGATGATGATGAGGAGTGTGTGAGGAGGAGTGTGTGAGGATGATGATGAGGAGTGTGTGAGGAGGAGTGTGTGAGGAGTGTGTGAGGAGTGTGTGTGAGGAGGAGTGTGTGAGGAGTGTGTGAGGAGTGTGTGAGGATGATGATGAGGAGTGTGTGAGGAGTGTGTGTGAGGAGAGTGTGTGAGGAGTGTGTGTGAGGAGTGTGTGAGGAGGAGTGTGTGAGGAGTGTGTGAGGAGAAGTGTGTGAGGAGAAGTGTGTGAGGAGGAGTGTGAGGATGAGGATGAAGAGGAGTGTGAAGATGAGGAGTGTGTGAGGATGATGATGAGGAGTGTGTGAGGAGGAGTGTGTGAGGAGTGTGTGAGGATGATGATGAGGAGTGTGTGAGGATGATGATGAGGAGTGTGTGAGGAGGAGTGTGTGAGGAGTGTGTGAGGATGATGATGAGGAGTGTGTGAGGAGTGTGTGAGGAGTGTGTGAGGATGATGATGAGGAGTGTGTGAGGAGTGTGTGTGAGGAGAGTGTGTGAGGAGTGTGTGTGAGGAGTGTGTGAGGAGGAGTGTGTGAGGAGTGTGTGAGGAGAAGTGTGTGAGGAGAAGTGTGTGAGGAGGAGTGTGAGGATGAGGATGAAGAGGAGTGTGAAGATGAGGAGTGTGTGAGGATGATGATGAGGAGTGTGTGAGGAGGAGTGTGTGAGGAGTGTGTGAGGATGATGATGAGGAGTGTGTGAGGATGATGATGAGGAGTGTGTGAGGAGGAGTGTGTGAGGAGGAGTGTGAGGATGAGGATGAAGAGGAGTGTGAAGATGAGGAGTGTGTGAGGATGATGATGAGGAGTGTGTGAGGAGGAGTGTGTGAGGAGTGTGTGAGGATGATGATGAGGAGTGTGTGAGGAGGAGTGTGTGAGGAGGAGTGTGAGGATGAGGATGAAGAGGAGTGTGAAGATGAGGAGTGTGTGAGGATGATGATGAGGAGTGTGTGAGGAGGAGTGTGTGAGGAGTGTGTGAGGAGAAGTGTGTGAGGATGATGATGAGGAGTGTGTGAGGATGATGATGAGGAGTGTGTGAGGAGGAGTGTGTGAGGATGATGATGAGGAGTGTGTGAGGAGGAGTGTGTGAGGAGGAGTGTGAGGATGAGGATGAAGAGGAGTGTGAAGATGAGGAGTGTGTGAGGAAGAGGAGTGTGAGGAGTGTGTGAGGATTGTGAGGAAGAGGAGTGTGTGAGGAAGAGGAGTGTGAGGAGTGTGTGAGTGTGAGGAAGACTCACGTGAGAGGAGAACAGCATGTTGTTGCAGTTGAAGGGCTCGCGGAACACCTTGATGATGAGGAGTGTGTGAGGAGTGTGTGAGGAGTGTGTGTGGATGATGAAGAGGAGTGTGAGGAAGACTCACGTGAGAGGAGAACAGCATGTTGTTGCAGTTGAAGGGCTCGCGGAACACCTTGATGATGAGGTTGAGGTCCCTCAGATACTGGCGTACCTCGGCCATGAAGGCCTTCACCAGGTCGTAGTACATCTGCTCCTCTGAGGCCGACGGCTCTTCGTCCATCAGAGGAAACACACTGATGTCCTCCTCCACCTGATGGAACATGTCCATCAGCACCTGCAACCACAGCAACAGGGCGGGGCTTGAGCAACAGGGCGGAGCTTGAGCAACAGGGCGGGGCTTGAGCAACAGGGCGGGGCTTGAGCAACAGGGCGGGGCTTGAGCAACAGGGCGGGGCTTGAGCAACAGGGCAGACCTTGAGCAACAGGGCGGGGCTTGAGCAACAGGGCGGACCTTGAGCAACAGGGCGGGGCTTGAGCAACAGGGCGGAGCTTGAGCAACAGGGCGGAGCTTGAGCAACAGGGCGGAGCTTGAGCAACAGGGCGGAGCTTGAGCAACAGGGCGGAGCTTGAGCAACAGGGCGGAGCTTGAGCAACAGGGCGGGGCTTGAGCAACAGGGCGGGGCTTGAGCAACAGGGCGGACCTTGAGCAACAGGGCGGGGCTTGAGCAACAGGGCGGAGCTTGAGCAACAGGGCGGAGCTTGAGCAAAAGGGCGGAGCTTGAGCAACAGGGGCGTGGCTTGACCAACAGGGGCGGAGCTTGAGCAAGTGTTTTCATGCAAGCACATACTGTATACTGTAAATATTAAATATTTCATATATTGAAATATTTAATGCCTTGATTTTTTTCTTATTTTTTTCATTTTTCAAACGTGTATATATATATATTTATTTGATTTAATATTATATATTGATATTAAATATAGGCATTATAATTTTACAGTTGCAATGTAAAATTATTTAATTAATATTGAAAATGGAGAAATAAAATTTTAGACACACACGTATATATATATATATATAATTTGATATTTATTTATATACATGTAATATTTATTATATTTAGTATTGTAATTTTACAGATGTCATGTAAAAAATATTTGTTATTATATTTAGTATTATATATGATATTAAATATAAGTATTGTAATTTTACAGTTGTAATGTAAAATAAAATTATTTAATACTACATTAAAATTATTATATTATTTTTATTATGTTATATTTCACTGTAAAATAAAATATATTATAGTAAAATGTCTTATATTTTTATTTAGTAATAATAGTATGACTACTACTACATTATTATTATTTTAGTCATATTGATATATATTAATCATAAAATTGCTGCCCTACCAACAAGCACAGAATTAGTTTTTATTATATTTTAAATATTTTTTATAAATATTACATTTTATACACTTTTTTTTTCACAAGACAAATTTATAAAAAAAAAAAACAGTTTTCAGATTTTTTTTATGCCCAGTGTTATTAACATTAGCCCTTTTTATATATATATATATTTTTTTTGTTTTAAAGTTTGAGTCATTTCATGCGCTTTAGTCATTTTATATATATTTTTTTAAGCTTTGCAATTAAGGTTTAATTTATTTTTATTTCAGTTTTAGTTTATTTCCAGTTAATAATGTTTAGTGTTTCAACTCAAACTCATATTTGTTTATTTCCAATGCAACATTTTGTCATTTTCGTTTACTAATGTTTATTTTATTTCAGTTTTAATATGAACAGAAACGTGTGTAATCGAGTTAGTTGACGACAGCGTGGCTGGCGTTCGGTGATGTCATACCTTATCCGCACACATGGCCACCGTGATGTCCTGCTGCGAGATCTCATAATGGCGGATGTTTCGTACGTAGTTTCCCGCCAGCTTCAGGATATCGGCCGAGATGTACTCCAGCACCGCCACGATGTACACGGACACCTGGTGGTCGATCTTATACCCCAGAACCTCCTGCAGGAGAGACACGATCACATGATCAGCTCATGCACTCGTGCTTAAAGCGGTGCTATAATAATGCCCTGTCACAAGATGTACAATAAGTCTGATGTCCCCAGAGTGTGTGTGTGAAGTTTGAGCTCAAAATACCCCACAGATATTTTTATATAGCATGTTAAAATTGTCACTTTTTCAGGGTGAGCACCGTTTGTGTCTGTCCCTTTAAATGCAAATGAGCCGCTGCCACTACAGGTGAATAGGGTAATTTTTTAACGAGCAGATATCACTATGAAACTTTCCCAGTTGATCTACATTAAGATGAGAAAAAAATGTATTACAAGTTTTCTGTAATTTAATGTTTAAATATGCAAATGAGGCAGTATCTAATTGAATATGCGCTAATTTGCATATTTAAAAAAAAAACGAAATCTGAGAATTGGATAATGATTTTTTCATTGTGTTCACATATTAGATGGGGGAAATTACAGAGGGATTTATGGATATCTACTTTTGTTATCCTGTAAATCAGAATATACTGTCAAAAGCCTTAAAAAATAGATTTTCGCCATGTTTTCTGGAATAAAATGTTATATAAATCAGGCTATGAATAATATATTTACAAATCCCTCTGTAAATGTCTTCATAATATAACTAGGCACAAGACTGGAAGGTTTGGTGTATATCGGTGCGACTGAAGTGGAGATTTCGGACTTGGAGAATGAGAGAAGTCATTTTGAGAAAACATCATTTTATCATCAGCCAATGAGATTGCGCATTCAGCCCTTTTACTTTCACGATTGGCTGCTGATAAAAAGGAAATGACCATATTTGATCTGACAGCATTGTACAGGAGAGAGAGAGCTTTCCAGCGGTGTGTGTGAGACGGTGCAGACAGAGATCGCGGATCATGATGATTTATAACGCCAACTTTAAAATGAATTTATGAGAAATCTACAGACGCAAACAGACACAGTTAGTAAAATAAAGCCCTAAATGTGTATTTCTGACTTTTGTTCACAACAAGTCTAAAGAAGACATGTTATTGAAAACAAATATCCAAAAATCTCAAAATTGACCAGTGAAAAAAATTTTTTTTGTCTCGCCTTAAAATTCTAGTTTGAGCGTTGTAACTTTGCAGATGTTGTTTATGATCAAACACAACATTACACACTAACTACAGTTAGAAAAGTCAAATCATGATCAACCCCCCCTTTAATGGACACATGAACATAAAAGAGCAAAGCAATTATTTAAGAGAATAAGTGATTATTGCAGGTGCCAGTAAAACACACTGGAGGGATTCTGGCATGTTGTGTTGAGCAGCAGCGCCATCTACAGGACAACTCGACTCAACGCTTGTTTATACAGCACTTTCACAATAACTGAGGGTTTATCAAAGTGCTGTACAAACACACCTGCCTTTAATTTTCAAGTGATCCTGAAGACCTTAATTGGTTGCTTCAGGTGTGTGTGTGATTAGGGCTGGAGATGGACTGTGCAGGAGCAGGATTGGGCTCCCCTGAACTAACCCAACCAGGCCCCGCCCCTTTATTCTGCGTATGAGTTATTTAACCCCTTATCAAGCACCCCCTTTTTTTTAATAGACATGAAATGCACTTTCCGAACTTAAATGTTTGTAATTCAAGAATGCTTTGGAATATAGATGTAAGATTGGTCTTGTTTTTAAGAAGACACTTGGCAGATTTTTTTAATAAATTAAGAAAGTTAAACAGAAAAAAAGTTATAGAAGTTTGAGTTTATGAAAATGTACAAAGTTAAAAATTTAATTATTATTTTTATATAAAATGTATATTTTCAAAACCTGGTGGACTCTAAAAATGCCAAAAAAATCAAAGCCAAAAATCTGAACATGTTTCAAATGTTAGGTTGATATCTCTTGAAATGAGCGTTCAGTGAGATTTAGTTTGGGCGCAGTACCACACTTCTCCACTAGTGTACATCACTGCCCATATAAGGGCGTCTCCATTTCCATATGTGGTTTGAGTCTGAACCATTATTTTTTACAATTTTCATACAATTTATGAAGTAGACATCATATTCAGAAGTAGTGTTGGAAGTTTGGCAGATTTAGAAATGAACTCAACCTCTAAGAAACACAGAAGATCACGTATGTGCATTATAGCTCGCTGCACATCACTAATGCTGAATCTATTATTGTTTTCTTTATATTTAAAACATTTTCAGAGCTTTTTTTCTAAAAGAATTGAATGGATGCTATCTTTTGAACTCTTGGCATGAAAACAAACTGAGGTTTCTACCATTCTTTCATGATTTTTCATGTTCATCACGATTTCAAAATAAAGGTCTGAACACGCCTCAGGAGTATGAACATATTCTTGTTGCAAATTGATCAATTACGGCTCCTCTGTAATGTATTTTAAAATATGTAAACTAGAGATTGTAAGCTTTCAAATGATATATAGTTAGTCAAGATTAGTTTAGGTTTAGTATAGGATATTACTGTGTTAGATATGTAATGGCTGTAATGTCAGAATCACCTTCAGGAGCGGATGGATCTTGTCCACCGGCAGGGCTAAAGGGTTCCTCCTCTTCCTCTTCTCTATCGCAGCCTGAGCGTCCGCGATGGCCCATTTCTCGATCGGGTGCGGGAAACTCCTCTGCACACGCTCCTAAAAACCCACATATGAGAACATGAGATGGAGAACCCAGCAGAACCGCAAGCAAACAGAGCTTACATGTGGGGCGTCACTGAGGGATAAAGCACTGAGGGATGAAGCACGACTCCTTCACACGGTACAATGCGAGAGAGAGAGAGAGAGAGCGAGAGAGAGAGAGAGAGAGAGAGAGAGAGAGAGAGAGAGAGAGAGAGAGAGAGAGAGAGAGAGAGAGAGAGAGAGAGAGAGAGAGAGAGAGAGAGAGAGATGAAGAGTGATTATGATGGAGATGTGAGGAAGATGATGATGATGATCAGAGAACAAGCGGAGGGACCCGACCATGATAAACCAGCTAGCCGGTTTAGCATGCTCTGTGGTTGAGGTCTGAACCACACACTAAAGCACCTGTCCATCTCACAGCCGGCGTCTGTGAGCAACGGCCAAACACACAAAAACAAACACGTGAACATGAGTTAGTGAAGATCAGAGCGACTCAAGCGCTCATGGAGTCACACGTAAGAAACACATTAAAGCCAGTCACACAAGTTAAGACATTATTATAGTGAGTCCCATGATGCTCAGCAGGCGCGTTTCCATTACAGATTTTTTCTGAATGTCGATAAAAAACTATTGCGAAATGGCGGCGTTTCCATATCGTTGTTATGCGACTAAGGAGACGTGTGTGTGTGTGTGTTTGTGTGTGTGTGTTTTTGTGTGTGTGTGTGTTTTTGTGTGGTTGTGTGTGTGTTTTTGTGTGGTTGTGTGTGTGTGTTTTTGTGTGGTTGTGTGTGTGTGTGTGTGTGTGTGTGTGTGTGTGTGTGTGTGTGTGTGTGTGTGTGAGAGAGTGTGTGTGTGTGAGAGTGTGTGTGTGTGTGAGAGTGTGTGTGTGTGTGATCATTAATGGCGAGGAAAGACTCTTATACTGTGAGCGGCTCATATGTTGTGAACTCAGTTCTGCTTCGAGGTCTTGATCGTGGCGTTTCTGTGAGGTTTATAATCCAGTATTCCTGTCATTATTTAATCTTTTATGAGTTTAATAAAGAGTCTCGTCTTCTGTCCACACACACCGCATCCTCTACGTCAGGTGACTGTAAATGTGCAAAAACTGTTTCCATTGCAGTTTTGAGAAATATTATTTTTTTTGGATTGCCTGAAAAAAAAAACTCATCCGAGCGTAAAAACTTTTTTGCAATAAATTAGAGTTTTTGCGCAATTGACGTGTTTCTATTCGCAATTTCAATTTGCGCAATTTGAAGGCTAGTGTCTCGAAGCAACACGTCTCTCTTGCATCATAACTATATTTTTCATATTTTGTGGTCTGTCAGATTCAGATCTCAATGTGAGTGAATCTCACAAAGAGCCGGCTCATATTTCACCCTATAAAAAAATTAATTTAAGGACTTATTTGGAACTCTTCATTATTTTTATTTATCGCTAAATGTTTTTTTTTTATTTTTTTATTATGCAACAGTATAAATGTAGAATAATGAATACACATATGCAAATTAGGGCAGTGAAACAATTAATCACATCCAAATTTAAAGTTAAATATATATATATATAAATAATATATGTGTGTGTATAATTGTACTGTGTATAATTAAAAAAAATATTTTGTATATATAAATACACACACATGCATGTATATATTTAAGAAATATTTGCATGTAGATACTGTATATATAATCTATATTATATTTAAATTATTTTTATATATATATATAAAAAAAAATTATTGTGTGTGTATTTATATATACAAAATAATTATACAAAGTACACACACATACATATGTAAACACAAATTTTTATTTTGGATGCGATTAATCGTTGAACTAACCCTAATGCAAATATAATATACATTAATTTAAATACAAATATGGCCGAGAGTAAATGTACTTAATTGTGAGGAAACTGTCAAAATAGAATAATGATTCTACAAACATGCTTTATTTTCTTTGTGCAAAATATAATTTTAATATTTCTGCTTAAATATTGGCATGTTCTTGACACAACAGACACTCAAAATGTTAGAAAAAGATTCTATTTCCAATAAAAGCTGATATTTTCATCAAAGAATCCAACGCATCAGTTTCCATAAAAATATGAACTGTTTTCAACACTGATAATAATCATAAATGTGTCTTGAGCATCAGATCATCATATTATACTGATTTCTGGAGGATCATGTGACACTGAAGACTGGAGTAATGATGATAAATTCAGCTTTGATCACAGGAATAAATTACACTTTACTGTATATTCACATAGAATTTTTTTAAATAATATTTCACAATATGACTGTTTTTGTTTAGATAAATCCAGCCTTGCTGAGCAGAAGAGACCTTACCGATCCTAAACCTTTGAACGGCAACGTATATTCTCATAGAAAATAGTAATAGTAATAATATTTCACAATTTTTTTGAAATTCAAAAAATTGTGAAATATTATTACTATTTTACTGACCACAATCTTTTGAACAGTAGATCACGATCAACCTTTTAGCTCTACACAATTATTTTTTTTTTTATTCTAAATGTCATAATCATTTGTTAACAAACAAGTATTCATCACGTCAGTGATCTCATTGTTTCTGCCTTAAAATATTACATTGTTTAAATAAATAAAAAATTCTCTAACCGTGATTTTGTATATGTACATTTCTGAAATACATAACTTACACAGTAATATGGACTCATGCATTTTCTGTAAAGCTGCTTTGAAACGATGTGTATTGTGAAAAGCGCTCAATTGAATTAAATGATACTACTGTTGTGACGCGGTTAGCGTGGTTGGCATGGCGACGGCGTTCACCTCGACGTCCTGCACGGTGCGCGGCTGCGCCTGACAGAGTGTGTTGAGCAGCACCAGGATCAGGCCCTCGATGTACTGCAGCGCCTCCTGCTGCGACGACAGCTTCGGGTGCACCTGGTTCAGCACCTGCAACACAAGCACACACACGCCGTCAACACACAGCTCTGATGCAGTTATGTGTGTATGTGGTGTGTTTAATCTGCTTTAACACACACCATGTGTAAGTTCATAAGTGGACAGCATTGCTGAGTATTTTCTGCTTAAAACTGCAGAGAACCAAAGACAGTCTCAAAAACACGGTTTGAAATCGCTGGTGTTTCTGACGTCACACACTACCTTGACCAATCAGATCAACGTGTGATCGTCCACCAGTGGATCTCTGAGTGAGTGAGTGAGTGGAGGCGGGGCTCATTTGCATATTCATAGAAACGCACATACTAAATGAGGAAAGGGTGTCGAGTTACATTCAAGATATTTTAAGGAATGAAGAATATATTTTCAAGGAAAACACATTTAAATATGTCAGTTTGGTGATTAAATATGAGTTTTAAGGGATAAAATGATTGACTACAGGGCGACTTTAACAATCTGAGCAACATCTATTTGTTGAAATAAAATAATCATTAACTGGAATAAAATAATATATATAAAAAAAAAGATTAAACTTCTATACTGACAATATTAAATCTAACAAAACAAACAAAAAATAATTAAAAAAAGACAACAAAATTACTAAAACTATAAAAAAAATACATTAAAAAAAAACCTATAATAGTATGATACTAAAATAGCGAGTGTCTTTTTTCCACCTAAATCTGTGTGTGTGTGTGAGAGATTCGTCAGCTCCCACTGAGATGTTTAAAAGCGCTTCCTGATACAGTGAGACATACAGTGTGTGAGGGATTGTGGGTATTCTAGTGAAGCTTGCCTGAGGACGTCTTCCTGTTGAGACATCGTTCACGACACACACACACACACACACTTCCTCATGTGAAGTGTGTTTAAATGGGTTTCTGTGTGACATTCAGGGAAATCCTCAACACAAACTACGACGCTAACTAAACCACAGCACAGTGATGGACAGCTGTCAATCAACCTATACCCACAACAAGCCTCGTCAAGCATCTGTCATACAGTGGATCATAGAGATGCAGAATCATGATCGCATGTTCAGTTACGACACAAAACGCTCGACTTCTCCACAGTTATGAGAGGAATTTTACTCTGAGAAACCACAGCTAGTACAGGCCTGCGTTCACACACACACACACACACACACACACACACACACACACACACACACTTTACCCTGCTGTACCACAGTACAGAATGCAGGCGCTACAGTGACGACGTCAGACGCTCGAGTACAAACACGGTCGGGTTACTGGGGCAAGAAACATCTGCCACCGCTAAACCAATAAAACTGATTCATCAAGATCAAACTGAGTCATGAGCGGAGGGAAAACAGCAATTATGTGCATCATAAAAATATATATATATATTTTAAATATATATATATAAACATGTTTTGCATACAACAATCATTAAAAGTTGCTTAAATCAAATATTTAAAATTAATATAATCAAAATAAACCTTACTTATAATTAAATGATACAAATGTATTTAATACATAATTTTAAAATGAGAACAAACTAAATAAAACTTAAAAAATGACTCGTAAAAATGTAAAATTGAAGTATGTTAAAATAAAACAATCATTAAAAGTTGCATGAATCAAATATTTCAAATTACAATCATTTTAAAATTAAAATAATCTATATAAATCTTACTAGCAATTAAATGATAAAATGATGTATTTATACATTTGTAAGATAAGAACAAACTAAATAAAACTACTAAAACTAAAAAAATAACTCAGAAAAAATTAAGAATTTTAAAAATACAACATTCAAAATTAAATACTTATTAAAAGTTAATTAAATAAAATATGTAAAATTAAATAAAGTAAATAATTTTAAAATAAAACAAACTTACTAATGATTAAGTTCAAATATACATACATTTGAAATAGAACTAAAAATAAATGTAATCATTTAATCAATTAAATCATTAAAAAAAGTCAAATAAATTTTTTTTTAAATACCACTTATTAAAAGAGTCACAAATAAAACGCTTAATAAAAGTTAATTCAATCTTAAGAATTTAAGATTTTCTTAAATCTAAAATAAAAATGCTTACTAAAAGTTAATTAATTAATTAATAAGTGAATTATTTAAAAATAAAATTCATCAAAATAAAGCACCTAAAAAAGATGAAATATTTTGTTTGTTGACAAAACAGAGAACTGTGAACTTAGTTAAATCACTAAAATATTACATTTTAAATCTCAGAGGGATTTAGGTAAATATTTCAGCTCAAATGGGTTTGGCTGATATTTTGTGTTATTTTATAAAAAAAAATTAACAAACACTATCATTCACATGAAATCAAACCCTCTGAAGACATCAGAACGTTATGAAGTGCACACGGCTCTGGTTCTGTCTTCTGATTGGTCGACCCAGAGCTGCACCTGTAGAGACACACATGAAGCGGCGGGTGATGCGCGTCTGAGATCGACGACGGACTTCAGGACGCTTTCTGTTCCCATGCGCTTCAGACTCGATCACATGCCTGACGCTTCATTCCCAGCATTCCTGTGGCGGCACTATGGCGTGCTGGTATTTAGTGGGAATCCACAGTACAGTATGCTGACAGTGTGAGTGTGTGTGTGTGTGTGTGTGAGAACAGTCTGTGAAAACAGCAACACACAGTCAGCCTGTTCTCATTTACAATTCATGCAGCCACTTAAGCCGGTCCTGTGCTTCCCTCATGTTCATCTCTCTTCAGTGTTGCTGTGATCATGTACAGCTCCAGTTCTTCTATATCAGTGTCAGTGTTCCTGAACTCCTGAAACGCCTCCACTGTAGTCTCGAGATTCTTCCGGGAACGAACACGTCACAATATTCCTCATTATAATAATTAATGCGCAGAATAAAGGGGCGGGGCCTGGTTGAGGTAGTCAGTAGTGTGTTAAACTGGCGGTTATGGAAAGGGGCGGGGCATTTCCCAAACACTCGAAGCGCTCGACCAATCACAACACACTGATCCAGCCGACCAATCAGAGCACAGTGTGAATGACAGACAGACAGAGACAGACAAGAGACAGACAGACAGAGACAGACAAACGACAGATAGATGAACGACAGACAGACAGATGAACGACAGACAGACAGATGAACGACAGATGAACGACAGACAGACAGATGAACGACAGACAGACAGATGAACGACAGATGAACGACAGACAGACAGATGAACGACAGACAGACGACAGACAGACAAGAGACAGACAGACAGACAGTCAGATGAATGACAGACAGACAGACAGATGAACGACAGATAGACGAACGACAGACAGACAGATAGACGAACGACAGACAGACAGATGAACGACAGACAGACAGACAGATGAACGACAGACAGACAGACTAATGACAGACAGACAAACGAACGACAGACAGACAGATGAACGATAGACAGACAGACAGATGAACGACAGACAGACAGACAGATGAACGACAGACAGACAGATGAACGACAGACAGAACGACAGACAGACAGACAGATGAACGACAGACAGACAGACGAACGACAGACAGACAGATGAACGACAGACGACAGACAGACAGACAAGAGACAGACAGACAGACAGTCAGATGAATGACAGACAGACAGATGAACGACAGACAGACAGACAGACAGATGAACGACAGACAGACAGAGACAGACGAACGACAGACAGAGACAGACGAACGACAGACAGACAGAGACAGACGAACGACAGACAGACAGATGAACGACAGACTAACGACAGACAGACGAACGACAGACAGACAGACAGAGACAGATGAACGACAGACAGACAGAGACAGATGAACGACAGATAGACAGACAGACAGACTAACGACAGACAGACAGATGAACGACAGACAGACAGACAGACAGACAGACAGATGAATGACAGACAGACAGACAGACAGAGACAGACGAACGACAGAGAGACAGACAGAGACAGATGAACGACAGACAGACAGACAGAGACAGATGAACGACAGACAGACAGACAGAGACAGATGAACGACAGACAGACAGACAGAGACAGACGAACGACAGACAGACAGAGACAGACGAACGACAGACAGACAGACAGAGACAGATGAACGACAGACAGACAGACAGACGAACGACAGACAGACAGAGACAGACGAACGACAGAGAGACAGACAGAGACAGATGAACGACAGACAGACAGACAGAGACAGACGAACGACAGACAGACAGAGACAGACGAACGACAGAGAGACAGACAGAGACAGATGAACGACAGACAGACAGACAGACAGAGACAGATGAACGACAGACAGACAGAGACAGACGAACGACAGACAGACAGAGACAGACAGAGACAGACGAACGACAGACAGACGAACGACAGAGAGACAGACAGAGACAGATGAACGACAGACAGACAGACAGAGACAGATGAACGACAGACAGACAGACAGAGACAGATGAACGACAGACAGACAGACAGAGACAGACGAACGACAGACAGACAGACAGAGACAGACAGACAGAGACAGACGAACGACAGAGAGACAGACAGAGACAGATGAACGACAGACAGACAGACAGAGACAGATGAACGACAGACAGACAGACAGAGACAGATGAACGACAGACAGACAGACAGAGACAGACGAACGACAGACAGACAGAGACAGATGAACGACAGACAGACAGAGACAGACGAACGACAGAGAGACAGACAGACAGATGAACGACAGACAGACAGAGACAGATGAACGACAGACAGACAGACAGACAGACGAACGACAGTCAGACAGAGACAGACGAACGACAGACAGACAGACAGAGACAGATGAACGACAGACAGACAGACAGACAGAGACAGATGAACGACAGACAGACAGAGACAGACGAACGACAGACAGACAGAGACAGACAGAGACAGACGAACGACAGACAGACGAACGACAGAGAGACAGACAGAGACAGATGAACGACAGACAGACAGACAGAGACAGATGAACGACAGACAGACAGACAGAGACAGATGAACGACAGACAGACAGACAGAGACAGACGAACGACAGACAGACAGACAGAGACAGACAGACAGAGACAGACGAACGACAGAGAGACAGACAGAGACAGATGAACGACAGACAGACAGACAGAGACAGATGAACGACAGACAGACAGACAGAGACAGACGAACGACAGACAGACAGAGACAGATGAACGACAGACAGACAGAGACAGACGAACGACAGAGAGACAGACAGACAGATGAACGACAGACAGACAGAGACAGATGAACGACAGACAGACAGACAGACAGACGAACGACAGTCAGACAGAGACAGATGAACGACAGACAGACAGACAGACAGATGAACGACAGACAGACAGAGACAGACGAACGACAGATGAACGACAGAGACAGACAGACAGACAGATGAACGACAGTCAGACAGAGACAGACGAACGACAGACAGACAGACAGACAGACGAACGACAGAGAGACAGACAGAGACAGACGAACGACAGACAGATGAACGACAGACAGACAGACAGACAGATGAACGACAGACAGACAGAGACAGACGAACGACAGACAGACAGACAGACAGAGACAGACGAACGACAGACAGACAGACACAGACAAACGACAGAGAGACAGACAGAGACAGATGAACGACAGACAGACAGAGACAGATGAACGACAGACAGACAGAGACAGACAGATGAACGACAGACAGACAGACAGATGAACGACAGACAGACAGACAGACAGAGACAGACGAACGACAGACAGACAGATGAACGACAGACAGATGAATGACAGACAGATGAATGACAGACAGGCAGACAGATGAATGACAGACAGACAGACAGATGGATGGATGAATGAACGACAGACAGACGGATAGATGAACGACAGACAGACAGATGAACGACAGACAGACAGACAGACAGATGAACGACAGACAGACATATAGATGAACGACAGACAGACGGATAGATGAACGACAGACAGACAGACAGACAGACAGATGGATAAATGACAGACAGACAGACAGATGGATGGATGAATGAATGAACGACAGACAGACGGATAGATGAACGACAGACAGACAGATGAACGACAGACAGACAGACAGACAGATGAACGACAGACAGACAGATAGATGAACGACAGACAGACACACAGATGAACGACAGACAGACAGACAGATGAACGACAGACAGACAGATAGATGAACGACAGACAGACGGATAGATGAACGACAGACAGACAGACAGACAGACAGACAGATGGATAAATGACAGACAGACAGACAGACAGACAGATGGATAAATGACAGACAGACAGACAGACAGATATATTCCTGTTTTTCCATTCCCAAATGTATGACTTCTTCAAATTATAATGTAAGGCTTTTCTAATAGCATGTACGACTTGTTATGGCCTAAATGTGATACAACTGAATGTAAGGGTTTAAGGATCCGCAGAAAAGCAGAGGAGCGTCTGATAGTGAACAGACGGAGGACAGACGAGTGAGTTCTGCAGCGAGCGGTTGCTATGGATTCAATGTCACAGAAAGCAGCAAGAAACCACAAGAAAGCTGCCAAGCACAACAGTGTGTGTGTGTGTGTGTCGTCTCGTCCACCACAGACGCTGAAACTGCAGCCAGCAGGACGCCATTTTGGATCTGCACACAGACGAGACGCTGGATTCTGATTGGTCGATCTCAGTTCTGACCCCTGAACACCTGCAGCTCGATCAAACTATCTTCATATTCAGACGATCTGAGATCATCTTGATTTATTATCCACCGATAAAGACATTTTCAGTAAATATTGTGTATTCAGTCATGCCGCACATCACCAAATAATAATTAGGCTTGTTATAAACCAATCAGAACCTCACAGGTCTCATAATTCTCAATATCACCACATATCGAACTAATAACTCCAACAACCTACAACTATAAGTACATCCAAGTTTATCTGCATACATCCAATGAAGTCAATGAAGAAAAAAAGTGTCTCAAACAATATTTGCATTATCGCAGTGATATATATATATACATAAAGTTGATATGCAAGTATATCCAACTTTCTTCACAAACAGTACTCAAGATCATACAAAGTCATAATTATAACAGTTTAGATTATGACATTAAGTTTAAATTATGACATTAAGTTATGAGATGAACAGAAATTATGACTTAAAAGTAGAAATTACAACATATTACATAGTCAGAATTATATGAAAAATTATAAAATTATGACACTATAAAATTTTTCATTTTTATGAAATGAAAAGTAGAAATCATGACATTAAGTCAAAATTATGACTTGTCACCTCATAAATATGATGTGGTATGCCATAATTTTGACCATCGCATCATAATCATGTCTTTTTGTGTGATTATTGCAATTCTTTATGTCCTAATATTGACGTTTCATCTTTCAAATATGACATAGAACGTCATAATTTTGACTATCACATCATAACGTCTTTTTATGTCATTATTTCGACTCTTTAGGTCATAATATTAATGTTTAATCTTATAATTATGACATAGTATGTCATAATTTTGACCATTGCATCATAATCATGTCTTTTTGTGCGATTATTGCAACTCTTTATGTCCTAATATTGACGTTTCATCTTTCAAATATGACATAGTATGTCATAATTTTGACCATTGCATCATAATCATGTCTTTTTGTGTGATTATTGCAACTCTTTATGTCCTAATATTGACGTTTCATCTTTCAAATATGACATAGTATGTCATAATTTTGACCATTGCATCATAATCATGTCTTTTTGTGTGATTATTGCAACTCTTTATGTCCTAATATTGACGTTTCATCTTTCAAATATGACATAGAACGTCATAATTTTGACTATCACATCATAACGTCTTTTTATGTCATTATTTCGACTCTTTAGGTCATAATATTGTTTTATCTTATAATTATGACATAGTATGTCATAATTTTGACCATTGCATCATAATCATGTCTTTTTGTGCGATTATTGCAACTCTTTATGTCCTAATATTGACGTTTCATCTTTCAAATATGACATAGTATGTCATAATTTTGACCATTGCATCATAATCATGTCTTTTTGTGTGATTATTGCAACTCTTTATGTCCTAATATTGACGTTTCATCTTTCAAATATGACATAGTATGTCATAATTTTGACCATTGCATCATAATCATGTCTTTTTGTGTGATTATTGCAACTCTTTATGTCCTAATATTGACGTTTCATCTTTCAAATATGACATAGAACGTCATAATTTTGACTATCACATCATAACGTCTTTTTATGTCATTATTTCGACTCTTTAGGTCATAATATTGTTTTATCTTATAATTATGACATAGTATGTCATAATTTTGACCATTGCATCATAATCATGCCTTATTGTGTGATTATTGATACTCTTTAGGTCCTAATATTGACATTTCAACTTTCAAATATGACTTATGTCATAATTTTGACTATCGCTCGCATCATAATCATATCTTTTTATGTATTTCGACACTTTAGGTCACAATATTAATGTTTTATCTTATAAATATGACATAGCACGTCATAATTTCGAAGTTGTCAGTCATAATAAAGATTTACCAAAGCATGTGTGTGTCTTCCATGCATTATATCGGCCAGTTGCTCTTCGGATATCGGCACTCAGATAAGAGCTCGTTATCATTATCGGCCGATGATAAACTCACACAGTAAAGATCAAAGACAAGGTCATGGGTTCGATTCCCAGGAGCACGTGATCTGATATTATGTAGATCTGTATTGCAATGCAAGTCCCTTTGGATAAAAGCATTGGTCAGGTATGATGCGTGACTGACAGCTGTCTCACCTTGTTGAGTGACGGCACCAACAGTCCTCTCCATTTGGGCGCGTTCTCCTCACTGTAGAAATCATACTGGAAGGGCGCAGCCTGCATGACTGTGTGTGTGTGTGTGTGTGTGTGTGTGTGTCACATCCACCTGATCTCACACACCGGCTCAAAGCATCCAGCCAGAGGAGGATGAGGAGGAGGAGGAAGAGCACACCTGCTTAATGTGACCATTTCATCCTCCAGACAGTCCGTCAGGCATGTGTTATCGATCAGATACCGATCAGAAGTGTGTATCAGTGCGCGCGCATCTCCTCAGGGCTCCTCTGTTATCGATCAGATATTGATGAGGTATCGATCAGTCTGATCAGTGACTCCAGTCACGGAGCGCATCTGTTTTCAGGACACTCGCTGTTTTTGACGCTGACGCGCGTGTTTTGATCAGATCTCAGTGTTTTATTGATCCGCGTTCATTCGGGCGGTTCATGAACATGCGCATTAAAACGCCTCCAAAAACTCTCTGCTCTCGCCGCGTTTCGCGTCAGTCGCTCCACACGCGCCGCGTCAAACACACGAGCACCCGACGAAGCGCAAAAGTCCAAGCCGAGAGGAAAAACTGAGGGTAGAAAAGAAAGATTCTCTCCGCGGTTTGAAAGAGACGAAGCAAAAACACTGAGCGTGTGATGACGCAATGACGCACGGCGACGCAGACGAAACTAGCAGAGCGCCGGGACGCAGATCGCAGGTCACTCCCGTCACCCGGAAAGTAAAACATAATTAATAATAAGGATGTATAAAATTGAACAAGTATAATAATATATAATATTAAATATACATAAAAAAAAAAAAAAAAGTGTTCTCTAACTTACTTTTTCACATCTCTACAATTTTGAGAAATAGAAATTGTTTAGATATACAGCTTGATTTTTACTTATTTTTAAATACTGATTTTTAGTTACTACATGTGCTTTGTTTTTTTGTTTTTTTGAGTGCCGTGACGCAATGACGCACGGCGGCCGCAGACAAAACTAACAGAGCGCAGATACCCAGATCACTCCGTCACCAGGAAAATACAACATAGCATAATAAATGTGACAATTTTTCAAATATAGAACGTAGGCTATAATACAATTACAAACATATACATTACAAAACTAAAAGTGCGTGCTCACAGTTATACAGCTCTATGATTTTTTTAGAAATTACAATTGTTTTGGATATTGATTTTGTTTTCGAAAACAAAAGTGGCTTCGATTTCTAAATTAATTTAATCTCTGGCTTTTTTCGTGTGTTTTTTATGTATGATGTCATTTTAAAAACAAATTAAGGAAGGTTTACTTGATATTTACGCACGGTAATGATTATGTTACCACCTGTGACGTCTTTCTTGAGAAATTAGTTATTTGAAATACATATTGTTGTCTGTGTGGCAATATTACTAACGATATTAATATTATAAAAATAACAAATAAAGAAAAACTTTAGCGTGAATGTGATCACGTGACGATGAGCAGCAGGCGCGGCGCGCGCCAGTGACGTCAGTGCGCGTCTGGCGGGAATCTGACGGTTCGCGGATTGTCAACAAACTCCCAAAGCGTTTCTTTCACATTTTTATTCGGCCATAAAGATATTTATTCTGCTTATTCTCTTCCATCGGTCGTGCCGGCTGTAGTGAGAGCGCCTATCCTCCTGTAGTGCTGTTTATAGGTGGAGACATGCAGGCGTTTTTGAAAGGACCTTCCTCACAGAGTGTTAAAGCTCAGAAACCTTCATCATCTTCATCATCGTCAGGCGGAGAGAAGAAGCAGAGAGCTCTTCCCTGGGTGGAGAAATAGTGAGACTTCATCATATCTGTGCATAAACGCTCAATACTCATGTGATCTGACTTATAGTTATTGATATAACGTTATATCATATCAGCAAACGTTAACAAATGAAACTGAATTATGTATTTTTGACCCGATGTGTGTTCAACTTCATAGTTGACCTCAGATTTCACCCGTTCATGTTTTCTATCTCTTTAGCAGACCGAAGTGTGTGGATGAAGTGGCCTTTCAGGAGGAGGTGGTTGCAGTACTGAAGAAATCTCTAGAGGGCGCTGATGTGCGTGAGGCGAATCACCTAATTCAAATGTCAATTTTATTTATATAGCGAATAATCACGACTCACTAGGGATGGGCGATACCACTTTTATTTTTCTCTCGATACAATACTGATACTTTCAAGGCCAGTATCGCCGATAACGATACAATAAAACCTCTAAACTAAACTTTTAAATTAAAAAAATCTTTAATTATTGAGTAAAATGGGTAATGATACCCACTTAACATTATATTTGAAAGGCATTTTAACATTCAATACGCCTTAATTGGAACTTATTCGATTTTTATTTACATTTTTACACATGGTTAAAAAGTTTACTTGTAGTGGTAACCATGGAAATCTACAAAGCATTATAGGCCTAATTGAACTAATGTCACTGTAATATCGATATTTTAATTTGAGTATCGATCATTTCGATACTCTACGTCAGTAGCCCATCCCTACATCTCACGAGCATGCTAGCATGGTTTAACATGTTGTTAGCATTTTAAACAATGGTAGCTTGATTAGCATGTTGCTAGCATGATTTAGCGCTGTGCTAGCATGTTTTTAACATGATTTATCACAGAGCTAGCATGTTTTAATATGTTGTTAGCATGATTTGACATGTTGCTACCATAATTTAACGTTTTAACGTTATCAAGATTTAACATGTTGCTAGCATGATTTAGCACAGTCCTAGCATGATTTAACACATTGCTAGCATATTTAAAAATGTTGTTAGCATGGTTTAGCACATTGTTAGTATGAATCGGTATGTTTTAGCATGTTTCTGGCATGTTTTAACACGTCGCTAACATGCATTAGCACATTGTTAACATGTTAGCATAATTTAATGCAGTGTTAGCATGTTGATAGCATGTTTTAAGCATTATTTAACACATTGCTAACATCGAACATGATTTGGTGTGTTGCTACCATGATTTAGCATGTTGTATGTTAGTGTGATTTACTACCTGGCTAGCATGAATTGGCATGTTGTTAGCATGATTTGGCGTGTTTGGCTTGGTTTAACACATTGCTAGCATGATTAGTTGCCAAGGGAATATTTCCAATTTGTATTTAGTTTGTTTTGAAGTACTTAAACATTACATTTATTCATTTGGCGGACGCTTTTTTCAAAAGCGACTTGCATTGCATTTTAAGCTACACATTTACATACTTATCAGTTGTTGTTTTCCCTGGGAATCGAACCCATGACCTCGGCGTTGCAAGCGCCAACGCTCTACCTTTTAAACTACAGGAAAGCTAACAAATTACTAAAACTGAAATTAAACTTTATTAAAACAACGATGTGCCGTGTTCTCACAGCTGCCCAACCTGCTGTTCTATGGACCGCCTGGAACCGGAAAGACGTCCACCATCCTCGCGGCGGCCAGAGAGCTTTATGGGTAAGATCTGCAGAATGCTGATGCGTATTGAGATTGAGACACGCGTGTGCTAATCCGCTCGCGCTGTGCTTTAGGCCGGAGCTGTACCGCCAGAGAGTGCTGGAGCTCAACGCGTCTGATGAGCGAGGGATTCAGGTCGTGCGCGAGAAGGTGAAGAACTTCGCCCAGCTGGCGGTGGCCGGCTCGCGAACCGAGTGAGTTACGCCGCTAATAAACGCAACGATTTCCCACCGTTTAGGGCTGCGAATCGAACACTTGAGGTCAGGAATCGGATACTTGTTATAAAATTAATTTCGATTGCTTTGTGTGCGGCTCTTAAAGTGACAGCACTAATATTCCTGCTCTATAATAACACTAACTATAACTTTAGTAACTATATTATTAATGTATATATTATTTATAAAGTGCAGTGTTATTGTACATTTGATTACAGTTTCTGTTCCTGAAAATCTTAAAACTCTGTTTATTTCAATCATATCAATGTTCAGTTGTGTCTATTTGTTGCAATTGCTAATTTTGTATGTGTTCTTGTTTAATAACTGAGTGTTTATTGTCTTTAATAATGCTCTACATGTATATTAGTTCGGCGAGTTGTTCTTCTATGGTGTTTTTAAACCGCAGGCTAACGCTCCCTGTGTAAGAGTTCTGCAGCCTGTTGATTTCTGTTCATGATATTCAGATACACATGTTTTGCAATAAGAATAAATGTGACTATCTACGTTTTTTTTTCTTTCTTAAAGGATTAGTTCACTTTAAAAAACACTTTTGCTGATAGTTTCCTCACCCCGATGTCATCAAGATGTCCATGTCTTTCTTTCTTCAGTGGAAAAGAAATGAAGGTTTTTGATGAACACATTTCTCCATATAATGGACGTCAATGGGCCCCAAACGGGTCAAGGTCCAGATGACAGTGTCAGCGCCGCTTCAACGGGCTTTAAACGACACCAGACGATGAATACGGGTCTTATCTAGCGGAACCATCGTCATTTCAAACATAAATAAACAAGTTTAAGTTTTATGAGCACAAGCGCTCGCCTTGCTCTGTTCTGTGATGCGCGTTCGAGACGTCATTAATACGCAGTTACGGTGTAAAGGTCACGCTTGACGAGTCCGTGTTTACAGATGTGCAGAAGGAGGACCATACACACATATTCTAATGTCTGTGTGTCAGTTTATCGTTTAAATGCCCATCTCGTGTGTGTATCCTGGTGTTGGAATATTAAAAAGCCTAAAAGAAAATTTTCGTCAGGACAGAAATGTTTGACTTTCCACAGAAGCGTGACCTTTACAGCGTAACTGCGTATCACGTGACGTCACGAACGCGCATCACAGAACAGAGCAAGGCGAGCGCTTGTGCTTATAAAACTTAAACTTGTTTATTTATGTTTGAAATGACGATGGTTCCGCTAGATAAGACCCGTATTCATCGTCTGGTGTCGTTTAAAGCCCGTTGAAGCGGCGCTGACACTGTCATCTGGACCTTGACCCGTTTGGGGCCCATTGACGTCCATTATATGGAGAAATGTGTTCATCAAAAACCTTCATTTCTTTTCCACTGAAGAAAGAAAGACATGGACATCTTGATGACATCGGGGTGAGGAAACTATCAGCAAAAGTGTTTTAAAGTGAACTAATCCTTTAATTTTAATCGAAATTAGGAAATCAATAAGCAGAATCGATTTATAGAATTCAAACCCTACCGCCGATCGAGTGTTTCTGAACGCCATCTTTTCCTCTCTGAATCCCAGCGGGAAACCTTGTCCGCCGTTCAAGATCATAATCCTGGACGAGGCGGATTCCATGACCAACGCGGCTCAGGCGGCGCTCAGGCGCACGATGGAGAAAGAGTCGCGAACCACGCGGTTCTGTCTCATCTGCAACTACGTCAGCCGGTCAGTGTGAACGACGCGAGCGCACACACCCGCCGCGAGCTAACTCGCTAACTCACGCTTGTTTCTGCAGGATCATCGAGCCGTTGACCTCCAGATGCTCCAAGTTCCGTTTCAAACCGCTGGCCAATGACATTCAGCAGTCGCGGCTCCTGGAGATCTGCGGGAAGGAGAACCTCAAGTACAGCAAAGAGGTAAATCAAGCAGTCTTGTTCATTATTGATATTACCCCTGAAATAGGGTTGTCTTTAGTCGCTGCTAATACCAGTAAAATGACTTACGGACTAGCACATCGTGTGATCAACGAGTGATGCTGTGAGTGAGTGGAGGCGGGGCTCATTTGCATATTCATAGAACCATATTCTAAATAAGGCAAGGGTGTTGAGTTACATTCCAGCTTTATAAGGGAGTGAATGCACCCTGAGATTTTGATGCCCAAAAAAGCGCATCCATCCATCATAACAGTAATCACACGATTGCAGGGGTTAATAACAGCCTTATGAAGCCAAGAAAAATATCCATATTTATAACTTTATCAACCCGACACATGACCTGTGACCCGACGCATGACCTGTGACCCGACACATGACCTCTGACCCAACGCATGACCTGTGACCCGACACATGACCTCTGACCCAACGCATGACCTGTGACCCGACACATGACCTCTGACCCAACGCATGACCTGTGACCCGACACATGACCTGTGACCCGACACATGACCTCTGACCCAACGCATGACCTGTGACCCGACACATGACCTGTGACCCGACGCATGACCTGTGACCCGACACATGACCTCTGACCCGACACATGACCTCTGACCCAACGCATGACCTGTGACCTGACGCATGACCTGTGACCCGACGCATGACCTGTGACCCGACGCATGACCTGTGACCCAACGCATGACCTCTGACCCGACGCATGACCTGTGACCCAACGCATGACCTGTGACCCGACGCATGACCTGTGACCCGACGCATGACCTGTGACCCGACGCATGACCTGTGACCCGACGCATGAAAAATTCTCCTTTATGGCCATATTTACAGCTGGAATTAAGATGCGTTTGGTCGACAGGATCACAAGTGAATGACACTAAACACAGCTGTAGATGGGGTTTGTCCACTTTCAACCACTTCCAGAGTCAAAAATGCTTTTGACCGGATTGCTTTCGTGTAAACGCTCATGTGGTCGAAAGCGTTCGAAAAGCCAACTGATAAACATCACGGAAGCGCACTAGCCAGGCGGGATTTAAACTTTGTCGGCCGAAGACCCAAGTTTAGTTTGAAGATTAAAAACGTGCACAGAATGCTTGAGGACGAGTAAATCATGGGATCATTTCTGTTTTAAAGCACAAGCTCTCTTTTATGGAGTAAATATGTGTGTGTGTGTGTGTGTGTGTGTGTGTGTCTCTCGCAGGGAATCGAGGCTCTGGTGAAGGTGTCAGATGGAGATCTCAGGAAAGCCATCACGTATCTCCAGAGCGCCGCGAGACTCAACGCCGAGCGGGAAATCACTGAACAAATCATCATCGAGATCGCCGGGGTGAGTGAGCGTACCCGATCGAGACCGAGACTTTTACTAAACCGTCTTTAAACTCTACTTTCTTTTCAAGGTGGTTCCTCCCAAAGTGATTGAGTCGCTCCTCCAGATCTGCTACAGAGGCGCGTTCGAGAAGCTGGAGCTCGCCGTGAAGGTGAGACTGAACACACTGATTACAAGCTGCTCATTTATTTCAGTAATTCAACTTAAAAGGTGAAACTAATATATTATATAGACTCATTACATGCAAAGTGAGATATTTCAAGCCTTTATTTGTTATAATTTTCATGATTATGGCTCAAAATGAGAATATTGTGAAAAGGTTTTCATAAGCTGTAAGCCATAATCATGAAAATTATAACAAATAAAGGCTTGAAATATCTCACTTTGCATGTAATGAGTCTATATAATATATTAGTTTCACCTTTTAAGTTGAATTACTGAAATAAATTAACTTTAGCACCATATTATAATGTTGCCAGTTTCTCCTGTACTTAAATTTGACTTTTTGAAACTTAAGTCCTGGAAAACGCTTGAAAACAATATATTGTGAAATTAGTGTTTAATTTTATCGAGTGTTTAAACAATCTTTTCACACACAATTAAAGCTGCGGCCCTTCCCAAAGGCATTTCCCATTGCTATGAGTGTGATATTGCTCATATTAATATCCAAGTATATGATCCATCTTTCATTCTTCAGCTCAATCATATATTAATGGGGGAAATAATCAGTTTGAATAAGGAAAGCGATATCTTTGTCATGGTGACCTTTCAGTGGGAAAGTTACCGCAGTCACTAAACTTTATCTGTACCATTTTGCTTTATTTTTGTTTATCTATTTACCTTTTTTAAAATTTAAAAGATGAAAATATTGTTTGATAAATGAGATCTCTAATTGAAGTCCTTGAAAACTAAAAAAAAAGTAGTGCTTAAAGTGCTCATTATTGTGCTCATCAAACTCTCAACTCGGATTTATTATGTTACAAAATATTCTTCTTTCTACTATAAGAAATGCATAAAAATCCTTAAAATCAAGATACATTTACTTGAGAAGCTGTCGAAAGAAAAAATATTATTTTTCTGACCCCATTGGCTGACATTTGTTCATTTTTAATCCATTTTACAATAACCGACTTAATATCTTCTCCAGTAAATGTATCTTGATGTGGTTTTCTGCGCTCGGCTGCTCTAATCCATGAAGCTCGTCTTGATTTGTGCAGGATCTGATCGATCAGGGGTTCGCTGCCACCAACGTCCTCAACCAGTTACATGATGACATCATCGAAGAGAAGTTGAGCGACAAACAGAAATCTGTCATTGCAGAGAAGATGGCCGTGAGTGAACCGAGACGCTCAAACAAGAGCTGAACGTTTTCTTGTTCTGTTCGGTGGAAGTGTGTGCAAGCTTGTTTCCGCCACAGAATAAAACATTTTAAAATACTTTTTATCTCACAATTGTGATTTTACATCTTGCAATTCTGACTTTATTTCTCAGAATTTACTTTATTTCTCAGAATTGCGTGTTATAAAGTCAGAATTGTGAGATATAAACTTTATATCAAAGTTTATATCACGCAATTGCAATTTTATATCTCACAATTCTGACTTTATAACACAATTGGGAGGAAAAAAAGTCAGAATTGTGAGATAAAAAGTCACAATTACTTTTTTTTTATTATTATTGTGGCGGAAACAAGCTTCCATTGAAATGTGTTGTTTTGCTGAAATCAGATGTTCTGATCCGTGTCTTTCAGGAAGTGGATAAGTGTCTGGCTGACGGCGCTGACGAGTACCTGCAGTTATTGAGTCTCGGCTCGGTCATCATGCAACAGTCCGCACAGAACACCTGAACCGACCAATCAGAAGCTCTGTTACACTTCAGCTGACCAATCAGAAGCTCCGTTACACTTCAGCCGACCAATCAGAAGCTCTGTTACACTTCAGCTGACCAATCAGCTTCACACACACATGGCTGCCTAGATTGCTGTTTTCAACTTTTTGTACATTTGAAATATGTAATTAAAACATTTCTTTCCTATATATATGTAGTGGGGTGTTTTTTTAATAACATATGTTTTTATTCAAATATTTAGGATGTGCTGCCGTAGTCATCAACTCCCTGAAACGCCTCCACTGTAGTCTTGAGTTTCTTCCGGGAACGAACACGTCACAATATTCCTCATTATGATAAACTAATATGCAGGATAAAGGGGCGGGGCCTGGTTGAGTTAGTCAGTAGTGTGTTAAACTGGCGGTTATGGAAAGGGGCGGGACATTTCCCAAACACTCGAAGCGCTCGACCAATCACAACTCACTGATCCAGCCGACCAATCAGAGCACAGTGTGCTTTTCAGAAGGAGGGGCTTCATAGAGACAGGAAGTAAACAGAGCGTTACCAACAGACTGGGAAGAGAGGAGCCGCAACAATGGAGAATGTGAGGAGAATAATGTATTTTTGAACATTCAAGCATGAAATAAAGCAGTTTTTAATACTTTCACATCAAATTCATTGTCACACAACCTATTTTCAACCTAATAAACTTTAGTATATCGACTCAAGGATATATAGCTTTTGTCAGATGCTTTTCAATAATAATTCAGATCACTCTATATAGCGTCTTCTGTGGTCTGGGCTTCAGATCTAGAACGGTCTGTTTCTGGAGCGTGTGTTGATGATTCCCAGTACGGAGAAGGCACTGGCCGCTGCTGTCACCAAACTGATGGCGCCAATCGCCCGGGACGCCTGTCAACACAGAAAATCACATAAACAGCCTCGTTCCCAATCAGAACATCAAATTATTGTTTTACTATTCATAATATGAATACATTATTAAAAGTACAGGCACATACAGTGATGTGCGTCTTACTAATGATCATATTCATCTATCATGTATTTACATGGTACTTGACAGCATTTTTGGTATCAGGCGTTTCCTGAATCAGAAGCATTTTTGGTCAGAGCACCCATGATGCTTCAAAATGCATCCTAGTTAGGGAACTCACACCAGATTTGATGCCAAAATGCCATATCAAAGTGTACAATTTTGCATGGTTCTGATTGAATACCAATTGAATCTTGTTTATGCCACAGAATGAAAAATAAAAAAAGGTAATTGCAACTTTTTATCTCACAATTCAGACTTTTTTTTCTCACAATTGCGTTATATAAAGTTGTAATTGCGTGTTATAAAGTCAGAATTGTGTGATAAAAAGTCGCAATTGCGTGTTATAAAGTCAGAATTGTGTGATAAAAAGTCACGATTGCATGTTATAAAGTCAGAATTGTGTGATAAAACGTCGCAATTCTGAGATATAAAGTAAGAATTGTGTGATAAAAAGTCGCAATTGCGAGATTAAAGTCAGAATTGCGTGATAAAAAGTCACGATTGCATGTTATAAAGTCAGAATTGCGTGATAAAAAGTAAGAATTGCGTGTTATAGTCTCAATTGCGTGATATAAAGTCAGAATTGCAAGATATAAAGTCAGAATTGCGTGATAAAAAGTCACGATTGCGTGTTATAAAGTCAGAATTGCGTGATAAAAAGTCACAATTGCGAGATTTAAAGTAAGAATTGCGAGATATAAAGTCTCAATTGCGTGATACAAAGTCATAATTGCGAGATATAAAGTCAGAATTGTGTGTTATAAAGTCAGAATTGTGTGATATAAAGTCTCAATTGCGTGATACAAAGTCATAATTGCGAGATTTAAAGTAAGAATTGCGAGATATAAAGTCAGAATTGTGTGTTATAAAGTCAGAATTGTGTGATAAAAAGTCGCAATTGCGAGATATAAAGTAAGAATTGCGTGATATAAAGTCTCAATTGCGTGATACAAAGTCATAATTGCGAGATATAAAGTCAGAATTGCGTGATAAAGTCACGATTGCGAGATATAATGTCAAAATTGCGAGATATAAAGTCAAAATTGCGAGATATAAAGTCAAAATTGCATGATAAAAAGTCACGATTGCGAGATATAAAGTAAGAATTGCGTGTTATAAAGTCAGAATTGCGATATAATGTTGCATTGCGAGACATAAACTTTTTTTTCTCAGAATTGCATGTTTATATATGATTTATAACTTGCAATTGTGAGATTAAAAGTTGCAATTATTTTTTAAAATGTTTTATTCTGTGGCGGAAAGCTTCTATAAATACCAAATTCCTGGAACATGGTAATAATGTGGTATTTTTGGTTAGTCTGACCTGTTCAGACACTCCCTCGCCGTAGCGGAGAAGAGTGACGAAGTGTTCGCAGTTGCTGCCCAGCAGGTCATATGACACCTCCTGTCCAATGAGGAGCTGCGCTCGCTGGATGATCTCAGAGACGGGCAGCGGCGTGTGGTCGTCATCATATTTATTGTTGATCCTGTATGAATCTGCTCCCACCACCTCCTTTAGGAGCTGCATGCGGACCACGGCCTTACGACTGAACACTGACTTCACACTCGACATGGCAGCGGCTTGACTCTCGTCTGACGGAGGGAGACACGTTTACACACACTCGACTGATTTACACATTTGAATTGCATTAAAAAAAATCATGCATTTGGACACAGTTTAACATTGAGGAATAAACTTAACATGATGCAAATTTGTCAGACATACATAAATGAATTAAAAAAATGTTTAAATCCACTTAAAACTGCAGTGAACCAAAGACAGTCTCAAAAACACGGTTTGAAATCGCTGGTGTTTCTGACGTCACACACTACCTTGACCAATCAGATCAACATGTGATCGTTTATCAAAATGTATGGATATTCATGAAAATTTTACATATTTTCTTTGATTGTTATCATTCCCAAAAATTCTCGAAAGATCTATCAATACATTTTAAACAGAAATCTGGTTATAACTGTGAATTAACATCCAAAGATGTTATCATTCTGATTCAAAAGTTGGTTCTGTCAATTTTATGATGAATCTTATGATTAGGTAATTAGGTAATATTAGGTAAATTTCATATTCATACGAGTAAAATAAATAATTATAGACCTTGTTTGAAGTTTTTTTTTGGCTGATTTTCAGTTGTATATTGAGAGTTAATTAAAAATTAAACTAGTAGATGCTATTTTCTTTAAGTACATATTACTGGTTTGCTAATTTTATTTTAGATTATTATTACTTTTTAAAAAAACGTTTTTTACTATCTTTTTGGATGTCGTGTTATAGTTGTAAATGTTGTATGTTTGTATAATGTCTAATTAAAACATTTAAAAAAAGATCAACGTGTGATCATCAACCAGTGGATCTCTGAGCTGCTGTGAGTGAGTGGAGGCGGGGCTCATTTGCATATTCATAGAACCGTGCATACTAAATTAGGAAAACACTTTTAAATTTGTAATTTTGGTGATCGAAGATGAGTTTTAAACGGTCAAATTATTGACCACAGGGGGACTTGGGGGATTAAAAAAATTAAATAGATGCAAATAGTTAATAATAAAATATGCCATTATAATGACCCGTTTCATTCATGTATACGATTGACTTTTTATTTTAACATATTCATTTATGCTAAAACTGTTGGTTACACTTTACAATAAGGTCTCATTAACATTGGCTAATGCATTATTAACAGATACAACTTCTGATTTCAATTATGCATTAGTAAATATTCACGTTAAGTAATTAAGTTAACTAATGTAATCTTGCTGCTGTAAAGTGTAACTAAATCTGTTTAATCCAAATGAATGGAGATTTGATATGCCGTTCAGATACATACATCTTAAATTCAGGCCTAAATATTATTTTGAGGTCATCATCTATATGCTGTTTGTGAGCCGTGATGATGTCACTGACCGACAGGAGTGAGGTTGATGATGTAACCGTCTCCCAGGTAAAGAGCCCAGTGCTGATAGGCTGGTCTGAAGATCTCGATGAGGTCACCAGGCTGGGGTTCCTCGTTAGACTGATAATTATCAGGTTCACTGGAGGCCATCTGAAGCAAACAGAGACATGTTAGAAAACTCACAGTCAGAAGATAGTAGAAAAATGACACTTGAAGATGAAGAGTCACTTTCAGATTTTGTATTTTATGTATACATTTGATTATTGATGTTTTCCATTTAGTAGACTGTAGGCTTTAAAGCATCTTTAATCCTCAGATTAAAAGAAAACAGTTTTGTCGTCTGTCGCTTTAAATGCTCGAGCGCTTTAAAGCAGGATGGATTCTGATTGGCTGTCAGTGTTTTTACCGTTAATCAGCTGGAAAAGTGATTCATTCCATTGAAATTGTGTCGTTATCGTTATAGTCTTGATGTGATTGTGAACTCTGCTTGCTAATCTTTTATATGTAAACGGTTTTTTAGAACTATATCTTTATTGTTATCGTCCTTGGTGTGATGTTCTGTAAGAAAACCGCTGTTTTTAATCTCCGACGCGCGTTCACGTAACGTCCACTCCCGCTTCAACACAACACGCATGCGTCGTGGTGCTCGCGTGAAATCGTTGAGATTAATATTTTGTAAATAAAGTGGTGAATTATGTTTTTTTGCCACTCGCGTTGCTTCATAACATTTAGGTTCAACCACTGGAGTGGGTTAGTTTCCATGGATCCATTTAATGGTGTCTTACTACCTGTTTTTGAAAGTGGTAGTTGCGTAGACTGTCAATGGAGGGACAGAAAGCTCTCAGATTCCATCAAAAACATCTTCATTAGTGGTCTGAAGATGAAGGAAAGTCTTACGGGTTGGTGAGTAATGACAGAATTTTAATTTTTGGGTGAACTAACCCTTTAGGTCAAACATTGACTCTAATATCAGTACACCATGGGTAATTCTGTTGTATTTTTAGCTTGTCTTGTTTATAAAAAAAATCCATTATGTTTTCTACATTGCTGTTAAGCTCATTTGCACACATTTTAAAGTACACCGTTAAAAGTGTGAAATGACAGTATCCGATATTCCAGGTTAATAATTGCATGACTTTCACGGTAATTCCACAGTAAGTTACACTTCTTGTTAGGACTGTAAACGATTAATCGCGATTAATCGAATCCAAAATAAAAGTTTGTGTTTACATAATATATGTGTGTGTATTGTGTATAATTATTTTGTATATATAAATACACACACATGCATGTATATATTTGAGAAATATTTGCATTTATATAATGGATCTTTTTTTTATGATTTATATAAATATAACTATTTTATATATAAATAACACATTTTCTTAAATATATACATGCATGTGTGTGTTTATATATACAAAATAATTATACACAATACACACACATATTATGTAAACACAAACTTTTATTTTGGATTCGATTAATCGCGATTAATCGTTTACAGCCCTACTTCCTGTATCTAACTGCACCCTTGGAAATTTATTGTAAAATCTACAATATCATACTGTATTTCTACAGTGCATATGTACTGGTAAATATGGATGCTGAAATGACACTAATGATAGTATAGTTTGACTAACTTAAAAATCAGCCAATTAGCTTATTTTACATTCTAGTCATTGTTTTAACAAATGTTTTCTGACTTGGCTGGATCAGAAATTTGAATATGAATATACAAGGTCCAAGATCCCAAGCAAATTGAACACCGATCACAACAAAACAACTACAGTGGCAAACAAGATAATTCCTTACAATGGCATTTCTTATCATGTGATTTCACTGTAAAACAAGAGCAATTTTACTGTGATGATGCCAGCATAATTTTGCTCTTGATTAACATTAATTTGTAAGAAAATGACATTAATTTCACTGTAAATTTCAGACTACAGTAATTTATTGTAAAATAATACTCTTTAATCCTGTAAATTCCTAGTATTTTTATTTATTTATTCTTGTTTACTCACATTAACAGTTCTTCTATGTTGATTATCCATCATCCCAAAGCATAATTCTGCACATTCTGAGGGAAAAATTAAAAAGGGATCATCCGACAACACTGAAATCAATACTAAATATTACATTTCTGAACATGTTTAGCATGTAAAGCGTGTAAAGTGAGTTGTGATGTGAAAACAGCCAGAGAATGCTGGAGGAACACAAGACAATGAAAAGGGTCACCGTTACACAAACACACGTAAACACAGGCTCTTACAACACTCACAATGGCACGCAAATAATAGAGAAGCAAGTGGAAAAGAGGCATGAAACATTAGTGTTTATCAGCTGGACAGAAGTATAATTAACACTTGCATCCTAATCATGTTATTGGACTATTCTTTAAAACAAACGAATATATAATAGATTTCATTTTAATCTCAAATATACTTAGGAACGATTTTATTGCCCAGGATTTTTCTCAAGAATTTAATAAAGTCAGAACCGGCTGTTATACTTACTTATTAGCAGAGTTCATCATCAGATCGGAATGGTTTCAACCCTCCATCGGATATATCCGTGTGATCCCAGAGAAACCAGTGTGTGTGTGTGTGTGTGTGTGTGTTACGAGCGGAGATTCCAGAGCTGCTGCTGCTGCTGCTGCTGAACGATCTGAACTCACTGAGCTTCTGCTGCGGTCACTCACGGGTCACTCATTGTGTGCCGCAGCACCTAGTCTAAATAATGCCACATATGTTTGAATAAAAATTAAGTATTGAGCAAAAAAAAAACTGTTGTTTCGCAAACAAAAATAATTGCAAAAGAAAAATAAAGTATTGAGAGACAAAAAATATGTTTTGCAAACAAAAATAAAGTATTGAGAGACAAAAAAGTTGTTTTGCAAACAAAAATAAAGAATTGTAAAAGAAAAATAAAGTATTGAGAGACAAAAAAAATGTTTTGCAAAAAAAAAATAAAGTATTGAGAGAAAAAGTTGTGTGATCAAAAATCAACTTGTGATCGTCAACAAGTGGATCTCTGAGTGAGTGGAGGCGGGGCTCATTTACATATTCATAGAACCGCGTATACTAAATTAGGCAAGGGTGTCGAGTTACATTCAAGATATTTTAAGGCATAAATAAAAAAAATGTAAGGATTTTTTTAAAAATATGTAATTTTGGTGATCAATGATGAGTTTTAAGGGATAAAATTATTGACTACAGAGGGGATTCATGCTATTAATATGTGAAAACCTGCCAATTCATGCTACAACACGCTAAAACATTCTAACATCCTAAATCATGTTAGCAACCCGTTAAAACATTATGGCAAAACATGCTAATTTAAACCTATTATCTATAATACTGTGTTTGTTATGTCATTTGCATGTTTGTATTTTTATAATCTGTTTACTTTGTGTTGTAGCTCTTTGGACATGAGAAAGGTGCGTTATAAATAAAATGTATTATTAATATTAATCGATTTTCTGAACTAATAAGAGTTCTTTTTTTTTTTTTAAAGGCCTGCTGAATTTCCACTGAAACAGGGAGACTGGGCGGGGCATATTGAACAGCTCCTCCCCTTTTTGAAAACAGCCAATAGCGTTTTGTTTTTATATCACAGCCTGCAGTTTCCTCCAAATCTCTAACCGTTTCTCCTTCTAATCTCCTCCATATCGCTTTAAAATATATAGGAGGCTAAATATATAAATATAATATATTCATACTAAAAGCCAAAAAACTTCGATTTTGATTTCATGGGGACTTTAAATCAGATTTTACCAGAAGTGCCTTTGAAATGTTGTTTACTCTCCAGCAGGTGTCAGCAGTGACACTGCGCATGTCTGCTCTCCTCCTCTAAACGTTACATTTATAAAGTGACGACCAAAACCTTCGCTTCTATTTAGCTTGTTATATCCAAACATCCCAATCGGTTTGTGTATGTCAAACCAAT
Organism: Phoxinus phoxinus; assembly: GCF_949152265.1. Lineage (NCBI taxonomy): Eukaryota > Metazoa > Chordata > Actinopteri > Cypriniformes > Leuciscidae > Phoxinus > Phoxinus phoxinus. The sequence goes on from NC_136897.1 coordinate 28,609,847, forward strand.
GAAGATGTGTTTTACAGAATTATTCGATCTCGCGACACCAGCCAGTCTCTAGTCAACCTGCATTCCATTCTCGCGAGAGTAGAGGATTGTTTCGATGCATGAGGGTGAGTCCCCTCATTCTCGCGAGACTCTCCCCTGCGTTCATTAGTCCCCGTTTGTAAATCTCGCGAGAGTGTGAGCGGAAGATGGCAGATGGCTCTTCCTCGTAGGGTGTGTGAGTGTGTGTCGTTTGTTTACCGTTAGATGCGTCGCCCCGGTGCGTGTTTCATTCCCGTCCGTCTCCGTTGAGTCACCGGACAGTGTTCATGTTGTGTGGGCTGCTGTTTTCCACCGCGCATCTGTGTAAATATGACGGGAGAGAAGATCCGCTCGGTGCGCAAAGAGCGCAAGGCGGGTTTGGATCTGCTGGAGCCGGACGAGGAACCGGCGGCCACCGGGCCGATAAAAGCCAACCGAGGCAGCAAGATCTTCAGCGGCAGCAACCACAAGATCACCCGATCCAGTTCTCAGCAGATCCAGAACCACGGGGACACTGACAGCGCGTACCCCGTGCATGAGTGTGTGTTCAGGGGAGACGTGAGGAGGCTGTCATCGCTCATCCGAACTCAGAACATCGCGCAGAAAGATGTGCACGGTGAGACGTGACCTACACACACGATAATAAACAAACTATTCGCTCATAATTATCCAGAATCACGCTGATCTAGAACCTCGGGGACTCAAAAACACGGTGATCTAGAATCATAATAATCCAGAACCATGATGAGGTAAACTGTCATAGTCATGATGATCACGCTGATCTAGAACTATAACACATCAGAAACATGGTGATCGAGAATCATAGTAATCCATAACCATGATGATCTAGAACTATAATGCACCAAAAACATGGTGAGCGAGAACCACAATGATCCAGAACCATAAACTTTTATTATTCATAGTCATAATTATCATGATGATCTAGAACCTCAGGGACTAAAAAACATGGTGCCCGAGAACCATAAAGATGTGAACTGTTATTATTCAGTCACAAGGATCATGCTGATCTAGAACTATAACACATCGAGAATCATAATAGTCCAGAACCATGATGATCTAGAACTGTGATTATTCATAGCCATAATGATAATGATGATCTAGAACTATAACACATCAAAAACATAGTGATCGAGAATCATAATAATCCAGAACCATGTTGATCTAGAGCTGTTATTATTCATAGCCATAATTATCATGTTGATCTAGAACTGTTATTATTCATAGCCATAATTATCATGATGATCTAGAACTATAACACATCAAAAACATAGTGATCGAGAATCATAATAATCCAGAACCATGTTGATCTAGAGCTGTTATTATTCATAGTCATAATTATCTTGATGATCTAGAACTGTTATTATTCATAGCCATAATTATCATGTTGATCTAGAACTGTGATTATTCATAGCCATAATTATCATGATGATCTAGAACTATAACGCATCAAAAACATAGTGATCGAGAATCATAATAATCCAGAACCATGTTGATCTAGAGCTGTTATTATTCATAGCCATAATTATCATGATGATCTAGAACTATAACGCATCAAAAACATAGTGATCGAGAATCATAATTATTCAGTCATAATAATTATGCTGATCAAGAACTAGCCTATAACACATCAAAAGCATGGTGATCGAGAATCATAATAATCCATAACCATGGTGATCTAGAACTGTTATTATTCATAGCCATAATTGTCATGGTGATCTAGAACTGTTATTATTCATAGCCATAATTGTCATGGTGATCTAGAACTGTTATTATTCATAGCCATAATTGTCATGGTGATCTAGAACTGTTATTATTCATAGCCATAATTGTCATGGTGATCTAGAACTGTTATTATTCATAGCCATAATTGTCATGATGATCTAGAACTGTTATTATTCATAGCCATAATGATAATGGTGATCTAAAACTATAACACATCAAATGTGTGTGTCTCGATCATTATTATGATCGAGAATCATAATAATCCATAACCATGGTGATATAGAACTGATATTATTCAGAACTATCATGATTCCATTATATTCACATAGTATTAAAAAAAAAAGGATAGTCAGTCCGCTTAACTTGTGATTATTTGAAACTAGTTTCATGCATTCATGTGTGGATTTTATCTATATGATGAATTATGAATCAGTCCTAATAATATGGTTATAATCGTGATTTATTAGTCATTAAAGTCTCGCATACATTTGACTCCCGGCGAGGCGTGTCTCAAGCGAGCGCTATGACTGTGACTGACTCAGTTCTGTCTTGTCTTGCAGGAAACACTCCTCTTCATCTGGCGGTTATGATGGGTCATAAAGGTGAGTCTCAGCTCTAGCAAAGCTCAATGTTTGATTTGGATCCTCATGATCAGAAGACTACAGATTTCTTGTAGGGGTCATGGGGTCATGAACAAAAGACATAGAGAAAATCACTCGTGCTCTCGGCTGAATAACTTTTTTAGCTTTAATAAGAATCAGTAAATATTTAATTAATTCAGTGAAAACTAAGCAGTGTTTTATTTTTACATTTGATTATTCAGTTTCTGTTGTTAGATAATCCTAATGTAGGATAACCTGAACCCTGTGGTTTACACTGATGTTAAAATAACACTTCTTACACCGTGTCCTAACTACACGCGACGCGCGATGAAATGTGTCTTTTCCGCGTTAATCAGAGTTGTTGTGCTAACCAGCCGCGACGGCGACACGCGACGATTCTATTTTAGAAACGGTTTCTATTTTTCTGCGGTGTCGCTGGAACAACAGACACACAGTGTGGCGATGATAATCTCAGGCGCTGGTTATGTGCTTTATTTAATGTTAAAAGCGTGTCATGTGACTGTGAATATCATTTAGTGCTCCAGCTTTGAGCTGTAAAAGCAACACTGGAGAATTCACCTCAGATCTCGAAATGAAACAAATGGAAACAAGAATTTTCAAACTGTGAACAAACAAGTGTATTATTTGACAACATTATTTTAGTAACTCAGTCGCATATGTATTTTTTATAATGTTTAATTGGTGTAATGTTTGTGAATTTGATTATGTACTTATCCATGTTCTTGTGAGTGCCGTCAAGATTACTCTCTGGTGCCGTGCACTCGCTGTGAGACTCCGCCCACACACTGTTCTGATTGGCTGTGCAATCGCCGTGAGACTCCGCCCACACGCTGTTCTGATTGGCTGTGCACTCGCCGCGAGACTCCGCCCACACGCTGCTCTGATTGGCTGTGCACTCTCCAGGAGACTCCGCCCACACGCTGTTCTGATTGGCTGTGCACTCGGCGCGAGACTCCGCCCACACGCTGCTCTGATTGGCTGTGCACTCGCCATGAGACTCCGCCCACGCGCTGTTCTGATTGGCTGTGCACTCGCGTCGCGTATAGTGTGGACAGACATATTATTTGTCACAAAAAGAATGTGAAACACATGTAGGTTATATAATTTTAAAGATATTTTAAAGATAATTTAAGTTTATTTTACACACTTTAAGCATTATCGCATATCGAATATCGCATTATTTAATGAGTTATCGCATATTGCATCTTATCACCCTACTTATCATCCATACTGACATCATCCATTAGGGCTTTCAAATAATTTGTTGAATTAAAAAAAAAACTGCACATTCGAATGCAAAAAACGTTCACTGATTGTGTGTTTCCCAGCATGCAGTGCAGTATTTTGATGTTAAATATGACACAACAGTGATGTATGCAATCACACAGGTCTCATTAAAACATGAGTATCTCAGTATATTTTTAATAAATAAAGAAAATGAAGAATGTTTTAGGACTATTTAGTTCAATTGTGATTGTTAAACACATTTTCACATCACATGTAGCACTCCTGTTCTCTGTCATGCATCCATATGTTGCTTTTAACTACTATAATTTTTATGTGTGATTAGGTTTTAGTATCTGCAGCATATGCCCTGAAATCTCCCGCTGAACGTGTCAGTGTTTCATTGGCCGTCGTGAAGTGGATGTTCTCTGTAAAGAATGTGTGTGTTCTGGTCTGAGCTTGTGAACGCA